>NC_077234.1:70248099-70548099 GCF_027887165.1 Monodelphis domestica
GGTTGGCTGGCTCAAAGCAAGCATTGGTGATCTCTGCCACCGAGAGCTGCTCATGGTAGGCCTTCTCAGCAGAGATGACAGGTGCATAGGTTGCCAAGGGAAAATGGATTCGAGGATAGGGCACCAGGTTGGTCTGGAACTCTGTGAGGTCCACATTAAGGGCACCATCAAAACGGAGAGAAGCTGTGATAGAGGAGACAATTTGGCCTATGAGGCGGTTGAGGTTGGTGTAGGTAGGACGTTCGATGTCTAGATTTCGGCGGCAGATGTCATAGATGGCCTCATTGTCCACCATGAAGGCACAATCTGAGTGCTCAAGGGTGGTGTGGGTAGTCAGGATGGAGTTGTAGGGCTCTACCACAGCTGTAGAAATCTGGGGGGCTGGATAGATGGAGAACTCTAGCTTGGACTTCTTGCCATAGTCAACTGAGAGCCGTTCCATTAACAGGGAGGTGAAGCCAGAGCCAGTGCCACCCCCAAAGCTGTGGAAAATAAGGAAGCCCTGGAGCCCTGTGCACTGGTCAGCCTGAAAATGAGAATGGAGGTTGGAAGGAGAAAGAAAAGTTTAGGATATGATGATGCAAGCATGAAAAACAAAGAAATATTTTGAAATTCTTAAAGTTTGGGTATTTGGACCTTTTAAAAAATATTTTTGAAAGACCTCCATAAGAAGTGATATGAAATGAGCAAAGGTCTCCTCTGGTTCTCCCATAAAGAAAAAAAATATTGTCTTCTCATCTTGCTCCTCTTTCACTCTAGAAAAAAAAAATCCTGGAGTCCCAAAAATCAATTTCCCTTGAACATTCTAGACATGATTTAGGGACCAGTCTACCCTGTCCCATCTCCCTAACCCACATATTTTCTATTTCACTCTAGCTGTTTTTGGAAGTGCTATATAATGACTGATCAACAAAAAAAGAAGGTGGTCTTTTATTCCTAGTAAGTGACTAAAGTCAGTCACTGGATAATCAACAAATAGCTAGGGAAAGTACTCAGTTTCCTTTTCATCTATGACAACCAATTAAATGATTGGGATGCTTGTTGCTTTATGCTAAGCTACATGTCTATAATCAATATAAGATTTCCCCTGGGATATTTCTGGATTTCATAGCTCTTTCCACCAGTTTAATATAAAGTATTTTAATAACTTAAGCATATCTTAAACTTAATAGTTAATCAAATGAGGGACAACTCATTTGATCTAGTAGACAAACCACTAATCTCTGTATTGTGAGCTCTCACTTGACATTCTCTTGCACTGTAGTAGGATACAGTCAAGACATCCCCATGCAGCTAGGTGGCTCAGTGGATTGAGAGTCAGGCCTAGAGATGGGAGGTCCTAGGTTCAAATTTGGCTTCAGACACTTCCTAGCTGTGTGACTCTGGGCAAGTCACTTAACCCCTATTACCTAGCCCTTACCACTCTTGGAAGGTAAGGGTTAAAAAAAAAAAAAGATATTCTTCTTCAAGAAAAACATAAGGACAGCTAGGTGGCTCAGTGGATTGAGAGAGTCAGGCCTAAAGATGGGAGGTCCTGAGTTCAAATTTTACCTCAGCCACTTCCTAGTTGTGTGACTGGGCAACTCATTGCCTAGACTTTACCACTCTTCTGTCTTAGCATCAAAATACCTGGTATTGATTCTAAGGTAGAAAGTAAGAGGGTCCCCCCCTTTTCTTTTTAATGGCACTTTCCTTTGAAACTACAATTTCCTTTTTTCCTGCTTGATCCTGTTTCTTCACCACTGCAAGGGTGAAGACCCTAGCTGCCCTGGTGCCCCCACGACCCTTTTTTTCTCTGAACAGGGATTACTCACCAGCTTTCGGATTCGATCCAGTACCAAGTCGATAAGCTCTTTCCCAATAGTGTAGTGGCCTCGTGCATAATTGTTGGCAGCATCTTCCTTGCCTGTGATGAGCTGCTCCGGATGGAAGAGCTGGCGGTAGGTGCCAGTCCGAACTTCATCTGCAATGAGCATAATATTTGGTCCTTCCATTTGTTATGGTCTTGTTGGGAGAGACTAAGGGGAACAGAAGCCACCCGACTTATGGGTCCCAACCTAGTTAGCTTCATTTAAGATGAAGGTATATCTAAAGCCCTTCAATTCAATTGAATTAACATTATATTTTGGATAATATATTCCAAGCAGTGCGCTTTACTTTGAAGGATGGGGAGTGGGGTGCAAAGGATTTTTTTAAACCAAGTTGGGCCCTTGAAGCTTAGGGACTAAATGACAGTCTGTGTCCTCAGAGTTTTAGCTCCAATTAATTGCAGAGATAAGAGAGACTAAAAATAAAGAATAGTTGCTGATTCTCTGTTCTCAGTGGGTTAAAAAACATGGATGTGGTACCCAGGGCCAAGGGCAAGGGCACAGACTAAGCTGAACTTACCAATCACTGTGGGCTCCAGGTCCACAAAGACAGCCCGAGGCACATGTTTGCCAGCCCCAGTTTCACTGAAGAAAGTGTTGAAGGAGTCATCACCCCCTCCAATGGTCTTATCACTGGGCATCTGCCCATCAGGCTGAATGCCATGTTCCAGGCAGTACAGCTCCCAACAGGCATTGCCAATCTGCACACCAGCCTGACCCACATGGATTGAGATACACTCACGCTAGGAGAAAAAAGAAGAGCACTTCTAGGAGACAGAGAAGCTGGTCTTACCTAGAGTAGGGTTTCCTGCCTTCCTGGTCATAGATTATCATAAAATTGTTTTAAACCCTCCCCTCCCAACTTTGAATCAATAATTGAATTGTTCCAAGGCAGAAGAACAGTAAGGGCTAAGCAATGGCAGGTAAGTGACTTGCCCAGGGTCACACAGCTAGGAAATATCTGAGGCCAGATTTGAACTCCAGGCCTGGTTCTCTATCTACTGAGCCACTTAAATTATCATAGAGTTTTTAGAGCTAGAAAAGACTATAGAAAACTATCCACTCCAACTCCTTAATGTTACAGATAAGGAAAATGAATACTGAGAGGGAGAATTGAAGTTCCTGGGATAGGGAGAAAATTCTAAATATTCCAATCTTTTCTGTGTAGTAAGAATTATTCTGGTGGCCAATTCATGAAAAATAGCAATTAAATTACCAAGCATCTATATGTGGTTACTATACGAAAGGTACTGTGAATTTGAGAAGAAAAAAATAACATTGTCTCTGCCTTTGGATCTTATCAGAAGGATTTGATGCTAGATTTGTGGATTCCTAATCCCATGCTCTTCCCTCTGAGTCACACGAAGAGGGAGCATACCCCAGGCACTGAAAATAACCTGTGTAAAATGACGGAGATGTGAGAGTAGGGAATGAAAGAGGGCGAAATGATTAGCAAAAGTTTGACCAGGACACTGATACAGTAAAGAGGAGGGATACATAATAACGATAGAAGGGAAGGTTTGGTGCCAAATTGTAGTGGATCTTAGGCAACAGTCTACAAAATGTATATGTTAATTCTAAGAGTACTAAGGAGTCACCAAATGTCTTTGAGCAAAGCAGTGGTATGGTTAGAGCTGGGCGTTAGGATTCTGGCAGCTGTGGAAAGCTCTGGATGGGGAAGAAGGAGTGGGGAAGGATGACGCAGGCAGGGGGACAAATTAGGAAACTATTATAGTAGTCCAGGTAAAATACAATGTGAGTCTGAAATACAATGGTAGTAGTGTGAATGGAGAGGAAAGAATGGATACCAGGGATATTATTGCCAAGGTAGAATGAGGACTTGGCAATGAATGCAGAATGTGGGGGCAGGGAGTAAGGAAGAGGGAAGCATCAGAGACAACTTCTAGGTTTAAGCTTAAGTAACTGGAAGGAATGTTGAAGGGAGGGTTTTGAAGTGAAGATAATGACTTATTGAATTTGAAGTACCAATTGGACATGCAGATGGAGTTGTGGAACATGAAGCTGGAAATGGGAATTTAGAACTGAAGGTGTTAGATTCTAGGTGTCCCCAACCTAGCTTGAGCAGAAAGGCTGAAACCCTACAGGGGAATAGTGGATTGGGAAGTCTTGGCTCCAGTGACCAAGCATCTTGGAGAAAGTTAAGCAGGGCCTGGCAAAGAAAGATATAACTAATTCCTGCCAGAGAGGAAATTAGAGTCTTTGAGGGATGGGAACAAGACTCAAGTGAGAGTGCAGGAGACAAGAGATAAGGAGGAGGAAAAGTAGAGGAGAGCCTTTTTTGTTCGTGTTTAAGCTAGACAATTCATTGGAAGAGGCAGAAAGGAAAGTGGGTCTGGAATCTAGGAATACCAGAATGGAGCTCAATGAATATGATAAGGATTTTTTCTCTCTCTTAGCTATGTATATTTCTAGACTAGTATGTAATGTGTCTTCAAAAAAGCTCCCCTGATCCCCTTACCATGTGACCTAAGATTGGTAGTTGAGGAAGTCCTGAATTTTTAGTTCTTAGTCTACAGGAGATCTGGAACCATTTTTGAGGCCCAGCAAGAAAAAGGAATAAGTACTCTCCTGGGTCAATCTGTGCTAAGCACTTTTGGTGCATCCTAGCTTTGCCCCCATCCTCAACTTCCAGATTTCTTGGGATTTAGAGATGAAAAGGACCTTAGAAAACATAAGATTATAAATTTAGAATTGGGAAGGACCTTAGAGACCGTCTAAGCCTAACCCTCTCATTTTATAGATAAGGAATCCAAGGGCCTAAGAGGCTATGTGACTTGGTCAAGGCATTCCTATGGGTAGAAAGTGACAGTTCTGGATTTGAGGTAAGTCCTTCTGATTCCAAGATCAACACTTTTTCTACTATCCCACACTAGTCCAACTCCATTTTATAGAAGGGGAAATTGAGGCTCAGAGTAGTTGTGACTTGCCAGAGGTTAAACAGTAAATAGTAGGGCTGGGATTCAAACTCAGGTCCTCTAATTCCATATCCAGTGTCTCTTTCCACTGTACTATACCTCTCTGTCCCAGCATAAGAATACAATGAGCACATAGTTGGTGTTAGCCTTTAAGGTGGGAATCCTATCCCCTAAGATAGAAAGATATAGAAGGATAACTATCTGATATTCGTGGCCCTAATTCATGAGTTGAACCTTACAGACATTCAATAAGGCTGAAAAAAGATAAATTAAAAGTCAGATTGTGGAGGGCCCTAAATATTAAGCTATGAGATTTATAATTCATCCTGTAGACAATAGCTACTGAAAGCTCATTTTAAATGAGGGTGTGATGTTGGTATACCTGTGCATTGAGACAATTACCTTAAAAGCTGTCTGAAGCTGGTACTAAGGAAGAAATGCATTGAAATGAGAAGAGAAGGGTCAAAGGGAAATTTATCTCAATTCACCCACAAGGTGGTCAGAGAAGAGACAGAGTGCTTTAGAATCCCTTTCTGGAGGATCAGTCTCCATAGTTAGGGTTTGGGGCTTTAATCATTAAAGGAAACTACGAAAACTTTCTGAGTATGTTCTGTTTTCCCTGTAATTGCCATTACCCTTTTTGGGGGACCCCTAACGTTTTCCTCTTGTTGGCTATTCTTAGCTGAAAGAGTACAAATATGGTTCAGACCTCAGTATCCCATTTCCAAAACCTGTCTCCAGTTCCTAAATCCGCTCCCCCCTCAAAAACAAACAAACCCACCTTTTCTTTTGATTGTCTGTTTACTGCTTCTAGAACACTCTCATTTTTTTACATAAAAAGATATTGTTTATACTGCAGTTACTCCGTCTCCTAGCAACACACTAAGGCACTCCCCAACACACACACACAAGCCCCAGTCCTCTAAAGGGAAGCTTTCTGAAGGAGTCACTGGGGAGGAAATGCATATGAAAGCAGACAGGTCAAAGGGAAAGGGAAGCAAATAGGTAGCTTCTTTGGAATTTGTGGGGGAAATAAAGGAAGCCACTTCTAAAGAGGATTTGTTTTAATTCACAGTGGACAGGGAAGAGGTTGTAATGACTCCATTTTAGAGAGCTGGAGAGCAGAATCCTAAAGGCTAAATTATATAGTGTTTAGGAGATTAACCATTAAATAAAACTATACAAATTTGGGGAGCATTCTGTTTTCCTTGTAGTTGCCATTACTCTTTTGGGGGAACCCCTTGTCCTGGCCATTCTTAGCTGGAAGAATGCAATTATGGTTCAGATCCCTGTGTCCCACTCCTAAAACCTCTATCCCTATTCCTAAATCTTCCCTTCCCCCTAAAAAAAACTTCCTTTCCTCTATATTGCAAGTCTCTCCTGCTTCTCCCATCCTTTTACAGACAGAAGTTGTACATTCTGCAGTTGCTTCTTCCCCTAGCAACACACCATAGCACTCTCCAGCCCAAGCATGCACCAGCACAAACACACACACACACACACACACACAATTTCTCTTATTCTAGCAAACATCCCTTACTTACTGTCACCACTTGAGCCTCTTCCTTAGACTTACCATCCTGTTCAGAATCTGGTGCTGTATGCCAATTGAGACTTCAGGAGTGACAGTGATCTGAATGAGTGAGAACAGCCCTAGAGATCCCTCCTTATACTCTGGGCTAGGCTCTCAGGGGGGGTGTTGTTAGAAACAATCCCAGGGGGTCAGCCCCGTTGACTTGGTTACCATGGCTTGGGCTTGCTGGCCCACAGCCCAAACAGAAATGTAGGGGGGTGGAGAAGGTGCCCTGGGCCTCAGTAACAGTTTGCATGGCAACGGGGCAGGTACACAGAGCTTATATTGCCCCAGTCTGTTTCCTGGTGTCACACCCTAGGCCCTCATAAACTAGAGGACATTTCTAAGGGGGACCATCCCTTAAATGCTACCCCTAAATGGCAGCTTAGAGTTTTGGAATGAGAAGATGTTACAGTAAATTGAATCCTGCAATGACCCAGAATAAAGTTAAAAGGAAGTCAGCACAGAATATAGGCATGAAGGATGATTGAAAGACACCTAGAATTCTATGACACTCCTTCCCCACTCAAGGTGTAATGGAAAGACCTTTGGATTTAGCACCATTAGACCAGGTTTAAATGGCAGCTTTCCCACTTACTATCTGGGTTACTTTGGGCAAGTTACTCTCTAGATCTCTGTTTTCTCAATGAGCAAATGAGATTTGATTGGATTTCATGATTTGAAGGTTACTTCCAATTCTAAATCTTACTAATTCTAAAGGTGAAACTCATTTTTGAAGCACATCTCCTCCATGTACAGTGTCATTAGCCTCCTCTGGTCTCCTCCTCCTTTTGCAGAAAGCTTTGAAGAGCTGTACCCAGGCAAAATGGTGTTTTTTGTACCACCTTGCCCAATTTCTCTCTTGTATATAATTGTATCCATTGTATAACAGACAAAGAATTGGGCTTGGTGTGGGGAGAAGGGAAAGCTAGGTGGCTCAGTAGATTGAGAGCCAGACCTAAAGATGGGAAGTTCAGGTTTCAAATCTGACCTCAGTCACTTCCTAGCTATGTGACCCTGGGAAAATGACTTAACCTCCATTGCCTAGCCTTTACTGCTCTTTTGTCTTGGAATCAATACAAAGGATTGATTCTAAGATGGAAGATAAGGGTTTAAAAAAAAGAAATGGGTTTGAAGGCTTAGAAACACACTGCCTTCGAAACACACTACTCATGTGACTTTAAGCTAGTCATGTAATATCTCTGAGCCTCAGTTTTCTTTGTTGTTAAGTTGCTGCCTCACAGGACTTGGTTAGTGGTCATATTACATCATGTGCATGTACAGTGTTTTGCAAACCATTATAGAAATATTAAGTTATTATTAGATGTTACTACTTTCACTCCATCTCCCCAAGACAAAAATCAAGTTGAAAAGTATCCAATAAACTCATTCCCTGTTAGTAATAGTAATGATGTATTTATTATCTTCTTGCATTATTTGAAAATAAAATAACCTGGGAACAGAAATTCTTGTGGGGAGAGGGGCTTGAGAGTGTTAAATCAACATGGCAATGAGACTTCTCTATTTTAGATCTTATTTGTTCCATTCTATGCATAGAAAGGACTTGCCTGTTTAGAGGTCTGATAGATATTTCCTGGGTTATACCCTGAAATAGTTCATCAAAACGAGGGCAGCTCAAGTCTCATCCATTGAGGATAAATTAATTGGTTGAAACTGGTTGGCAATGAACTGGTTGGCTCAGATTGAGTCACCTACTTTGTGCTAGGCCTATAAAAGGGAATGTTATCATATATAAGTACATATCCATATATACACATAAAATATTATACATCCAAGCTTTTTTTGCCTTTTTTCCCTTTTTTGAGAACAGGTCAGAGATCAAAGAACAGATTTTGGTATCTAGAGGGAGGAGATGAGCAGTGGCAGAGGGAAGAATATGATCCCTTCTTTACACCCCTTCTTGACACCTCCAAGTTAGGGTATTTCATCAATGCTCCTCTCACACTGGAGCCAAGAATAATATCTCTAAAGCAGGACTGGAAATAAATAGGGCCGAGATATAAACAAGAATGTCACCAGTAGCTTTAGGCACTGGATTTAGAGTCAGAGGAGCTGAGATCAAATCTTAGTTCTGTCATTTCCTGGTTGTGTCACCTTGTCAGAGTCAATCAATTTCACCAGGACTCAGTTTACTCAGTTGTAATCAGGGTGAGAAGGGGTGCCAGAAAACCTTTAAGGTTTCTTCCATCTAACAATCTATGATCCTATGATTATGCCATGGAGCAGAACTCCCTAGTTCTTCAAGGAAGCTTATTCAGCTTGAAGGTCAGGACAGCTCCAGAGGTGCTGATAATTGAGATGCAGGGTTGCTCAGATATTTTCATACATTGGGATCCTGCTAAGGATAGCGTGGTTCGTTTTCAAGCCCAGAGATAATAGGCATGAAGAAATCAGCTAAGAAAGTGAGTTTCTAGACTGGACTGTTTTGGCATAGAAATCCAAAGGAAAGGATAGGGAGTAAGGAAGTGGCCCAAGGATGGTTAGATTATAAGTATGTCTTATCTAAGCTTTAAGGGCTACAAATCAAATGCTCTATAGATCAAAGGACAGAATTATTCTTTCTCCCATTTGGAACATTTTTATTTATTTGAGGTACAGTACCTTGTATAGGTTAAAACCCACATTGCTTGAGGGGGTACCTACATAGAGAACATTCTGAATCCATAGAGATTCATCTTCTTAGGAAGACCATCACTTCCTAGATAAAATCAGATGCTCTAGAGCAGTGATGGTAAACCTTTTAGAGACTTCATGCCATGCCCTGCCCCAACACCAAATGCCAGGTGCACCCTGCCCCTACTCCTTACCTCACCCTGTGAGCCTCCCACCTTACCCACGATATGCTCCCATTGAACTGCTGGGCAGAGGGGTGGATGCTGTGAAAAAATGTCATCAGATATGGTGGAGAGGGGGAAGGGAGAAGCTCTACCTGAGTCCCTCTGCCTTTCTAGTAACAAACTTGGTGGGGAGGGGCAGCATGTGTGCCCACAGAGAGTACTCTGTGTGCCATCTTTTGCAAGCATGCCATAGGTTTGCCATCACTGTTCTAGAGAATAAAGAAGCCAAATACATAGGATATTTCTTTGTGGATACATAGGTCCCAGGAATTCCCATTTGAAGAGGATGATTTGGGAAATCACTTTCCAGAAGCTTTCTAGCCCCTTGTTCTTTTTTCCCCAATTAGGTTTGTAGTTAAACAAGCAATATGATGCAGTGTATCACAGTATATTGGATTTAAAGTCAGAGGACCTGGGTTCAAATCCCATCTCTGCTATTTAATACCTTTGTGGCCTAGGGCAAGTCACTTAATCCTCTGCCAAAGTTCCTTATTTGTAAAATAAGGGAAATATAATAGAAGTTCCCTTGTAGTTCTAAATCTATGGCCCTATAGAGTCGCTAGGTCTTATGGTTTAGCCATCAAATATGAAGGGCAAACTCCACTAAAATGAGATCTAGAAAGGCATTAACATAACATTAGGAAGTGAAATCACTCGATTATGGCCAAACTGGTCCTATCTCACAAATGCACCTTGATCATATATCTCTCTCTCTCTAACTATCTGCTAGTGAAGTCAAGTTACTTGGCCTTTGTTGGCCTCAGTTTCCTCGTGTGAAATTGAGGGTCTTATACATTATGTGTATATATATATATATATATATATAATATAATAAATTGTATATACTATATGTCATATTATAGTATTATAATTATTTAATAGCATACATAATTTAATAAAGTAAAAATAAAATCATTTAATAGTAATATAAATCTATTTTATATTACTAGATATAATTACATAATAGATTTTATCTATAATACCTACCAATCTATAACAACCTTGCAGGGTTGTTGTTAAGAGCAAAACATCAGTATAGCACTTTGCAAATCTTTAATTATTAAATTAGATTTATAAGTATGGTTTATCTAGTATGCTTTAAGGGCTATAGACCAAAGGCAGAGATATTCTCTCTCCCATTTACATTTTTTTCTCTCTTCTCTGCTTCTCTTATTCCTACTCATCTTCTGAGGCCTAACTCAAGTTCCATCTCCTTTAAAGCCTTCCCTAGCCATTGTCATTGCTTTCTCCTTTGAAGTTCTATAACATATATTGTCTGTATGACTCATTAGTTACTGATTATATACTACCTTGGGACTATTAGTTACCTTCCCATGTGTATGCCTTCTCTTTATAGCTAGATCAATGGTTTCAAAGGGAATACTTGAATTTCTTACGAAGGGTCGCCCATATTGTGTAACTTACCCTGATAATTGTGTATCTTAGTTCCTCATGACAAAAGATAATATTGCTGAGAGCAAAAAAAAAAAAGTTGGAGAACTACCATACTATATTTGTAAGCTCTTTGAAAGATGAAGTTGGGGTTTTCCTTTCTTTGTACCTGCACAATGCTAGACCTGTGATTTCTTGAACCCTGGTAGGAAACTCCCAGTAAGGAACCCACCAGTGCAGATGGCTACCTTCTCTGCAACTTATAGTACTGAAGTTGCATTGGGGACTCTAAGACATTAAGCAACTTCTCTTATAGTTCAATATATGTCATGGGGTATATGGTGTGTTCACAGAAGGTGAGTCTTTTCAGGGCTACTTTCCTCCTTTGGTGTGTACCTGCCACCTAGCTCTCACCTTTTGTTCCAAGAATCTGTAAGATGAGCAATGGTCACACCCTGGTAAATTATCTCAGCAGGTAGGCTAGAACAGACTGAGGGTAGCAGACAAGCATCAAACCTGGCCTGAGTTAGATAGAGGTAACTCAGGTATGTAAAGACTTTCCTTCAGAGAAAGAGGCAAATGAGAACACTTTGTTCCAACAACCATAAAGGTGGCTGAAACAGGCCCTATAGAGCACTTAGAACTTGGCCAGACATTAAAGACATGAAGGTTATCCACTTCAACCCAGACTGTCACCAGTCATCCTGATTTTTGTCTTGCCACTGGACTTTTTACCTTCTTATAATCAATAGCAAGTATCATTTTTCAAAGCAAAAAAGTAAGGACCAGATAGTTGGGGCTAAGTGACTTGAGCAGGATCATAGGGCTAGAAAGTGTCTGAGTCTAGATTTGAACTCAGGTCTTCCCGAATCCAGGACTGGCTCTCTATCCACTGAGCCACCTAGCTGCCCTTGTCACTGGACTTTGACTATTCTAGAAGAGAGTGAGGCTGTTGACTTGGTGCAACTCTGCCTCACTTAAATATAATTCAAGGGCAAGTCAAGATATCAGCCTATGATGTCACTGGTTCTCTTGCTGTAGGAAGGACAACAACTATCCATATGTCAGAGACAAGACTTCAAGCCAGATCTTAGTAACACTAAGGTCAACTCTGCCAATTACACCATACTGCCCTTTCAAAAATATATCATTTAAATGATGCCACAAAATATTTGTCAATCAATTGACCTATGTTTTTCTTCCATCAATCAGTAGAGGTAGAAGCCAGTCCCCTTTTCCCATGATCCAAATGAGAAGACCCAGTCAGTAAAAGTGATTGGAAAAGTGATCATTGAGTTCAAGGTGGAACAGATCTTTCTACCACCTAAGGCATTGGGAGTGGTCAATGTGAAAAGTGGCAGTGATGAAGGCTTAGAATTGGGGTGAAGGGGGTGTGACCCTGAAGTCACCCAGAGAACTCCTAGCATCCCTTACCTATTCAAGGATCCTCAATTCACATCGTTGGTGTCTGTCTGTAGGGAGAGGGAAACGCTACAATTACACTAGCAAAAAAAGCTTACACAACATTTTTGGAGTTGGCCACTGCGACTTCTTCTCTCCAGTCCCCTGGACTCACCACGCTCTCTCTACCTTTTTGAAACTAGTGGCTGTAGTACCTGCTGGAATTACCAGATGGCGTAACCCAGAAGAACGTCCAAGAGCTAATGGGCTGGATAGCTACGTAGACCTTGGGAAGGGAAGGCAAGGAAGGACTTTCCTCTGGAAAAACGCACCCACAGACCTTGGGTCTAAATCAGAGAACCTTATCTGTCAGGGTCTAAAGGCTACAAGTGTAGACTTCCTCCCCCAATGTTTTTGAATGTTAGATCCTTAAGATGAGCAGTTTCCCTGCTCTGCTCCCCATCCCATACCGCGGAGTCTTTGACCCTGTCAATCCTGAGGGTGAAGCGTTAATATCTGGGCTAGTACTCCCAAACCTAGTGCAGCAAACGAAAAAAGGGTTAAGGCCTGGTGGTGCAAGGCAACAAAGTCTTAGGACTGGAGCCTCCCCAGGGTGTGACAGAGGAAAGAGAGCTGGTGAGACCGGCCCCACCGGCCAGCCACCAGGGTGTGGTCTCGGGGACCGGGACCTCCCCAACCCCTCCCCTCCCCACAATGTTTGGTGGGCGTGGTCATCTGGCTAAGCGTCCCCGCCTTTGTGGGCGTGTCGGATGCGCTTGGCCCCACCCCAATCATACAAAAGCTGTGCGGCACTGCAGTTAGCGCAGTTCTCACCGAGATCCGTCACGCAGACTCTACGTGAGACATTCCGGCCCGGACCTCCACCATGGTGAGTGAGGCCCGGGCTGGAACCCCATCCCTGCCGCTCCCACCTCTGTTTATACCTTTTTTTCCATGGGACACCCCGCGGGCCAAGCTAAGGTTCTCCAACCCAGCAGTCCCCAACCTTTCCTCCTGGGCATAGAGATTTTTTAAAGCTTCCTTCATATATTTGTCATATATGTGATAATATATATATATATGTATATTGAAATGTATATTTTTATTTCTTTACTGGTGTGAGTTCTGTCTAGGCCAGAGAGGGTAGAGTAGAAGTCTCACGACCTTAAGGAAAAAGCAGGATGGGGTCAGGGGTGAAAGATCTTGTGCTTGTGGGGTATAGACCAGAGAGGTCCCCAATCCCTCCTCTGTCCCCCTTTCCCCTAGCACAAATGTGTCCCTTCCCCCCTCTCCTGGCGCTAGTCACGCGGCCTCCACTGCTCATGCACCTTGGCCTTCCCGCGCGAGGGAAGTCCGGCTCTCTGGCCCCCATCCGGGACCACTGGAATGGATGGGACACGTGCTTCTCTGGGGAACAGGCCAGATTACTCCGGGGATCTGGCCACGCATCCCCCTTCCTCTTAGTTTGCAGCCTTATGGGCCCTCCACAGTGACTCAGCACCCCTCTTCTGAATTGGGGAACTGTAGGGGGGGTGGGAAGGGGAATGCTTGAGAGGCGCTTACCGGACGGCGGGAAAGGGTTTCGGACCATGCTGAGAGTTAACCCCTCCCCCAACCCGCACGGACTGATGGGCAGGGACAGCTGGGGATGGGGAGTGTGGAGAGTTGGGGTTAAGGCCAGTTTTGGGGGGGGGGAGTGGAGGGCGGATGGTATTTATAGCAGAAAGGGGGGGGAGTGCTGTAATCCAATCCCGGGTTTCGTCAGGAACCTTACTGGAAATTATATCGGGGTAGGGTGGGGTGATATAGTGGCCCTAGCAGAAGCGGAGGAGAATGGAGGGCACTTGCCTTTGGGGCCTCGCCACAAGTTCCACTTCCTTTGCTGAGTATTTTGTAACCATCATTCTACCATCCTGAAGTGGGGGTTGGGAGGCGCGTCTGGACTCTGATCCTTAATTCTTCTCTCACTGGCTCTTCAGTAGTTAATCTGGCACTAAAAAGAACTGTCTCCTTGGACGACATCTGCTGTTATCCTTATAACCCCCATGCACTCTGTACTTGCTTTTCCCAGCTCCCCAGCTTTAGCTCTGCTTTCCCTAGGTTGGCATACACAGTGACAAGCTGACGTGGTGCAATGGCTTCACAGTGTGGGGGTGGAGGTGGGAAAAGCAGCTGCAGTCTTTTTTTTTTCCCCCTCCAGAGAGGATGAGGCTTAAATTGGGAAGAAGGTGGGGAGAAGTATAGGGCACATAAGCTTGATAGGTCAATGTCAGTGCCTTGATTATGGATGGGAGAAATTCCAGCTGCTACTATTTATCATCAAAGCTAATAATCTATGGGAGATGACTGTGCAGACTTCCAAAGTCTGAAAACCTTTTGAGGAAAAGGTTATTCTGTTCTTGTGTTAAAATGTGGTAGGGTTTATTCTTTGTACATTAAGAGAAGTTGCCCCTGTTTCTGCTAATTTCTTAGACACTTCAGCATCTCCAGCACATTTTTGTTGGTCTCATGGCATTCCTGCTGATTGCTTTCTCATCTCAAGGGATTGTGGAATCAGTCTTACGGTGTCTTTGTAGTTTTGAAGAGGGTGCATTTTGTGATCTCTTTGCCCATTATGAAGTCCTGAATCTCCTGAGAATGGTCTATCTTAAATTAAGACTTACAACTGCTGATAAAATGATTAGTCTGCTGAGTTTAGGGCTTATTTTGTCACCCTTCTTTTCTCCCTCAGCGTGAATGCATCTCAGTCCACGTCGGACAGGCGGGTGTCCAGATGGGCAATGCCTGTTGGGAACTATACTGCCTGGAACATGGTATCCAGCCTGATGGGCAGATGCCTAGTGACAAGACCATCGGGGGAGGAGATGACTCCTTCACTACCTTCTTTTGTGAAACTGGGGCTGGAAAGCATGTGCCTCGGGCTGTCTTCGTGGACCTGGAGCCTACAGTGATCGGTAAGAAGGATAGGGATGGGGGAGGGCTGGGATGACTGGGATAAGAGCACATCTAGGACAAACTCTGTGCCTGTACCAGATCCCTGACCTTCCCCTTGCTGCCTGAAAAGCTCGCAGACCTGTTTGGAGCCCTATTAAACTCTGAGTAAGGTATATTGATCTCATTCTGGATCTGGCCCTGAATATTGTTGCTGGTATCTCGTGACAAGCTAAACTGCAAACCCTATACACCGTAGCATCTGACAAAATGCATGGTGGAAGTGGGAAGTGTTGAGACCACAATACCTGGCTTTCCCTGACTACTCCATAAACTTTCTTCCAGATGAGATCCGAAATGGCCCCTACCGACAACTCTTCCACCCCGAGCAGCTCATCACTGGTAAGGAGGATGCTGCTAACAACTATGCCCGTGGCCACTACACCATTGGCAAGGAGATCATTGACCCTGTGCTGGATCGAATCCGCAAACTGGTGAGTACATGGGTTAGGGATGAGAGCTTGGGAAGTTCTGCTGGACAATTTTCAGAGAAAAGTTGAAAGGTCCACATGGATTCTCCAGAGCATGATGTTCTATAGGTAGATGGGGTGTTCCATTCTTGGCCCCAACCTCCGAGGATATGCTTGGTTCCGATTCAAGATTCAGCCTCAGATTCCTACCTAGGTGTGTGTTGACCTTCCTTCTTTCTTGCCTTTCAGTCTGACCAGTGTACAGGACTCCAAGGCTTTCTGGTGTTCCATAGCTTTGGGGGAGGCACCGGCTCTGGCTTCACCTCTCTGTTGATGGAACGGCTCTCAGTTGACTATGGCAAGAAGTCCAAGCTAGAGTTCTCCATCTATCCAGCCCCCCAGGTTTCTACAGCTGTGGTAGAGCCCTACAACTCCATCCTGACTACCCACACCACCCTTGAGCACTCAGATTGTGCCTTCATGGTGGACAATGAGGCCATCTATGACATCTGCCGCCGAAATCTAGACATCGAACGTCCTACCTACACCAACCTCAACCGCCTCATCAGCCAAATTGTCTCCTCTATCACAGCTTCTCTCCGTTTTGATGGTGCCCTTAATGTGGACCTCACAGAGTTCCAGACCAACCTGGTGCCCTATCCTCGAATCCATTTTCCCCTGGCAACCTATGCACCTGTCATCTCTGCTGAGAAGGCTTACCATGAGCAGCTCTCAGTATCTGAAATCACCAATGCCTGCTTTGAGCCAGCCAACCAGATGGTGAAGTGCGACCCTCGCCACGGCAAATACATGGCCTGTTGCCTCCTGTACCGTGGTGATGTGGTGCCCAAAGATGTCAATGCTGCCATCGCGGCCATCAAGACCAAACGAAGCATCCAGTTTGTGGACTGGTGTCCTACTGGCTTCAAGGTTGGCATCAACTACCAGCCACCCACTGTGGTGCCTGGTGGGGATCTGGCCAAGGTCCAGCGAGCAGTGTGTATGCTGAGCAACACCACAGCCATTGCAGAAGCCTGGGCTCGCCTGGACCACAAGTTTGACCTGATGTATGCCAAGAGGGCATTTGTGCATTGGTATGTAGGTGAGGGCATGGAGGAGGGAGAGTTCTCTGAGGCTCGGGAGGACATGGCAGCCCTGGAAAAAGATTACGAGGAGGTGGGCATCGACTCCTACGAGGATGAGGATGAGGGGGAAGAGTAGAGCGGCCACCTGAAGCCATTTTACTGTTTGTTGAAAAATCCTTTCGAAATAAACAGAGTCTGTGTTTTGAATCTTGCCCCCACCCCTTGTGCTCTGCACTCTCTTGCCTCATATGTGAACCGCTGTTGCCGATGCCTTCCCTCTCTGTCGCTGCCCTTTTCCCTGCTCCTCATTACCCTTTTCTTTCCTACGAGCTGAAGGTGAGGATTGTGGATGATCCGGGTCCTGCCTGGAGGGTCTTGCCCCAGTCCCCCGCATTCAAGGCCCCAGGGCACTGAGGTCAGGCCAAAGAGGACTAGACTGGACTTGGGTGTGGGCACCCACCACCACAGCCAGCCTTGCCTGTCCTTGATGGGATGTGCTTCCTCAAAATGAGAACTAAAGGCTGGTTTTGCTTTTCAGAGATCAGAAGCTCCCTACCCTCTTCATCCTGTCTCTGCATTCTCCAGCTTCAGAAGAAGCTTCATCTGCATAGGAAGGGTATAGGTAGGGCAGGGTTGGACAGGAGTTCCGGGGTGGTCAGGATGCCAAGTCACAGTGCCCAGCCTTCCCCCTGGGGGATGGGTAGGGCAGTGGTGCTATCAGGTGGGTTGGTCATGTGTCTTTCCTTTCTGTGCCCCCTATCTCTGCATGGCCCCCTTGCTCTCTCCCACTGCTTTGCTGGGGACCTTGAGCTGTGGCATTAAAAGTCAGCTCCTCTCCCCTTTTGTCTGTACTTTCTTTCCAGATTCAGCCTCACCTCTTGGGGGCCTCCTGCCAAGGCCCCAGGGGAAATTACAGCTAAGCTAATAGGTGGCCCTGGGCCCAGGCCTGCGTCAGCAGGGGGGGGGTGGCGGGGGGAGGAAGCCTGTGTCACAAGGGCAGCCTGCATCAGCCCTGCCCTCTCTGGTGATCCAGGGACGCGGTGCCCTTCCCTCAGGGAGTAGAGTAGAGGCACAACCATGCTTGGGCCCCTGTTTATTCAGCAAGCCCTGCAGGAGGGGGCAGCTGGGCACTGCCACACAGCTGCTTATTAATCATTAACTCGGCATGTAAGAAGCCTGGGCTAAAATGGCTGCTGCCAACAGCTGTCGAGACCTGTTCTGTTGCTATCCCAGAATTTGCTGCTGGCCCACCGACTGAGTCACTCAGCTTTGCCAGATCCACCCAGAGATTCAGGAAGGGAAGGAAAAGCCGCCCACTTTTAGCTGGGCCTTTGGGATCTCAAGCCTGAAGTTGTTCCAGGCCAGCCTCCTAGAGGGCTGGTATCAGAGCCCAGGCCTCAGGCAGGGAAGGCTATTTTTCCCCTCCCATTCTCATCTACCATCACTGGAAAGAACAAGGGGCCTTTGATACCTTTTCTTCTCCCACTCCCCCTTTCCCTCAACAAAAACAAGAGATAAATAAAAGGCCATGTTTTAGCTTTACTTCTGTATTTACATGTTCTCAGATGCTATTTCACTCCCCCCACCCCCCCACCAAATTTGGGGGCAGACCATGATGGGAGCCTAGTGGTCCAGTTCAAAAGGCCCAGTCATGCCGTGTGCTACCATTTTTGCACTTCTGGGGCAGCCAGGTCCCTTCTCAAGGACCCACTCTTGGTCCTTTGTGGGGAGGAGCTCAGAGGCACCTCTGTATTGGGATAGTGGATCAGAGTCTGTTATTCTGAAAGTCCCATTGAGGAAAAAGACTTCCCTTTTATACGAAGGTCCACGTTCTTGGCCTGACTACACACTCTCCAGGGCTGTCAGATGTGGGTGGTATGTTGGCCTGGAGCCGTGGGCTGCAAACTCTCCAATTGACTGAGAAGGAGAGAAGTATGCGGCCTGCACTGGGGGTCCACAGTCATCATGGAGGCCAGTAGCTGCCGTAAGGCTGGGGAATGCCTGAGGAGTACAAATGTGGCAAGATACACATATATACACATGCACACCTCCATCCCCTAAGGTACAGAGGCCTTCAACATTACAGAAGAAAGTTTTTAGCTTCCAGAATGGCTCCCCCTCCTCACCTGGGGTTCTGGGGAATGCTCAGCTGGTTCTGTACTGCCAAGGCCACACTATCCCCTTTCTGGAACACCATGTCATAGGGGCCTTCTCCAAACATCATAGCAAACAGCACACAACCTAGGGACTGAGCACACATCTATGACCTCTAGGAAAGGGGATTCAGGGGCCTGTATCGATCAACAAACATTTATGAATTGTGTACTAGACCAGACAATTTGAAGTGCTGTATACCCCCCACTCCTAGCTGTGGGGAAAGGAAGCTACCTATGCTCATATGGGGAGGGGAAAGAAGGGCTGCCACAGCTGCACAGATCTAACTGGACAGAACTGAAGGAAATTAGTTCTTGTTCTTCTGGTTTAGAATCTTCCCTGGCTCTGGGACAGAAAGAGCCAGGCTTGGAGATAGGAGGTTCTGGGTTCAAATCAGGCCTCAGACATCCTAGCTGTGTGACCCTGGACAAGTCATGTAACCCAACTGTCCAGACTATTGCCTTGGAACTGATATTTAGTATCAATTTTAAAACAGAAGGTGAGGGTTTTAAATAAAAAAGAATCTTGCCTGCCTTTGGAGCACAGCCAGAGCTCTGGCAGAATGGCTCCAGACCTATATACTCTTGCCCAGAGACCCTAGCTATACCACTTCCTGTGCACTGCCACCAGTTTATAGGAAGGAAGTGGAGGGGAATATGACAGGTTTCCTGGGGCCCCAAGCTATAGAAAGTAAGACAAAAGTCCCCTATTTTTCCCTTAAGGAGGCATTCCAAAGTAGATATAAAGTCTCTGACTCCTTTTAGGCTTACCCAAACATCAGTTCGTTCGTCAATGACACAGTGGCTCTGTACAGAGAAGAGTTCAGGGGCACGATACGAGATAGTACAACGCTGGGCTGCCCAGTCCTAGAAAAAAAAGACCATCCTAGGAGGTAGAAGATGGTTAAGAGTCACCCCGACGCCATGTTCAAAGGGACAGGCGGTGGTACATGTCAGGACCTGAGGAGGGCAATCTGTCTTGCAGTGCCAGCCCCACCCCACCTCGCTTCCAGCATCCCTCAGCCAAATCACAGGGTTCTACCTGCAGGGCCAGTGCTTGTCGGGAGCCTTCCACTTGGATTCGTGCCTGATTCATGGAGCCCAAGTCCATTAGCACTGGCTGCCCATCGTCTCCAAGCAAAATGTTGGTTGGTTTCAGGTCCCTATAGGAAAAGGAATGGCCATCAATTAAGGATTACTGAATTCACCAGTACTACAAGAGGCTAAGAGAGCAAAAAAAAAAAAGGCCTCTCGCCTTCCTTTGGTGTATACCCCATCTCCTCCCTCCTACCACACCTTCCACGGCAGCCATATATCACCTTTCACTAACCTGTGGGCAAAACCCTTGGCATGAATGGCCTCTAGGCCTCTGCAAATGCCCAACAGCAGCAGCAAGATCTGATCCTCCGGTAGGAAGCTGCCTTTGTCTTTCAGCCCTTCCACTTCATTCCATAATGTACCCCTCTGCAAAACACAAGGCTCTTCCAGTATGTTTTCCTTCTCCCCTAATAGGGCTTTCCTATTTGCCAGGCTAGGGCCCTGTCTTCTATCAAAGGTAACCTGGGTCTTTGATGTGAAAACCCAAAGCCTTGTGCTCATACCTCACCCTCAACCAAAGGTTAGTCTCACCTTGAAGAAGGGCAGAAGCAGCCAAGCCTCACACTTGGAGCCCCGTTCTGTCAAGCAATAGGCTTCAAGGCGAAGGATATTGGGGTGCTGAAACAGTCGATGCATGTCAGCTTCTCGCTGTGCTTCCTCCTGGTCCTGTTGCTCATGGCACAGGATTCTCTTCAAGGCATAAAAATGCCCATCCTGCAGACCCTCCACCAGGTCCACATAGCTGAATCCACTCAGAATCAAAAAAGGGCCATGCCCATATTATACAATGCCCAGATACTAATAAGTTTTCTAGGGGGAAATATGCCCAATTCCTGCATTTCCACCCATGGAAGAGACCTCCAAAAAGAGGAGCTCCAGAAATATTGAAGGCAAGACTATATCTTGTAGATGGACAGGACAAAAACTGGAAACAGCTTTCTCAACACTTCCTGTTCTCACTGGACTAAGTTCTGAGGGTTGGATTGATAGAACTTAGAACAGTCAGAGAACCTGGGTTCAAATTCCATTTCTGATGTTACTTATGGAACTTTGGGCAAGTGACCTAAACTCCTTGGGCTTGTTTTCTCCTCTGTAAAATGAGGAAATCACCTGAGATGACCCCAGGTTCCTTCCAGCTCTGATATCTTTGATCCTACATTCTGTCCCAGCTTGGCCCTCCTCCCAACACACTTACAATCACCCTGACCCTGCAGGCCCTTACCCCTCTCCCAGTTTCTGTATGAAGAGGTATCTCTTGTTGTCGATTGTGAGGGTCCCTCGGGAGCAGATACACAGTGTGTGACCCATGGTGCCTTAGTCATCCTCAGGGCAGGGGCAGCAGCTGCCCACCGAGGAGGGCAGTGATGAGCAAATGCTCCAAGGGAAGTCGTCGAAGGGGCTGCAAAGGGATCACAGAATGATGGGGTCACCGATCAGGCTGGAAGAGGCCCAAGAAGTCGTAGACCATGCCCCGCTGGGAGGGGGTGGGGGGATGGCAGAAAGCAGAGATCGGACCTAGGGCTTCAGACCCACAGGAAGCACGCAAGGGTCCCCATGCAGCAACCCTCCCCAACCAGAAGAGCCCAGCCCCCAAGGACTCCCGGGAGTGAGAGGAAGAGGGGAGCCCCGGGGCGCCTCGCGATCGATCAAGGAGGGGGGATGGGAGAGGGGCAGGGGAGAGCACAGGAAGTGGGTGGGGGAAGGACGGGGGAGGGGAGAAGGCGCCCGGTCCCTCAGTTGGGGGGGTTCTGCTTTCTCCACTCCCCGGGGGGGGGGGGGGGCTGCTCCAGCTGCCCCCATTCAGCAGGGATCCCACCCGGGAGCCCGAGGTGCCACGAACCCAACCCAGGCACGCGAGCGGCGGCGGCGACGACGGCAGCGGCGACGGCGGTAGGTGGTGGAATGTCGTCATCTCCCCGCGCCTCGGTAACGGCCCCTGGTATCCTAGCAACCGCGCGGCACTGGGAGCTATGCGCGCCTGGGGCCCCAGGGCCTGCATACGGGCCGCGGGAGGACGCCCCTCTGCAGGGGCCCGGCTCCTGGCCCGGAGCTTCCCGGCGAAGGCCTAGCCAGGCCCTTGGCCCTTGGGACGGGCGGCTCCTCATGCCGGAGGTAGGAGTGGGGGGAGCTGGACTAGTCCGCACCCTGGTCCCCTCCGTGCCTGGGGCTTTGAGGACCTTCTCCCGGAGATCCGTCGGGCTCCTCAGAGTCCCGCAGGCAACCAAACTTGGAGAAACCTCTAGAGACAGCCCCTTCCCTCTCCCTTCTCCCATCACGATCTGGGCCCCTCGAGTTTCCCACTTTCCCCCCTCACCTCTTCTCCCCCTCGCCCTTCCCCCCCCCCCCCCCCCCCCGCAGCTTCATCCTGTGCCTCAGGCCATCCATCCATTCATCCCACATTTAGTTTTAGGGGTTGTTTTTTATTTGCTAGAAGTGGGGAGGCCGACTGGTCTAGGAGCATCTTCCCGCAGGGAAGGAAGGAGAGGCGGCTGGGGAGGGGGTGCTCGGAGACCCGCCCTGACGGCCACCTCCGTCTGTCCTCCCTATAACCCCCCCCACCCCTCCCCCGCTTGCTCTTGTGCCCTCCCAGGAGCCGCGTCATGTGACGGGGCTGGAGGCAGGATTGGAGCTCGGAAGTCTTGGCTTCGCCATGGCCCCTGGGTCGCAGCTCTGTCTCCTTTTCCTGCTCCAGTTTCTTCAGGAAGTAAGCCTGGGCCTTGGACTGCGGAGCTGGCAGGAGTGTCTCCGGGAGCGGGAATGGGGCGGGGGGAGGGTAGGCCCCTGGGAGTAGGGGAGGATGGGAGGCATCGCGCGCGACCCTCGGTTTACCCCACCCCCAGGCTGCCCCCAGGTCTTTCGAGGTGGATCGACAGAGAGGCATATTCCTGCTTGACGGAGTCCCGTTCCGCTATGTGTCAGGCAGCATACATTACTCCCGGGTCCCCAGCCCGCTTTGGTCTGACCGACTCCACAAGATGCGCATGAGCGGCCTCAACGCAGTGCAGGTGTAAGGGGCTTCCCAATCCCGAATCCGAGAGAGGGGATCCCCTCTGATTGGAGCTGGGCAGCCTGGGAATGACTGCAGGGAGTGGGGTAAGGCCATGGCAGGGTGGGGGTGGGAGAGGTCAGGAGTGGCAGACTTCAAGCATGGAAGCTTTAGTGGTCAAACCTAAAGCCCCTCATTTATAGAGGAGGAATCCCAAGACTCATAAAATTTGTCTAGGCTAGCTGGTAGTGACAAGAAAAAGAATGATAGAAACTCCTGAGGTTCCTGAGCTACTGCTGGTAGGAGCTATTGACAGGAGGCTCCCTAGAGCCCTCCCTTTTCTCCCCAGTTATGTGCCTTGGAACTATCATGAGCCACAGCCTGGAGTCTACAACTTCCAGGGCAATCGAGATCTGGTGGCATTTCTGAAGGCAGCCGCCAATGAGGACTTGTTGGTGATTCTGAGGCCTGGCCCCTACATTTGTGCAGAGTGGGAAATGGTGAGTGGGAGAGGGGACAAGACAAAACTCATGACTTTTGTACTGACAATCAGAGCTTTCTTCTTTGTATGTGTCTCTCTCCTTCTCCCTCTCCTTTTCCTCTCTCCCTCAGTGTCCCTACTCTTTTTGAATCCTACAGCTAGTAAGTGGCTGAGTCTGGATTTGAGCTTAGGTCTTTGTGATCCAAGCCCAGTACTCTATACACTTCACCACCTAGCTGCCCTTCCATGCCCCTTCTTCTTCCATCTTCTAATTCCTTTTTTACCTCTTTCTATATCTTTGTTTTTATGCCCTCAGGGAGGTCTCCCAGCCTGGTTGCTTCAAAACCCTGAAATTGTCCTAAGAACCTCAGATCCAGGTGAGTCTGGGGATTAAAGTCCAGAATTGAAGCATATGAAAGACCAGAAGTTTGGCTTGGTTGGGCATTAAAAACCAAAAAGGGGTGGCCAATGTGGTAATTATAGGTTTGCTAAATCATTAGGACATCCCAGATACTTACAAATGGACCTGGTAAGTAGATCCTAACTAGCACTTTTCAACTGACAAGACCTTTTTTTGTCATTTGACCTTCTCTACTTGGGTTGTTATCTAAAGAAAATCAGCCTTGACTCAGCTGGGCCAGATGGCAGGGAACCTTGCTATAGAGAGACCCTTCCCATTATGTTTCCTGCCATCTACGGGGTTTAGGACCTGTTTCTAGTTGTTCTTATCAAGTCATTCAGCTGGACAGGAAACAAGGAATCTTCCTAGGTAGAGCTCCTTGGGAAGGTCTCTTAACAAGTTGGTCATGTGTAAGTACTACAGAATGGAAAAGGATTGAAGAGCACCACCCTAAACTGATATTCAGATAGTGTCTTTTAGTTGTCCAGAAGTGGATCTTGGGAAAAATCTCCATCACTAAGGGGCCTTCAGGCACAGGCTTGGGTAATTACTTGTTGCAGATATTGTAGGTTTTGCGACTCACATTGGGGATTGGGCTAGATAACTTCTTAGCTCTCTTTCATCTATAAAATACCATGATTTAGTGCTGAATAAAAGGGACATTTCCTAAGAAACTCAAGCATAGCACATTTAGATAGTCTAGATGGTAAGAGATTTTCATAATTTTCAGTCTCTAAACAGTTCTTTATTGTTCAAAGGGGAGAGAAATGCCTCTCTTCACCCTTTAGTGATTAGTCATAGCTCCTTTTATTAAAAGTACTTTAGCACCTCCTTGGGAAATGTTTTTATCCATTTCAATCCAATCCAACAAGTGTTTAAAGGCACCATGCTAGCATTAAGGACACAAAGACAAAATATAGTTTCTGACTGAAAATGTAATGCAAATAAAGATATACATGATCATTTGAGCAGGTTTTGTGATGCTTAGGCAGAATCCCTCTGGTGACAAAAGGTCATCAGCTCTCATCTTGTCTGTCTATCCAGAATACCATGGCTGGTCTTTAGGTAAGAAGGAAAGAACTTGCGGCTCTGCTCCTGCTGAATGGCATCTGGACCAACTACAGTGGCATGCCACTCTTCCTGTCTTGTATATATGTTTCTGAATTTTTGTCTGCTCTTTTACTTTTTTCTTCTACTCCACATCCTTCCTTTTTTCTTTAGTCAGTGCCCTAAGTCTGTACTGATAACCAACTGTATGGCTTTACCTCATCTTTGTAACACTCCCAGGTGCTGAACTTCAAGGCTTCCTGTCTCAGGGTCTCAGTGAGCTGTAAGGTGGGTGCTTGCTTAGTTCTGAGTTTTGCCCAAGATGAAGGATGCTCTGGAGCTGTGACGTTTCTGTTCCAGGAGAGTCGATGGCTATCTAATGAGAAAGGCCATGGGGAAGCTCAGGCAGATTTCCTTCTTCCTAGATTTCCTTGCTGCAGTGGACTCTTGGTTCCATGTCTTGATGCCCATGGTACAGCCCTGGCTGTACCACAACGGGGGCAATATCATCAGTGTCCAGGTGCAGAGAGAAGAGGATTTGGGAGGGTAGGGAAAAGAAGACTGTTTTAGTCTGAAGTCCAAGCTTACTATCTCATCCTCTTAACAGGTGGAGAATGAATATGGCAGCTACTTTGCCTGTGACTTTAGATACATGAGACACCTGGCTGGATTATTCCGAGCACTGCTGGGGGATCAGATCTTCCTGTTTACCACAGATGGGCCACGTGGCTTCAGCTGTGGAACCCTACAGGGTCTCTATTCTACTGTGGATTTTGGCCCAGGTCTCCTGAGGAGAGAGGGTAGGGGTGGGGTCTGGGGAAGGTAAACTCTGACCTGTAACATCGTATACCCCTTCATTCCTACTGCAGATGACAACATGACTGAGATCTTTGCCATGCAGCAGAAGTATGAGCCCAATGGGCCCCTGGTGAGGGGGGCGGGGAAGGGGAGCCAGAAGACAATACTCAGAAAGATGGTTGCGGTTGGTTCCCTTTTCTTTTCTCTGTCTCCCATCTTTTCATTTTACTCTTCAGGTGAACTCAGAGTACTACACAGGATGGCTAGACTACTGGGGTGGGAATCATTCAAAATGGGATACAAAGACCTTGGCCAATGGACTACAGAATATGCTGGAGTTGGGAGCAAATGTGAACATGTAAGTGGGATATGGGGGAAAGGTTGGGGATGGTAGCTGAGGATGGGGATAGTACTATTTGTCAACTTTCTGAATGCAGAGAACCCACACCACATTTACTCTCTTGTCCTTGTCTGTCTCAGGTACATGTTCCATGGAGGCACCAACTTTGGCTACTGGAGTGGTGAGTCCAGAGCACTTGCTGGAAGCAAAAACAACTCAGAAATGGAGGCACTTTTGCATTTGAAGGACAAACTGTGAGGGAGGGAAGCTAAAGGGGGTTAATTACTGCCACTCCTCTACTGCAGTTCTCAGCAGTTGGGACAAAGTTTTTCTTCTAATCTCCCAGGTGCTGATTTTAAGAAGATCTATCAGCCTGTCACAACCAGTTATGACTATGATGCACCTCTCTCTGAAGCTGGAGATCCCACACCCAAACTACTTGTCATCCAAAGTGTCATCAGCAAGGTACCTGTCAGTACTATAGATCCCTTGTCTTCTCTTGAGGAACTTAAGGGGCTCAAAGCATGGGGTGGTTTTTTTCAGCTGGGGTGGTAACTGTGTAACTCTGGAAAAGGGTGGGTCATTACCATTGGGGTTTTCTTATTCTTGTTGACTCCTGAAGAATCAATGTTGGGCTTAGTTCCAGGAACTTCCCTTGGGGCCTTTTCCCCTCCCCAGCCCCAAGATGAAGTTTGGACCTGTGACCCTGAAGCTGGTAAGATTCTTATCCCACTTCTTCATTTGGTTCCACCCATCTTTGGGGTTCTGTCCCTCTTCCCCAGACCCTCTAATTTCCCCTCTTTTGTTCTTCCCCTTCCCTCTGGTTTTGTAGGCTGGTGACCTGCTGAACTTTCTAAATGTCCTGTGCCCTGATGAGCCCATCCAAAGTCATTTACCCCTAACTTTTGAGGCTGTCAAGCAGGTGAGGCAACCTACCCTTCTCCAGGTAGCTTTTGACATCCTCCAACATCCCTACTCCATCTTGCCAGAGTTCCCTGAAACTCCCATGTTTTTTCATAGCTCACCTTAACTTCTTCCTTCCTCAATACTAGGATTATGGCTTCTTACTGTACAGGACACAACTGCCCCAGAACCTGACAAAACCAACCCCACTCTGGGTAAAGAACAATGGTGTCCGTGACCGTGCCTATGTGATGTTGGATGGGGTGAGAGTTCAATTCCAAGACCCCTCAGAGTCTCTTCCTCCTGAACCCTCCCACTTCCCATTCCTTTCCTGCCCTCCACCCCCCCAGTTCAGGGGTTAGTCTTAGCCTTTCTTTGTGTGAGCGGATGGAGGTTGTAGAATGGATAGGTGCCTGGGCAGGTGTCCTGGGAGGTTTGTGTGATAAGGTAGAGGGACGGCAGCTAGGGCTGTACTTACTGCTTCTTATTACCCCATCCCATTCACAGGTGTCTCAGGGCATTCTGGAACGAGACAAGGATGAAGCACTGTTTATGACAGGGCAGGCAGGATCCACATTGGATGTGCTGCTGGAGAATATGGGGAGGATCAGCTTTGGGTACAACATCAGTGACTTTAAGGTGGGACAGCTAGAAACAGTCTTAACCAACCTCCCCATAGGTCTTCTGATCTTTAAGGGAGTCATACCTGAAAGGGGAGCCAGACCCATGTCTTACCTCATTAAGGTCCCTGAAGAAAAAGGGGAGTGGGTAGTAGAAGTGGGGGGAGGAAAATGGAACCAAGAGATCTTCTCTTTCCTCCAGGGCTATGTGCTTGAATTTGTTAGTTTAACTTGGAACATCAGTAACATTTCATTTGCCCAACCCACAGGGCCTGATACAGCCTTTGGTCCTGGGGGACGTTGTCCTCACTGACTGGCTGCTCTTTCCTCTGAATATTGATGCCCTTATGGATTCAAAGAATAGGGTATTTGAGACCCAAGAGCTCAATTTGAAGTCTTCCTCTGGTCCAGCCTTCTACTCAGCGACTTTTCAACTCCCAGGTCCACCTTGGGACACCTTTCTATACCTTCCCGGCTGGACCAAGGTATTGTTAGGATGGAGGGACAGGGAACATAATGATCCTGAGGACAGAATCCTCCCTACCTTATCTGGAAGTCTTATGGAAGGGATTTGCCTTTTCACTAGGAGTCCTGAGTCTTCCCTTCTCCTACTAGGGCCAGGTCTGGATTAATGGGTTTAACCTGGGCCGTTACTGGACAAGGCGAGGCCCACAGCAGTCACTCTACGTGCCAGGACCCCTGCTCTTGCCTACAGGGACCCCCAACATCATCACACTGCTGGAGCTGGAGCATGCACCTCCTAGGACACAAATCCAATTTCTGGACAGACCTCTGTTTAATGCCACTCTCCACTAAATATACTGATGCCAACCTCTGGCTGACTGCTCCAGGGAAGGGCCCTCCCTGGCCCAGTGAAGGCATCTTAGGCCTAAAGTGAAGAAGACCTGGGTTGTGAGGTGGCTCAGTGGCTTTTCCTGAGGACTGTTCTGGCAGAGAGGATAGCAATTTACAACTGAAATAGTGTTTCTTTATCAAATTTTATTGCATTAAATTTCAGAGACACAGTACCCTCTCCCTCCACACATGTCATTGCCCCTATTTTTGCTGTGACTTTTCCAAGCCTCTATTACTTTGGCTAATTTTGCATCCTTTGTTACCATAACAGAGGTATGAGTGAGGGTGGACTAGAAGTTGGGGGAAGAGACCTAAAGCCAGTCTGAAGCTTTCATTCCCCCACCATGGGCCTGGACAGGGGTAATGAGAGATCAAGAGAGTGGTCTTCCCCTTCGATGCTCCTGTAGACACCGTGTAGAGCAAAAGGAGAAGTCAAGGTAGTGAAAGGGGACAAGCCCCAGAAGAGATGCCCCACAAACCCAACAGCGCCTGGAGAAAAGAAAAAAACAGAGCTTGCCAGGTATTCAAGTCTTCCCCTGCCCCACAAACCCCTGCCCTGTTGTCTCACACCTGCCCTCACCTCCATACCTGGGAGTCTGAGTTCCCATCTGGGCAGCTAGCCTTCTTTCAGCAGCCAAAGCTCTCTGATGAGAAGAATAAGCCACAGTGAGGACCTTACACCCCTCTGGGTAAGGGACCCTGGTTGGGTGTGGAGGGCCCAACTTCAGAAGAGGCCCCCACCTCTGGGAAATGCAGGGTTAGACAGGAGGATCATTCTTGAGGCTACCACCTCACCTTCTCACGGTCACTGAGAGCAGCGAATCTCTGCTGTTCCTCTTGCTCATGCTTCTCATGCTCCTGCTGTTTTCGTCGCTGCTCCTCCCGGAGGCGCCTTGCCGCCTTCTGCTCCCTCCTCCGAGCAGCTCCATGTGCCTCCATCTCTGCTGTCAGGGGCCCTGGGACCTGGGGAGAATCAAAAAGGTCTAAGGTGCTGGGGAAGCCTTCAGATGCCAAGCCCACAAGCCCACTTCACCCTCCCAGCTCACTTGGGCCTTGCTGTAATCGTGCGCATCTGGATTCTTCCCCATGAACTTGCGGAATTCATTCCGTGTCATTTTGTCAGCTGCAACTGTGTATGGGGGCCGAGCACAGGAATCCCTGGAGTATACAGAGAACCAGTTCAGTGTCTCCTCTCCCCAGAGTCACCCAGGGAAACAACTCTCAGCTCAAGGATCTTAGAGTTGGGATCTACTCTTGTCATAGCTATAGAACTCTTTTCCTACACACACCTGATGGTGGGATCAGCACCACTCTCCAGCAGTAGTTGGACTACTAGGCTCCTGCCAGCTGCAGCTGCTGCATGTAATAGGGTCCAACCACCAGAGCCCAATGGGGCACTGAGCATAGAGTAGATTCTAGTGTCCGAGGGGAGAGCCTCCAGCTGGTGCTTCAGGGTTCCAAGATCCCCTGCCCGACAGGCTGTCCAGAGAGTATCCCACAGCTCTTGCTGCCCTGTGATTCCAACCTCCTCCAGGGAAGGTTGCAGAGGAACCATGTTTTCCTGGACTATCTGTGGAAGGGACACAGTTTCTTGGGGGGATTGTAAAGCTGTGTCTACTCCAGCCGCAACCTCCTGGCTCTTCTTCTTCCTTTTTCTTCTTCTCCGCTTGGGCAATAATTCAAACTCACGAAGATCCAGGGTTCCCAGTGTCAATTCCACCAGCTCTAGCTCCACAGGGGGGCTGCATTCTCCTTCAGACCCTGGAGGAAAATGGTGAGTCATGTTAGTGGACTTAAGTATGCAGTCATGATTGATGGAATAGAAATGCAGATGAAAACATATGCTTTATCACTTGTTCATTTGGCTATTATATATTTGGGGGTTTTGGTTTTATAAGATTATTCGCTTACAAAACTGAATTTTTAAAAAGTATGTCATCATGGCTGCTTAGGTACATGAGGATATAAGCATAGATAAACTATATCACTGACTTTTTTTTTTAATTATTGTCAACCATCAGTGATAAGTAAGTACCACACCAAATACAGGAAAAAGGCTGCCAATCTACAATGTGAAGAGTAGCCCACCCATGACAAAAGATTTCTAGTGACTGGAAATAAAGGAACATCCAAGAGAGTGTATACTAGCAAAGCCAAAGGCTCATTGTTTTGTGTTAACATTCTGTCAGTTCAGTAGCTCTCGGCCAGACTTTAGTAAGCCGAAAAATGTTAGGCTTTCCCTGAGAGGTCACTAAACTGACTTGGCTCCTCATTCTCTAACTAGAAATCAAAATTGCCCTGGCAAACACCCATATTCCAGTATCACAAATTTGAGTTGAGGAGGCGGTAGTCTTATATACACAAGGCTGGGTCCAATATATACAACAGAAAAAGAGATGACAGAATGGAAGAAGAGGAAAACAAACTCAGGTTCTGGTACATTTTCAGCTGAAATGCCCAAAAGGGAAAGTTCTCCCAGGCATAAGACAAACCTCCTGTACTTCCCAAGGAGAAACTCACCACTTAGCCCAAGGACCTCCTCATTACCACCTGGATCCTTCTCCTGAATGTTGGTCTTTTTCTGACTTTTCACTTTCCAATCAGTCTGTGGTGAATCCAATCTGGCCATTTCCCTTGGGTCTTCTCCTGTACCAAAACAGGAGATTGTGACCAGTTGGTTCCCCAATAGGCTCAAATAGGAGAAGGAATACCAGGGTCCTTGCCATAAAGATGTGGCTGGGGAGCCCCCACAGGGACCAAATGGTTCCCCTTTCCGAATTTGAGTGATAGAGTAGGAAGAAAAGTCTGCAGATGTGGACTAGGCTCTCACCATGAATGTGCACCATGGCCAGCGCCTGAAGCACACGCTGAAGTTCTCGGAAGGTAGGTCTACGGGTAGCGAGGGGAATATGCCAGAGACGGGGATCCCCCCGCTGCAGTGGTGCTCCACGGCCCCCGAAGAAGAGAGCCCGGCCAGATCGGGGGGCTCGAAGCAGTATAGTCCCTGCCTCCCCCAGTGGCCCTGCCCAGCCTGGCCCTGCCAGCAGTTCTCGAACCTCCTAGAAGAGACAGTAGCTCAGCTCCACAGACTACGCTCTATCCTTCAGCCAGACAGTGACTCAGGAATCACAGATTGGGGGAAGACATCGAAGGGTTAAAAAAGGGACTAAACTCCCTGGAGATTTCCACTCTAAAATTCTTCCTTAAAAAAAGATAAATGTTGGTGATTATAAGAGGGGCAGAGTTCCTCCTATACCACTTATGTTTAACTGAATTGTGGAGGAAGGAAATTTTGAGAAGAGATTCTGAAAGGTGTTAATGACTCGCCTTGAATAGTGCAGCTTCATTGTATCGCCTCAAGTTGGCTCCAGCAGACCGAGAACCTCCAGCACGGGCATCCTGAAGTCCTTGGGCTGTTCCCCGCCGTGCCCGGACAGTGTACCGGTGAAATGTTTTGTGTGTCACTACGTCTCTCCTATAAACAGCATATTCTGTCAGGAAGGCCAGAGGAATTTTCTGAGAACCTAACTCTATGGGATCCCTGCTTACCCTCTGAAGATGGCACCAGCAAAGTGACCAGCTGCTGCCATGAGTACCACACAGCATTGAGGACCTCCAGCCTGTAAGGCCTTCAATAGCAACTCTGCCTCCTCTTCGGGGTCCTAGAGGGATAAAAGGAAACATTCACTAAGCCTGCTCTCAGGACTTAATGATTCAGCATTATAAGCAGTAGGTATTACAGCATAGTTCTGGCCCTAGAGTAGGAAGACCCAAGTTCAAATTCAGCATTAGACACCACATAACTAGGAAAGTTATTTAACTATTCCCAGCCTTAGTTTCCTCATCTGTAAAATAGGGATGATAATAGCACCAACCTAGGTTGTAAAGGGCTTTGCAGGAGGGGAGGAGGGAGAAACAAATGTACAAAATGGAAGTCTAAACTAGAAGGAGTAAAGGGATTAAGGCTAACAAAGAAACCAAGGGTGTTACTTGCCTGCCGAGGCCCCAGGAGACATCGATAGGCAGAGAGAAACTGGCCCTGAGCATTTTGGAAGAGGACCCGGTGTGGGTGAAAGCCCTGGAGGGGGTCTGGTCTTCCTAGCTCTGCCCCTTCCACATCCAACGGATCTAAGCCCTTTGACTCCACATTTTCTGTGTCTGAGTCGGAGCTGGAGTTGGAATCATCTGAACCAGAGATGCTGGAGAGGTCTCCTGAGGACAAAGAAAAGTGCTTGTGTTATACCCCTCAAACCTTCTCCCAATTCCCCAACTGAACCCATCCATGTGCTGTACCTGTCCCCACTTGTCACCTGAACAGCTCTGCTTCTCGAATTCATGGGCCGAAAGGGAAAGCTGACCCTTCAGTCGCTGCTTCAGATTGAAACGATGCCAATCCAATCTGTAATGCTCCCTCTGGTGGAAAGGCACAGGGAAAGTCCAAGTTTAGGCTCAAAAGCTGACTCAGCATCACACCACCAGATGCCCAATTTCCCCATCCGTACCCTCCCCTGCCCACTGCGGTTCTGCACCTGATCCTGGCGGCTCTGGAAGGACTGGACACAGGCTGAGCAAAACATTCGCTCAGACACTTCGGTTTGCCCCTTGTACACCTGCTCCCTGAGCCTGGTTTCTTTTTCTGACTCTGGAGTAAAGGGTTTAAGAAACTTGAGGGAAGTTTTAGGGGCTGTCAAACCCACAAGTCACCCTGTCAGTGTTGAAGTCCTTCCTCTCCTAAAGAGAGAGGACCCAAAAGGGCTCCTCCGTCTTTAGTCGTCGTCCTCCCCCACCCTAACCTTAAGTGCTAGTGCAGCCCCAGGACGATGGTTGTCTACGGGGCTTCTAGGGCCTTTTTGCAACAAAATCAGGTCCGTGTGGTGATTTCCGATGATTTCAGCATAGTGAAGCCGAATACAGCGCATCCTCTGCCCCAAAACAAAGGAGTGGGGTGCGTAGGGTCTGGGCTCGCGTAATCATGCCCCTCCCCCCAGCCCTCATTGGGAACGCTCAGGGCTCGGCCCCAACTCTACCCTCCATCCCCCACCCCCCCGGGGCCCCGGCAGCTACCTGAACCCGCCGGGACCAAGGCCGCACCCCGCGCTCGGCCCACGAGGCGAAGGCCCTCCAGGAGCCGGGCACCCGCACCGAGATCAAATATGGACACCGAGGCCGGAGGCGGGACTCGAACCGGGTCGGGCGGCATGGCGGCGGCAGCGGACGTAGCGGCTTCCACTTCTACCTACAGCCCAGGTGCGACTGAGCCCTTTGCCCCCTGTCCGTTACCAGGGCGACGGGCCCCAGCGGTGACTGCACAGTGTCGATGCGGCCCACGAGAGGATCTGGGCGCTAGGCCCTAGGCACCCACGCCGCCTCAGTCCCACTCAGATCCCAGAAATACCACCTCGGGTCCGTCACTACAGGGCCCCACGAAGGACATTCCGCGGCGCCGTCTCTTAGCCTCGCCCTCTAAGTAGCCTTGTATTGGTTCCGCTAAATCTCCACCCGCTACACACCACATGTCCCACCCCTGTAGCAAGCGATTGGTTGTCGCATCTCCACCCCTTGTAGTCATTGGTCCGCACTTCTGCGGGAGACAATGAGTGGCATCAGCCCGGCCTAGTGCTCAGGGTTGGGGCCGGAGTCGGAGCCCCGGACGCCAGCGCCTCCACCACCGCTTGGGCTTTAGGAAGAGCAGAGGACCGGTAACCGGCGACAGAGGGTCCGGGACAGGATGGGGCGTACGTGCCCACTTGAGCCTGGAACGACTGGGGCTGGAGGAGGGGGTTGAGAAGGGAGCAGAGCGGGGGCGCGCGTGCGGCGGGTAACTGGGGGGAACCGGGCGGGGACGCGCGCTCCGGGTGTTTTGATAACTGTGCACGCGCGGGCGGGAGCGCGCCCCGGGAGGGGGCGGGAGGTAGGGGTCCTGGAGTGCGTGGTTAGGGCCTCCGGAGGCGCCGAGGCGGTGGGCAGAGGGCGAGCATGGGGATGGGCCCCTCCGCGTAAGGCTTGGGAAGCCAGGCCGGGAGGGAGGCAGCACCGGGGAAACCCGACCCGGTGGCAGTGGTGACCTAGGGCTACCCAATCTCTGCCGACTCTGGATTTGCTCCGGGAAGGCTGTGCCTAGACCGTGAGAGGGCTCGGGTAGGTGCTGGCACGTCTGCGGTACAGGTCCAGAAAGGGAAGCGTATTCCAGGGGGGCTCGCTTCACTTGGTCCCCCGTGTTAGGGGCTTAGTAGTGCCCAGTAGATGAGCTAATCAGTCTGTAAGGTTCAGGAGCAGAGGATAGCTAGGGAACCCTCAACTTGGGTCTGGACAGATTTTAGGTTTCCCTAGGGCAGGTAGATGTTCACATGTCCTGGAGCCCCAAATTCTGTGCTGCTAACTGCTGTCCACATAGCCAGAGGAAGAGCTACTACCACTATCAGTGCCCAGCCATCTTCCTGTTGGGGTGGCCCGTCCCAAGCTTCATTCCTTCTCTGTTGGCTTCATTCCTCCTCCCACCCCCATTGTCTAACACCTCCTCCTGCAGCTGCAGAACCACTTGGGCATCAAGCGCTGGAGTAGAGCAAATGCTGTCCATGGAGCGGGTAGGTTCCCCAAGAATTATGTAAACCCTTTGTTGGAAAAGTGCCTCCTTAGAAGCAATCAATTATCGTTGCCTTTTTTATTCTTATAAAAGCATGGGGATAGCCTCAGGTAGAAAAGAGGGGAAAAGAATGCTTTATAAAATAGGTGGCTGGGTAGGGTCTTCTGGTAGAGGAGGAGAAAATTAATCTTTCCTCCAAGTGAAAGTGAAACTTATTCCCATTTATGTATAGGCCACACCTAAAAGTCAGAAAAATATCCTAAGGCCAATAGAAACTCCAGAAAACCTTGTTGAATGGCTTATCCAAAGCCCATCACAACTCCTAAATCTGGGCTCTTCCTGATTTATAGCTCCATAGCAGAAAGGAAGCCGGTGATAAAGACCAAGCTGAAAATCTTCCCATTCCTTGTTCAGTTAGGAAGGTCTAGATGCTGAACCAAAAGTAGCCCTTATCTGTACCCATTCTTTTGAGGTGGACAAGGCAGGTAGGCGGTGGTGATGGCACAATTTGACACAGAGTACCAACGGCTGGAGGCCTCCTACAGTGACTCGCCCCCTGGAGAAGAGGACTTGCTAGTGCATGTCCCTGAGGGCAGCAAGTGTGAGTCCCTGGGAAGGTGTTGGGATAGGGAGTCTTTCCCTTGGTTCAGGGGGAAGGGGTATCCTAACTTCCTTTTCCTTATTTCCACAGCACCCTGGCATCACATTGAAAACCTTGATCTCTTTTTCTCTCGGATATCCTTTTGTGTTGGGTTAGGGGATATATACCCAAACTCAGCTGCTCTCCAAGCAGAGCCCTGATGGGGATGTGTAGGGGTGGAATTGAAACTGCTTCTAGGAGCAAAGATGGAGGGTTAAGAGGGACTGAGGAAGGTGTCCTGGTTTTAAGTGATGCTTCTTTGGAGTCCACTTTATGGAATCCTGGTCTCTCACTCATCCCAAGTGCTTTCTTAGCTATGGCACGTCTATAATTTGCACCAGAAGAATGGCTTTACCTGCATGCTCATTGGAGAGATCTTTGAACTCATGTAAGTAGACTGAGAGCTAAAAGGCTCACATGTTACCATTAACTCTATATATAGACTGTTCAACCCACTTTTTGAAACTTTACTTTGCAAACATCTTTATAATAACACAAAAACAGTGGACATGTTCCCCAAGTTGCTGGCCAAGGCATTTCTCCCCCCAAAGCCTTCTCTATCATAACTCTAATCTGGTACCTGTTCTTTTCATTTTTTCTCACTGTTTTTTTTCTTATACTGTGGGAGACAGAAACACCTTCCTACTTTCTCCTCTTAGGCAATTCCTCTTTGTGGTGGCCTTTACCACCTTTCTGGTCAGCTGTGTGGATTATGACATCCTCTTTGCTAACAAGATGGTGAATCACAGTCTGCACCCCAGTGATCCTGTCAAAGTCACATTGCCAGATGCTTTCCTGCCTGCCCAGGTTTGCAGCGCCAGGTAAGGACCTAGGTGATAAAGATCCCAGTGGCTCCAGTTCATATTTGGAGGAAGCAGCTGGTCACCTCAGGAATTCAAAACATCTTAGTTTAAGAGACTCTTTGTCCTAACTGCAGGACCCTGCTGATAACAAAGTCAAGACAGCTACACCTTATTTGATTTTTGGTGGGGCCCTCCACAAACTAAATTGTTTTTAATAACGTGTTCCCCCCATGTGTAAGATATAAAATTTTCTTTGTGAAATTTACCATTCAGGAAGAGAAGTTTTAAGTCTAAATGTTGGCCTTGGTGTCTCTCCTGCAATTGTAAAATTTAAACATAGCACTTGTTTCTGAGCACACTGTTTCATTAGAGGGATTTTTCTTTAACCTAGGTCAGAACACATCAAGGCCAAAGGTAGTGGCCACTTTGACTACCGACATATAGTCAGTCAATTGGGGGGATTTATGTGGAGGACACTGGGAGCTCCTGCTGCCACACCCTGTCCTGGAACACAGTCATAGAAGCAAGCTCAAAGTATGGCCCTCAGGGACAGTCTGTATAAAGGGACTATCAGTGGATAGGTGGGCCAGGATGTTCCATGCCTCTTCCTTTCCTTACCAGGATCCAGGAGAATGGCTCCCTTATCTCCATTCTGGTTATTGCCGGTGTCTTCTGGATCCACCGACTCATCAAGTTCATCTACAATGTCTTCTGCTACTGGGAGATTCATTCCTTCTACTTGCAGGCACTACGCATCCCTATGGTAAGACAGGCTGGAGGAGTTGAGGATGAACAAGGATTTCTGACTCAGGGGTGGGGAGACAGGGAGGGGAATTCAGGGAGGAAAGAATGTCATTCATCTGGTGGGATGGAACAAAGGAATTGGGCTTCCCCTGCCCTTGCCTTCCATTTTTTTCAGTCCACACTTCCATATTGCACATGGCAAGAAGTACAGGCACGGATTGTGCAAACTCAGAAGGAACACCAGATCTGTATTCACAAGCGGGAGCTGACAGAACTTGACATTTACCACCGCATCTTACGTTTCCAAAACTACATGGTGGCACTGGTCAACAAGTCCCTTTTGCCACTGCGTTTCCGGCTGCCTGGCCTGGGGGAAGCGGTTTTCTTCACACGTGGCCTCAAGTACAACTTTGAGCTCATTCTCTTTTGGGGGCCTGGCTCCCTGTTTCTTAATGAATGGAGCCTCAAGGCTGAGTACAAGCGGGGTGGCCAGCGTCTAGAGCTGGCCCAGCGGCTCAGCACTCGAATTCTCTGGATCGGCATTGCTAACTTCCTGCTCTGCCCCCTCATCCTCATCTGGCAGATTCTCTACGCCTTCTTCAGCTATACAGAGGTGTTGAAACGGGAGCCTGGTGCCCTGGGTGCCCGCTGCTGGTCCCTCTATGGTCGCTGCTACCTCCGCCACTTTAATGAGCTGGAGCATGAGCTGCAGTCCCGACTCAACAGGGGCTACAAGCCAGCCTCCAAGTACATGAACTGCTTCCTGTCCCCGCTTCTCACGCTACTGGCCAAGAACGGTGCTTTCTTTGCTGGCTCCATCTTGGCTGTGCTCATTGCCCTCACCATCTATGACGAAGATGTGCTGGCTGTTGAGCATGTACTCACCACAGTCACGCTTCTGGGAGTGGCTGTCACCGTCTGCAGGTGAGTGGGGCCCTCCAGCCTCAGGCAGAAGGGAACTGTGGAAGGAAGACTGCACTATTAGATAGTAGTTACATAGGAACCATTACCAGGATTCCATCTGGCTTCTAGGTCCTTCATACCAGACCAGCACATGGTATTCTGCCCAGAGCAGCTGCTTCGAGTGATCCTGGCTCACATCCACTATATGCCTGACCATTGGCAGGGCAATGCCCACCGCTCACAGACCCGTGATGAGTTTGCACAACTTTTTCAGTATAAGGCGGTGAGTAGAGCTGAGGTTAAGGGGGAGCCCCTAGGTCTCTCCTGAACCTTTCTTGGCACCCAATCCTAGCCCCTTCCATTTCAGGTCTTCATTGTCGAGGAGCTACTGAGTCCTATCGTCACACCTCTCATCTTAATCTTCTGCTTGCGCCCACGTGCCCTAGAAATAATTGATTTCTTCCGAAACTTCACTGTCGAAGTTGTTGGGGTTGGGGACACCTGCTCTTTTGCTCAGATGGACGTTCGACAGCACGGTCATCCTCAGGTGAGGGGGAGGGAAGGACTCATGGCTATCTCTGTCATTGATGATTGTACCCCCAGCAAGTTAGAGCACCACTGATTGGCTACTTGTGGATTAGGGGAGACTGTTAGAACAGGGGCAAGAGAAAGGGTTCATTAGTGAGGTGATAATGATTTCTCTTTATCACTGTTTTTTTCCTTTGGCAGTGGATGTCTGGAGGCCAAACAGAAGCATCAGTCTATCAGCAGGCAGAGGATGGAAAGACAGAGCTGTCGCTAATGCACTTTGCCATCACAAATCCTGGCTGGCAGCCACCTCGGGAGAGCACAGCCTTCCTGGGTTTCCTCAAGGAACAGGTTCAGCGAGATGGAGCTGCAGCTGGGGTTCCCTCAGGGGGACCCCTTCCTGAAAATGCCCTTTTCACTTCCATCCAGTCCTTACAATCTGAGTCAGAGGTACGTTTTTTGTTGTTGTTGTTTTGCGATTGGGAATTGAGGGAGGTAGCTTAAAGTGGAGATAAAGCCCTGAGCATGAAGGCATCTCTGAATGGACTCTAGGTAGTTTGGCTTGGCAGAAGAACTCAGACCCTACCCAGTGCACAGGCCATCAGAACCTTATCAAAACCCACCTTCAACAAAGGGTGACAATGGGCATTTGGCCTGTGAGGTTTAGAGTAAGAGACAGGATTAGAGTTGGACAGTCTTCCCCACTTCTTCTAGGAAAGAGGCCAGAAAATTGGACAAAAAAACCTTGGAAAACAAGGGGATCTCTTCCTCTGAATTTTCTAAACTTACTCCTCTTCTTTGTAGCCACTAAGCCTGATTGCAAATGTGGTGGCAGGTTCTTCATGCCGAGGCCCACCACTGCCCCGGGAGTTGCAGGGGTCCAGGCATCGTGCTGAAGTTGCTTCTGCCCTTCGTTCTTTCTCTCCACTGCAGCCTAGCCAGGCCCCCACAAGTCGAGTCCCTGGCACTTTGAGTAGCTCAGGGTGAGTAGGGGTGAGGGGCAGAGAAGGGCTCTTCTTTCTGTAAAAGAGGGGAGGAGGAGAGGGGACTGACCCCAATTTTGTCTGGGTCTCAGGAGGCAAAAAACTCCCATTTTTGTCTGGGTCTCAGGAACAAGTGAGAAGGGGACACTGCTTTGGAGAAGCAGACTCCTCAGGCTGCAGTGATAAGAGTTGTGTTTTGGGGGTATGGGTGACAGGGTGGATGCCCGAACAGCCAGTTCTGGAAGCAGTGTGTGGGAGGGGCAGCTGCAGAGCCTCGTCCTATCCGAGTATGCTTCCACAGAGATGAGCCTTCACGCCCTCTACATGCACCAGGTTAGTAGGCTGGGCCCTGGGCACACAGGGTTGGAAGGCAAAGGCACAAGTGGATAGAGGGGGCTGGAAACCAGCAGACATGGCAGAGCAGAGTTATTGGTGTGCCATTTTCCTCTGATGCTCTGCTAACTAAACCCCTGGATTCCCCTAGTTGCACAAACAGCAAGCACAGGCAGAACCAGAACGGCATGTGTGGCACCGACGAGAGAGTGATGAAAGTGGGGAAAGCGCCCCTGAAGAGGGAGTAGAAGGCTCTCGGGCCCCTCCCCCCCTCCCTCGATCAGCTAGCTACCCTTGTGCTGCTCCTCGGCCTGGAGCCCCAGAGACCACTGCTCTACAAGGGGCCTTCCAGCGACGATACGGGGGGATCACAGGTACCAGATACAACTTGAGGTGTGCTGGAGAAAAAAGAGTCCAGGGAGCAGAGGTAGTGGGAACAAGGGACAAAGGAAAACAATCCTGGATTCAAGTTCTGCTTTAGACCTGAGCATCACAAGATCATGAGCAAAATTATTTAGAGCCTTAAATTTTTTCATCAGTAAAATACTTATGCCACCAGGATAATGATTCATGGAATAGTTATCTCAGAGGATGGAGAAGTTCAAATGAGAACATAGCCATAAAGCCTTTTGGAAACCTTAAAACACTGGTATGTCGGCTGTTATTCCTTGCCCACTCTGTTCATCTTTGGCCCTGGTTTTCTTCCCTAGATTCAGGCACTGTGCCCCGGGCTCCCTCTCATTTCTCCCGCCTCCCCCTTGGGGGATGGGCAGAAGATGGGCAATCAGCAGCAAGGCACCCTGAGCCTGTGCCAGAGGAGGGCTCTGAAGATGAGCTGCCACCCCAGGTACACAAGGTAAGGACTACCCCAAGCAGGAGATAAAATGCATCATTGAGAAACAGTATCACCATCTTCCCAGGACAGAAATGGCATTAAAAGTGAAGGTGGGGAACTTTGCCCCTTAGAGAAAGGACAGTGACTTACAATCAGAATCATTCTCCAGTCCCATAGTCCCATGCACATAGAACATGCCTCATGTGTTAAGTATTGAAAAATCACGTTCCCAGTTTGTCCCCTTTCAAAATGTAGCTTTTCTGTCCCTTTATCTCTGTAATCCTTGAAGAAATGTTATGGACCTACCTCTCTCTCTGAGCCAGGCTCTCCCTCCCTCTCCTTTCCACAGGTGTAGCCAAGGCTGAGGAGGGCCCAGGGTCCTCACTGAACAGAAGTTGTCATTGGCTCCCCACGTGGCTGAGATCAGCTGAATGGGAGGGCTCCCTCAGGATTTTGCTGCCTGGCTCTATGCAGGGCCAAGGGAGGTGCCAACTCTATACTCAAAGTAGTTCCAGAGTGGAAGGCTGGCCCTGGCAGCTGGAAGGCCCGGGGACACTGGACACTGGCTTTGTCCCTGCCATTGCCCCCTGACTGTCGGCCCCATACCCCCGCCCTCTCTGAGTGAGGTGCTAGGAACCAGCTCCCAAGTCCCTGCCAAGGCACTGCCACCTCTTCCCTGCTGCTGCCTGCCCTGCCAAGGCTTCCCTCCCTGACCTTCCCAGACTTATGCCAACTGGGGTACCCGTGCCAACTGTGGGGAGGCTTGTGTCTAGGCCCTCCCCTCTCCTCATTTCGGCAGGAAGAGGGGAGTCTAGTGCCTATGGAAGCACCGTGCCCGCCCTCACTCCCTGTCCTGCCTGCTCCCCTGCTCCTCACTCTCATGAGTATGTGTCTGCCCCTGCTTGGGCTTGGCTTTTGCTTTGTGCAGCTCCCTCCTGCAGAGACCCCGGCCCTGGAGACAATAGGGGAGGGCTTTGTTTTGTTTTGGGTTTTGTTTTTTGTTTTTTTAATTGCAGGAGCAGGACTTTGGAGCTCCTGACTTCTTAGGGTTTGCCGCCCCCCCTTAGTAGACGGGCCCCTCGGATTCTCCCGTAGGTCTTTCCATTCTAAGCCCTGCTGCTGCCTCTGTCGCCTCCTACCCCGTCCCTGAAATCCACTGCTCTGGAGGTGGGGCAGGCTCTGCTCCAGGATTCTGACTACCCACTAAAACTACGATTCCCGACATGCAACATGGAAGGGTGGGGCCGCCGCTCCCCTCCGGCCTCTCACTGCCGCGTTGCATGTTGGGATTCAGTGTCGCTACGTCGGGCACCTGTAACCCCTGACCGACTTGCCGTGATGGCTTTGGGGTCTGAAGTGGCGGAGTTCGCCCTGTAGAGCTGTGTACAGCTGGACGGCATTGAATAAAAGAGGGACTTTGATTCCGTTGTGGTTCCCTCGCCGTCTGTGCCGCTCCCTTCCAACACACTTGAGGTCCCAGGCCCCGCAAGGGCAGGACTGAGGCGTTCCCCTTTTCCTGGCCCGGCGCCGCATTCTCCCCATCCGCCCTTCCTTCCCCTCCACAAGCGGGGGTTTGGCTAAAGAAGAAAGAGCCACCGGTTTCTGGAGGACGCAGTCGTGGAAACCCTTACGATCGGTCGGTTTTCACATCCGGGACCCCGGGTGTCTCAGCGAACTCCGTCACGTGACGCGGTGTTGCCGATCGCCTCTCCTTGTTTTGTTTCCTCCGCGTGCAGCGTGATCTCCGCCCCTCCGTCAGAATTGGCCAATGGGACGTTTCTAACGGAACCTGGGGGTGGAGCAACGAGCGAGGTGGCTGTGAAGGGCCGAACTTTCCACGCCCTACTCCAGGCAGCACCGTCCCGGGAGCGGGCGAGGGCTAAGCGGGAGCGCGCTCCGGGGGCACCCGGGCCGGGAGACCGGGGCGCATGCGTTGCCGCTGACTGCCGGGCCGCCGCGTGTTGGCGGGGCTGGGCCATGCTGTGGCTGGACAGCTACTGCGGAGCTGAGGGGCCGCCCGGCCCGCGCTGGACAAGAGGCGGGCTAAGCCCCTGCTTCTTCTTTACCACTGCTCCCGCGGCACTCCTGGGACTGGGGGTCCTGGCCCTGGGTCTGCGACTCTGTGCGCCGAGAGCCAGGGCCCAGCCGACTCCGGAGCCGACCCCAGCAGCACGGGGCTTTCTGCCCGGTCTTCAGCTGCTGCTGGGTGGATTGCAGCCTCTGCTGCCCCTGGCGGCTCTAGCTGCCCGGGCCGCGACCGCTGCCAGCGCCCCCCTCCCGGGCTATGTGCTGCTCGGAGCTCTACTTGGGGCTGGAGCCGGGGCCTGTGCACTTGCGCTGCAGCTGCTGGACCGGCGGCCGTCCGTGGCCCGGGCCGGACACAGTGCCGGCCTCCTGCTCCTATGGGCCGCGGCGTTGGCGGTCGAGAATCTGGCCTTGGTGTCTTGGAATAGCCCGCTGTGGTGGTGGTCCCGGCAAAGCCTTGGGCAGCAGGTGGGGGGCTAAGGGGCAGGGCTCTGGCGGGGAAAGGGGTTGTGGAGGAAGAATAGTGCTGACTCACTGTGAATCCTGCTGATTTGGCCCGATGCCTTCCTCTCTCTGGCCCCTTCCGCGTGTCTGCTCCAGGTGCAGTTCGGTCTGTGGACACTGCGCTACCTGGTCTTTGCGGGGCTCCTGCTCTTGGGGCTCTGGGTCCCTGGGCTTCGGCGACAGCCTTACAGCTTGCAGATCAATGGAGATGAGCGCGATGTGGAGAGCAGCCAGGTGCATTTCCTTTCCTAAACTTTGGGATCTTTAACTGGAAATGTTCATCTCCCCTGAAACTTTGCAGTTTCTTCTTCATTAGGATCTGGCCCTCTACAAATCCCAGAATATACCAACTCCCCTCTTGTGACTGGTTATTACTAGGGCCAGTAATCCCTGGGTCTGACTGGTCCCTGAAGCAGAGGAGAGAGAGGCAGGGCTTGGGTTGGCTTGTGATAACCTCCCTAGGGAGCCCACTTTTTACCTCCTCCCTTTCTGAGTTTTATCTTTCTGCTGCTCCTGAATCCCAAATTTTCCCTTCACAGCCTTTGCCACCCACAGCCTCTTCTAGTCGCTCTTCGACATGGAGGGATCTTGGTCGGAAGTTACGACTACTAAGTGGCTACCTGTGGCCCAAAGGGAGTCCAGCTCTGCAACTGGTTGTGCTTGTTTGTCTGGCACTCATGGGCCTGGAACGTGGACTTAACGTGCTAGTCCCAGTCTGTTACAGGGACATTGGTGAGGGAAAGCCCAGGGAGAAAGGGTAGAAGTTACTAGCTCTCCTCTACCACAGATATTTCAAATATTCTTAGAGCACTGCCTGGATCTCTCTGCCCCTTTGTTTCATACATAACTGTGTACAGGTCTCTCACACACTTGCTCTTAACACCCATCATACCCTAACCCCACCCCAACGTCCTTGAGGACAAGGACTGATTAAGCTTTGTCTTATTCCACTGCATCTGACCCATAGTACGCATTTAATTGCAGAAATGAATTGAACTGAACACATATTGGTCAGTTCCATTCCAGAAATTTGTACTAAATATCTACTATTCTTTACAAAACGTAATATAAATCAGAAGGTTCTGGAAGAGACATGCAAACTGAGTTGCTGTGAGTATCCAGAGGAGAGATCAGTTCTGCCTATGGGAACCAAAGAAGCCTTTGTGAAAGGAGGGGGGGATTTTAATTGGGTCTTGAAAAATGATCAGTCAGTGAGGAAAATACTTAAAAAAAACAATATGAGTAAAAGCATTTAAAGGACACTGATTGTATTCAATAAATCTAAAATATAGGGCAGGAATGGAGTGTCCTGGTCTTCCAGTGGGGAAGGGTCCTTGTGATAATAATTTATACAGAGGGTGGATAACAGTCTTAATATAGCATCAGGGTGGTGGGGAGGCAGGAATGAATGGCTAATATCTTAAGACAGTTTCCCCTAGAGAATGGCTACAAACTAGTACTAATCTTTTTTTTTTTCCCCATAGTGAATGAGTTGACTGAAAGAGCCCCTTGGAGGTCTCTGGCCTGGACTGTCTGCACTTATGTCCTACTCAAATTCTTGCAAGGGGGAGGCACCGGCAGTACTGGTACAAAAGTTACTTTCTGAACTTACCCCCAATTTTAGGAGCTACAAATCACCTTCCATGATTGTCCTCTCCTCCCTTTAATTCAGTTTTTTTTCCCCTAAATATCTCCTATTTCTTGTCCTCAAGCCATCTCTTCTGATATGCATGTCCCTTCCCCAGGATTTGTGAGCAACCTACGGACATTCTTATGGATCCGGGTTCAGCAGTTCACAGCACGTCAAGTAGAACTACGTCTCTTCACCCACTTGCATGGGCTGGCCCTACGTTGGCACCTGGGACGACGGACAGGAGAAGTGCTCCGAATTGTGGACCGAGGCACAGCTAGTGTCACTGGATTGCTCAGGTAGAGAAATCAGTAGGATCTGAAGTTGGGGTGCATAGGAGAAAGGATCCTAGGAGAAACAGGAAAGGAATTTGGGATATCTCCTTTCTCTGTTTATTATATCTATACCCATTTAACAGCTACCTGATCTTTAATATCTTGCCAACCCTGGCTGACATCATCATTGGTATCATCTACTTCAGCATGTTCTTCAATGCTTGGTTTGGCCTCATTATCTTCATCTGCATGACCCTCTACCTCAGTGAGTTCCAATTCCTTGACCCTACTTGGTCTACTGGGCAGGGGGAAAGGGGCTAGTGCTTTCCATTAGGATCTTATTGCTTGCTAACAATGGAAGTCACCATGATCATTCACTGTGACTTTCCAGATAATCATTAGAGGGAATTCAGGTTTGGGGTTGTAAGGGGGCAGGGCACAGGGAAGAGAAAGAGGAGAGAGAGAGATATAATGAACACTTTCAAGTATAATCAAGTCTAGTGCAGGGTCAGGGTCAGGAAGAGTCAGTTCATAAACAGAGTATTTGTTCATTCATGCATTTACTCAAAAAATGTATAAAAGGTGCTCATTGAATGTGTGCCATTTGTAGAGGGGGGATATGCAAAAAGAAGTCATGACAATGGTGCTTGGGTGGTTCCTTCTCTGGAGCATCAGTTCACTCCAGGTCTATAATCACATTTAATCATGTACTAAGTGGTGAATGCATTTGGCTGATCCTGGCCTTAATTGTTGAAGAAATTGCTATATCTTCTCCCCTCCCTTAACTGCTCCTACCACCCTCCAGCCTTGACGATTTTAGTTACTGAATGGAGAACCAAGTTTCGCCGAGATATGAACACACAGGAGAATGCAACCCGAGCTCGAGCAGTGGACTCTCTGCTCAACTTCGAGACGGTAATGGGGCTTAGTGCTCAGGATTGTGCACGTGGAAGGTCAAGATTAGGAGGTTGGCAAGTCCTCAAGCCTGGGATGGTGGCCGTGTTGGGAGTGCTCTTAAGGGGTACTTTCTGTGGAGTCCAGGCCTGGATCTACGCCTTTGTTCCCAGGGGCCACAGACAAGTCACCATACCTCTAGCCTTTGGTTTCCTCATCTATAAAAGGAGTAAGGTGGCCTAGATAAAGGACTTGTAGGGTCCCTTCCAACTTGGTGTCTGCTGTCTCCTACCATCCCACATCTGTGGTTGGTGGGTGAGACGTTGGGAAGTGTTGGTGGGGTCTAGAGTGAAGGCATCAGGTGCTACAGTAGGTTCTGATGTCCCTAGGTGAAATATTATAATGCAGAAAGCTATGAGGTAGAGCGATACAGAGAAGCCATCATCAAGTACCAGGTGAGGGTGACAACTGGAGAGTCTGGGTGGGTGGATACTTCTGAGGGCTGTGGGAGATGCCAGGGATGATGGGAGCAAATGTAGATAAAGTTATGGTTGGGAATGAATCTAGGGGGGATGTGGGCAGCTGATGCAACTTCTCTTCTGTCACCCATCTTTCAGAGTCTGGAATGGAAGTCAAGTGCATCACTGGTTTTGCTAAACCAGACCCAGAATCTAGTTATCGGGCTTGGACTCCTAGCTGGCTCTCTCCTCTGTGCCTACTTTGTCAGTGAACAACAGCTCCAGGTGAATGAGGCTCCAGGGAAGAGAAATGGGCCACGGGAGGAGGGTGACTGCAAAGGAAGTAAGGCAGAAAGAGAGCTGGTCTCTCTGGGTGAGGATAGAGTGGCTCTCTGGCTGGGAGACACCTTAGATGAGAGTTGGCTCTAGCCCTCCTCATTCGTGGCGCCTTTCCTCCTCCTCTACAGGTCGGAGACTTCGTGCTCTTTGGCACCTATATCATACAGCTCTACATGCCTCTCAACTGGTTTGGTACCTATTACAGGTAGCACCGGTGGCCCTGCCCCCACATCCTTTGCCTGTGCTGTCTTGGTCACATTCTTTCCTTGTCCCTCTCCCATTATCCCTTCTCCAGTTCTCTCTGCTTCTTCCCTCCTCCCAACACGTCACCTTCCCTCTGCCAGGATGATTCAGACCAATTTTATTGACATGGAGAACATGTTTGACTTGCTAAAGGAAGAGGCTGAAGTGAGTAGAGTGGAACTAGTTTGTGGGATGCTTGCTCTGTGAAGGAGTCCTGTGGCCAAAGTTATGTTCCTGGGTTTTCCTAGGTGAAGGATATCCCAGGGGCTGGACCCTTGCAATTTAAGAAAGGATTCATCGAGTTTGAGAACGTGCATTTCAGCTACACAGACGGGTAGGGAACCTCCCTCAGCACTCATCTCCTCATCCTTCTCCCTCCACAAACAGGGAGATTCACTAGCTCCTGTCCCCATCCCTCATCATGCCTCTCTTCATCCACATTTTCTCCCCATCTTTTCTCTTTAAGGGGGAGAGGAATGAGGTGAGGTTATGACCCAATAGCTAACCATCTCTGTTCTCCTAGGCGGGAGACCTTGCAGGATATTTCCTTTGCTGTGATGCCTGGGCAGACACTGGCCTTAGTAAGAAGAGATGTGACCTCTTTCCCCTTTGCCTCCCCCCATCTTCCTCCGAAAGCCTCAGTTCCCCTCAAGTTGTGGAGAGGAAGCCTTTCCCTGGAGTACATTCCACAGGCCTGATTCCCTTGGGGTCCAGCTCTGTTGGGAGGGGAGAGCTGTGTGGGTGTGAGGGTGACTGATGTGGAGCCTTGGGCTCACTGCTAGTCCTGACACCATAGGTGGGGCCCTCAGGGGCAGGGAAAAGCACAGTCCTGCGCCTGCTCTTCCGCTTCTACAACCTCAGCTCGGGGTGTATCCGCATAGATGGCCAGGACATCTCACAGGTGAGTGCAGTAGAGAGGCTGGGCACAGGGGCTGCATGAGGGCACCATCTAGCAGGCATGGAGGTCCATTGAGGCCTTGAGGGGGGCCCTGGCACCTTAAGGTGGCTGCTCTCTCATGGCTCCAGGTGACCCAGTCTTCCCTCCGTTCCCACATTGGAGTCGTGCCCCAGGATACAGTTCTTTTCAATGACACCATTGCTAACAACATTCGATATGGCCGAGTCATGGCTTCAGACTCCGAGGTGGAAGCTGCCGCACGGGCTGCTGGGATCCACGAGGCCATCCTGGGCTTCCCTGAAGGTGGGGGCTCTTCCCTGGAGCTGCACCCCCCCCCCCCAATTTAGAGCCTGAAAGGCTCTGCCACTCCCTGCTACTGTGTGTGCAGGCAGCAAGCTTTATTAAAACTTGCTATGTTCCAGGCACTGCACAAATAGGTAGCACAGTGGACAGGTAGTGCCAAGCCCTCAGGGCAAATCTGGCTCCTGGCTAATTCCCTTCACAAACCTGTAAAATGGGAATAAATTGGTCTATTTGCCTCCCAAGACTGTTGTGAGATGCACATGCGGTAATTGTTATAGAATGCTTAGTACAATGCCTGACCCATGGCTATGTTCAGTTGTTTTTAGTCCTGTCCTATTTCATTATGACCCCCTTTGGGGTTTTCATGGCTGAGATCCTGGCAAAGTCTGCCATTTCCTTCTCCAGCTCAGATGAGGAACCTGAGACAGGGTAAAGTGACTTGTCCAGGGTCACACAGCTACCGAGAATCTGAGGTCACATTTGAACTTAAGAAGAGGAATCTTTCTGACTCTAGGCCCAACATTTTATCTGCTCTGCCACTGTGCTGCCCTTGGCACATAGCAAGTGCTTTATAAATGCTACCTCTTACTACTTTTACTAAATAAAAAATCACTCCTGCCCCCAGGAGCTCACACACAAATGCCTGCTACATATAAAAGAAATACAAAGTAGATGATGGGTCATTTCAGAAGGGAAAATGGGAGAAGTCTTCCTGCAGAAGGTGGGATTTGAGCTGTCTTGAAGGGTGCCAAGGGAACAAGAGGTGAAGTGAGGTGAATCATTCCAAGCAGGAGGCACTCAGGTCTGGGAACTGCAAGAAGCCAGCACACAGTGAGAGGAGTTGGAAGCCCCTTATCCCCTGTCTCACCTCCTTCAAACAAGGGTCCTGACTCCAGATGGGGAAGGGGGAGCCATTTGGGACTTCAAGTGGAGTGGGGGGTGTCCACAGGCTATGAGACCCAGGTGGGCGAACGAGGACTGAAGCTGAGTGGAGGAGAGAAGCAGCGTGTGGCCATTGCCCGAACCATCCTCAAGGCTCCTGACATCGTCCTTCTGGATGAGGTGAGAATCTATGATGACTTCAGCCCTAGATTCCTTGGCCCGAGACTCCACAGCTGAGCAGCCCACTTTGGTTCTCAGTCCTCACCACTCCATTTCAAAAGCTCCAGCCTCTTCCTCCTAAAATCAGCTCAGCAGATGCTGATGTGCCACTCTCTTGTTTGTAGGCAACCTCTGCACTGGACACCTCAACTGAGAGGGCCATCCAGGCTTCCCTGGCCAAAGTCTGTGCCCTCCATACTACCATTGTGGTGGCTCATAGGTACTGAACTGGGTGTGGGGGGTGATAGAGGGACAAAAGATTCACTCTCCCTAGAAGGGCCTGATGGTCACTCCTCTCTTTAATCCTAGGTTATCTACCGTGGTCAATGCTGACCAGATTCTTGTGCTCAAAGATGGTTGCATTGTAGAAAGAGGAAGGTAAAGATCTTATTTTTATTGATATGCTTGTTCTGCACATTTACCCTTCCCCTCCCCAAGAAGCCTTCCCTTTTAACAATTTAAAATAGAGGAAAGATGGCATTCAGCTGAACCAACTAACACATTCACTGTGGAATTTCCTTCTCATTATCACTTTAGGGAATTCAGAAAGAGAGAAAGATCTATGGGACAAAATGATCCAAGGCCTGGTCAACCCTGACCTTTCTTCTTTTCCTTCCCATCCTAGGCATGAGGCATTGCTGGCCCGGGGAGGGGTCTATGCTGACATGTGGCACCTGCAGCAAAAAGGACAGGATGAAGAGGTCCCTGAAGGCACAAGAAGCCAGACACCAAAAGGAGACCCTCAGCCCCCAGGTCCATGACAGAGGTTGAGGGAAGTGCCCTTTTCAGTGCAGTCTCATATGAGCCATACAACCATGTGATCCACTCACCCCACTTTTCTTGAGGTACAGTTGTGGGAAAGGTAACCTCAGAAATAAAATATGGTGAAACCTGAGCTCCATTCAGTATTTACAAAGATAAGAATTAGAGAAAGAGTCACAGCCAGAAGGGTACTGCTGTTTGGTAAGATGCTTTATTCCCTTCCAAGTCCTATCTGCCAACCAACTCAAGGGGCAAAGGTGACATCTCCAGAGACGACTCCTCCACTGGGATTACCAAGGGGAAAAGGGATATTCTCTCCAAGCCAAGTTCCACCTACCCCTTCAAACATGGGTACATTGAGTAGGGGTTCCTGCCACCTCAAACTCGAGCCGCTCCTGGTGTGTCCTTCCTTAATCCAGCTCAGGATTCCCACCGTCACTCTTGTTTTGAGCTTCTGGCCTCTTCCAAGGGACCCTGGAAGTGTGAGGGCCACAGCCCCTCTAAGCCGAGTCACCCTCCCTGCTCCCAGGGCCCTAGCAAAGGCTGCAGTTGGAGGGTTTCAGGCTTCGACTCTGGGCCTGGAGCAGGGAAAGGGGAGAGAGCAGGTGGCAGAATTAGGGAACTTAAGGTGGGGAGCAGTCCTAGGATAGAGCCATGAAGAAACCCTTTCCCTTTCTATTCCTCTTCAGCACAATACCTGCTGTTTGCGATATTCCTCTTCACTGGCAGACAATGCTTGGGCCAGAGCCAAGTCTTCCTCCTCTTGAGAACTAAGAGTGAAGAGTGAGTGTGAGACAGGATCATTATCCCCTTCATCCCCAGACTCAGCCCTTCTTCCACCTTCCCAGTTCTCCCATCAGGTACCTAGGGGCACTGGACTTGTTCTCAGTCAGGGACAGGATCAGTGCTTGCTGTAGGGCTTCATCTTCACTCTGCAGAGAAAGACAAATCATTCACCTTCTCTTATTCACTGCCTCTTCGATTCCCACTCCTCTGGCCTTATCTCAACTCACCAGGCCATTCTGCAAGGCATGAGTTGGTGACTCAGCAACTCTAGGAAAGAAAAAAAATAGCATGGGGATAAAGGCATAGAGAAGAAAGAAGGTTGAGGAGAAGTGGAGATATACATACCTGCTTTCAGAGGGGGATGAGGTTCTACCCAACCCTTGGCCAGGGACTGGGGCTGGGCTAGAACCTAAGCCCTGGGCTCTGGAGATAGCAGCAAGTCTGCAGGGGAGAGATACCTTCTACATACACCCAGGAACAGGTCACCTTGTCTCCAAGGAGTTAGTGGGAGATGGATATAACAGCAAACAACCCAAGGAAACACAAAGGGTTTCCTCCTCCAGAGGGGAATGTAGCTCTAGGGAGACACTTAGGGCATTCCAACCCAAAGGGAGTACAGGGCAACAGTGACTGTTGGGGATGTTTCACAGCTAAGGCAGTAGGGGTCCCCAAGGTAGAGCAGACTCGTGAATTACCCAGGCTGGCTCGAAGGCAATTTGTTCCCAGGGCACTCATGGTCCAGTGGGTGCCTGTGCTTGAGACAGAAGTTTCGGCCACATCGTTCACAGGTCAGCTCCATCATTTCCCGTTGCCTGCAGCCAGGGCGGCTACACTTATTGGTAAAGATCTGATGGGGCAGAGAAGACACTACAGCAAAGACCTTTTTTTTCTCACTCATGCATTCCTGGCTCTTGCGTAGCCAGCCTTCTCAAACTTTCCCCAGGTCTTCATATTGGCTGCAAAAAAGTATTGATGGTCCCCACACAAGTGAAGTTAGCAGAATTCTCTCACCTTGCGCTTGCGTTGTGCTGGGTCAGATCGACAGTCTCTGTCAATATGCTCCCCAACAGCTCTGTCAGGAGATTCCCCTCTCGCCACCGGCACTGGTACATTACACAGTGGGCATACAGGCACCTGTACATCCTACAGCCAGGAAGAAGAAAAGGAAAGACACGTCCTGGGTACCCCTAATTATCCTCCTACATTTCTGGCACTGAAAAAAGAAGTCTGGAAAAGCCCTGGAATAGGAACTATGGACTCAAAAACGCTGCCCTCTAACTTCTTTTACTAAATAACTGCCATAGCTTAGCCTCAAGCTTAGACAAAGTGAGAAGTTCATTCTATGTATGCTGGGTACCTACTACGTATGATAAACCACACTTGGTATATCTTCACATAGGAAATGGTTTGGTTTTTTTTTTTGGTTACTGAAGGAAAGGCAGGATTTAAACAGGTCTTCCCCTCCACCCTTCCTAAGAGCAATCTGATTCATAAGTGGCAAAGTTCAAGATTTGTCAGATAATTTGTAGGGTATGACGATAGTGGAAGTCAAGGCTAGAAAAGGTTGGAGGACTTTTAATGGTAGGCTAAGTTTGGGTTTTTATTGGAAAGTGAGCAACTGAAGCTTTTTGAACTATGAGAAACATGATTAACAAAGTTTTTAGGGGGGGGAAAGCAGAATTGACAGGACTTGTAGAATGAATAAATCTGAGGGATCAAAGAAAGGGAAAAACCAGAGAATTAAGCCTGGGTGAAGATATTCAGCAGAACAAGCTGCAGATATGGAAATCATTCTCAGAATAATGGCTTTAGGCATGACACTAAACAAAGCATACAATGTAGGAAAAGCTTTTGAGAAATGCCAACATTTAAGGAGGGGGAGGGAGGATAAAGAGGAGATGAGTGATGAGAGATAGCCAAAATTGTCACAGGAGCAAGGGAAGGAGGGAACATTAAAAAGAAAGAGGAGTTTAACCTGGTCAAATGCTACAGAAAGAGCAAAATCTAAGTGTCAACACACTCATCATTTCAAAAAAAATCATCCTACAAAAAGGCATTCGTTCCAATCAATCCTTAAACTCACCTTTTGGTAGGCAGAGCCACAATGATGCTGATCATAGGCCACATGGTCTGCACAGAATATGCCAGAGCAGGCATCACACTTGAGAGGCAGGAAATCTGCAAGGATGGGATAGTGTCTAGATGCCCTTTAGTATTCCAAATATTAAATAATGTCCCCATTCTAATTATGCCTCATTCATATGAAATCCTAAATTCCTTTTTTCAGTTCAATTCCCAGGAGTTTCATACCCCCTCCCACTCCACCCCCCCCAGCTAAGCTTAGACACATCTCACCCCCCAACACCATATGCCATCTCTTCAGCTGCATTAGATATAGACAGATATCAGATGATAGAAAGCAATAGAGACCAACAGATAGAGAGAGGTGATACAGCAAGAGAACAACATGTATGGAGATAGAGAGATGAGAGAAAGAGAGAGAGAGGGATGGATGGATGGATAGAAAAATGCAGACAGACAGATAGCAATAGAGATTGACAGGCATAGAGATAGATGGATGATAGCAATGGAGACTGACAGGTATACAGGCAAGCAGATAGATATTGCATTAATAGGTTGGCTTTATTTATTAAGCTTTTTTAGCCACCACACTTCCTCTAGGTACCTCCTGACTCCCTAACCCTGAAGTCTGTTGGTCCTCTTCCGCTGCGCCCTCGTCTTAAGATGCCAGGCAAATAAAGAACGCAGCCCAGGACTCTGTCTTCTCCCCAGCCTTAAGCACCTGCACTTAAGGCTGGCTTCTTAATTAAGCCCCGCCCTCTTGTCCATCCCCCGTAAGCCCCGCCCCAGCCCAAGTTCCGGCCTCTAGGCCCCGCCCCTCACCCAATCGCTGACAGGTCGCCTCCGAGCAGTGAGCTCCCAGGTCCGGGAATTCCATGGCCGGGGATGGAGAGAGGAGGAGCCTCTGGATAGAGGAAGCGAAGACGGAGCGTTGTGATGATGCCTAGTCCGAATTCGAGTAGACCAGCCACGCTCCCAGAGACTCTTCTGCTCTGATGTACTCCGTTCCTGCTGGACCCACGGCTCTCCGTTCGGAGACCCGGCTACCGGAGACCCCCAAGCACCAGCAGGCTAGGCGAGCTGGGCTCCGCCCCCTCTCCGCGCCAGGGCGCGCTGACGTCATGGCACGCACCACTACGGGCGCGTGCCCGTTCCGTGAGGCGAGCGAGCTTCCTTCCTCGCCTCCCTCTCTTCTACCAGGCCCCGCCCCTTCTTCCTTCCCGGGTGATCTGAAGCTGGGAGGACTGTGAGAAAGAGCGAACGAAAGAGCGAACAAACGAACCAATGAAGGAATAAGAACTCAGCTAGAGTAGCAATGGGATCCTGAATGACACTCATGAGCCCCTATCTAGGGTGCACTCCAATATCATCCAACCCCTGCTTGATTACTTGTAGCGACAAAAGACTAATTTTTTTTTTTGAAAATATTATTTAGTCAACTTAGAACATTCCTTGGTTACAAGAATCATATTCTTTCCCTCCCTCCCCTCCCCCCACCCCTTCCCGTAGCCGACGCGCAATTCCACTGGGTTTTATATGTGAAAAGACTGATTTCTAAACATCCTGTTCTATTGTTGGACCACGAATTGCTTGCGATGCTCTATGTTATGTAAAGTGTATTCTCGTTGTAGGCTTTGTGTGTACATAAACTTGTATAAATTCAGCTCAGCTAGGCTGCTTTCCTCGGCATTGTTAAGGGAGACTGTGATTCCTCAAGCCCAATTGCTCAATTCCCCTCTGAGAAAATGTATTGTACTAGATTCATATCTATCCGTTCCTAAATACTGCTGATCTAGGGGTACAATTTTTAAGGTCAAGATATTTTCTTTAAAAAATAATAATAAACCTTACCTTCTGTCTTAGAATCAATGCTATGGATTGATTCTACAGCAGAACAATGAGGGCTAAGTGACTTGCCCAGGGTAACACAGTCAGAAAGTATCTTAGGTCACATTTGAATCCAGGTCCTCCTCATCTCTGGGCCTGGCTCTCAATGTACTAAGCCACTCCCATGTCTACTCTTTTAATGATGTTCCAAACTTATCTGCTGTATGGTCCTGGAAAGATCCTCTCTGTGACTCAATTTCTCATCTGGAAAGTGGAAAAATAATAATACCCATCTTAATGTTGTCATAAATTACATCATATTTTCAACATGCTTTGGAAACCTTACTGTAACATATAAATGTTAGCTATGGTTAGCTATTGATATTTTCAACAATTATGCCTTTTTAATGCTAATTGATACCATCTGGTTGATTGATATTGGGGAGCACACTGGATGGGGCTCATGAGTGAAAATACTAGAAATCCCCCACCAAGCTTTACCCTTTTCCATCAAATGGCTAGTTACACAAAAGTTCGTCATCATAATGCCATAAATCAACAAACATTTATCTACTGTGTGTCAGGCAATGCTGAGCACTGTTGATATAAGGCAAAAAACCGTTTCTGCCATCAAGGAGTACACAGATTAATGGGTAAGACAACATGCAAATAGCTGTGTATAAATTACACACGCACACAGAAGATATATTAGAGATAGTCACTAGAGGGAAAGTACTAGCAGTAAAAGATACCAAGAAAGAATTTTTATCTAAGTAGGATTTAGCTGAGACTTGAAAGAAGCCAGAACTCAGAACTGAGGAGGGAGAGAACTTGAGGCCAGGGAAACCACAAGTGAAAATGCCCAGGATTCAGAGATGTGATAGTGAGTAAACCCACTTATCCAAATAACTAACAAAAAGAAATTTAAAATATTAAACAGATTAGAATGTACAAGAAAATATAGAATAATGTTTGAAAATGACCAAATAAAATAATGTTCAAAAAAATAAAATAAAATTCAAGTAGGTAAAATTTTAAAAAATGATCTGGAAACTTAAAGGAAAAAAAAAAGAAAAAAAAGAAAGTATAGCTCTACTATTGGGAGTGAGAATCTCAGCCTAACCAAGAGAAAGGTCCCATAAAGGTCCCATCTCACCCCAGGGGAAATTTCCCATAGTCTCTAGGGAGGCAAACTGGAAATCAGGGGCAAATTGAAGTGCCAACTTTTCTATGTGATTGCTTTCCATAGTATTCTTTTTTCTATCTTCACAAGTTTTTCCCAAAAGATGGTCTGGAACCAGATGTGTCTCTCTTGGAAAAAGGAATAAATAAGGATGTCTAGGTTGTGTAAGTTTCCAGGCATCATTCTTTCCACTATTTAAGAGTCTTATGCAAGATGTTCTAGGCTTGAAACCCTGGGTAATATTTATACTGAGTTGAAATTGTGTTCCCTGTATCAGACAAGTCTAATCCCTTTCCTTAAGGGATCTCTTCAATTATTTGAAGATCACGATCACAGACTTTCTGAATCTTCTCTTCTCCAAGTTTTATATGTCAATGCCCTTTTTAAAAGCCTTCTCCCAGGGTCATCTAAGTGGCTCAGTGGATTGAGAGCCTGGCCTTGAGACAGGTTTTGGGTTCTAATCTGGACTCAAACACTTCCTAGTTGTGTGATCCTGGGCAAGTCACTTAACCCCCATTGCCTAGTTCTTACTGCTCTTCTGACTCGGAACCAGTACACAATATTAATTCTAAGATGAAAGGTAAGGGTTTAAAAAAGAATAAAAATAAAAACATTCTCCCAAAAGTGAATATAAATTTCAAATCCTGTATCCCTACCTAACTGATTTGGCAGGCATCATTATGTTCTCTGAACTGGGCCTAAAATAATACTATTTTTTCTTTTTAGTTTTATTGGTTTTCAGGTCTAGATCTAGGATAAAACATTGCGCTTCTCTTGGGCTCATTATATTCTCCCTCTGAGGTTGTAATATAAAATAGAATAGTCCTAGCAAACTATAATCTCCATGAAGGTGTAGCACTCCTGGCTTTATTCTCCCAACTAACAACTGACTTGCAGATTGGGTCCTCTGGTCAACTGCTACTCTTATTCCCCTCAGAGGGCTAGGGGTAACCCTAAGGGGATTTCTAGTAGTGCTCTGGGTGCCCCAATCTAGTGTACTCTCCAATATTAATTAACCATTTGACTTCAATTAGCTTTTAAAAAGTATATTTATTGAGAAAAATAGTCAACATTTATATAGCACTTTAAGATGTGCCTTACAAATATTATCCCATCTTATCTTCCTGAAAACTCTGGGATATAGGTGCCATTATTATCCCCATTTTACAGATGAAGAAATTGAATTATAGAGAATTGTGACTTTCCCAGGGTCACACAGCTAGTGTCTGAGTGAAAATTTGAACTTGAGTATTCCTGACTCCAAATCCAGCACCCCATACACTATGCCAACTAACTGCATAGCAAGTTAAGGCTGGGTGACAAAAACAATTCCCCAGGCTAAGAGGGGTTCTCTCTCTCTCTCTCTCTCTCTCTCTCTCTCTCTCTCTCTCTCTCTCTCTCTCTCTCTCTCTCTCTCTCTCTCTCTCTCTCTCTCTCTCTCTCTCTCCCTTTCCCCCCTTCTCCCCCCTCTCTCTGTCTCTGTCTCTGTCTCTGATTCTCTCTTTCTCTCTCTCCCTCTCCCTCTCCCTCTCCCTCTCCCTCTCCCTCCCTCCCTCTCTCTCTCTCTCTCTCTCTCTCTCTCTCTCTCTCTCTCTCTCTCTCTCTCTCTCTCCTTCTCTCCCTCTCCCCCCTTCTCCCCCCTCTCTCTGTCTCTGTCTCTCATTCTCTCTTTCTCCCTCTCCCTCTCCCTCTCCCTCTCCCTCTCCCTCTCCCTCTCCCTCCCTCTCTCTCTCTCTCTCTCTCTCTCTCTCTCTCTCTCTCTCTCTCTCTCTCTCTCTCTCTCTCTCTCTCTCTCTCTCTCTCTCTCTCTCTCTCTCTCTCTCATATATATATAGTCTCTAAGGCGAATGGACTCAAAATTAAGGTGCAAAAAGTAGCAATGTGCTTATGGGTTGCACCTCATGTCTCCTGGCCTTGGATCTACTTTTCTCCCCAGTAACTTTGCTTCGGGGCAAGGCATCAGTTGGTAGAATATCTGCTCTACTCAACTGAGCTGGTTCCTAGCCAAGCTTGTTGTCTCACTGTATACCCATCCACCTCTGGGCTGGGTCAAGCAAATAACTCTGCTGCTGCTGCCAATATCAGTAGAACATCTCCAGGGACTCTTAGTAGATCACCCAGCCTCGCCCAAACCTGAGTGCTCACTTCTCAGATTACTCATTCACCCAAGATCCGGAAAAATAAATACAAAAGGAGAAAAGAAGGAAAAAAAAGAGGGGGGGGGGGGAGGCTGATGATATAGGCTATAAGGTGACTGGATAAGATGAAAGGGTAATTCCTTCCCCACCCCTTCCCTCACTCAGTGGTTCAAGGCAAGTCTATCCCGCTAGCTGCCAGAAAAGAAAAGCAGCCAAAAGGATGGAGGTGTATCAGTCCTTTGATATTCAATTCAGTAAGCATTTAATAAACACCTACTATGTGCCAAGCACAGTTCTAAGAGCTGGGGAATCAGAGGCAAAATACAGCCCCTGCCTGAAGGAGCTTACAATCTGATGGGAGAGACAACAGGAGCAACTATACAGAAAGCAAGCTATAGTAGGGAGAAACAGGTAATAATTAAAGGAGGAAAAGCACTGGAATTAGGAAGGGTTGGAAAAGGCTTCCTATAGAAGGTGGGATTTTAGCTGGGATTTAAAGGCAGCCAAGGAGGTCAGTATTCTGAGCGGAGGAGGGAGAGTGTTCCCAGAATAGGGAAATGCTGGAAGCCTGGAAATGGAGCTTCTTGTTGGTGAACAGCACTGTGTGCCCTTTGGAATGTATGGTCTGAGAAACCCGGAAAAATGGGAAGGGGCTAGGTTTTATTCAAATTCAGCTCAAGCCCTGGACCTTCTGGGTCATCAGTCCTTTTCCTCTCCTTAAAGAAGACATCATCACCATAAAGCCCCAGACTACCCCCACGTGTAATATACCATCCAGGCACTCATGGATGACCAAGCTTCTGTTTTGGACGGGAAACAGGAGGAAAATATTCCATATGCTCTGTATAACCCCCTGGATGCACAAATCCAAGCATGCTTTAATCACTAGCCCCTCAAAGGCCAAGTCCCCTATTACAAGAGGGAAGAACGATGCCTTTCTTTTCTAAACTTTTCATCTCCTTTGTCCCCCTCAAATACAACAGATGGCCTTATTTTTTAAACTCTTGCATTCCATCTTAGAATCCATACCGTATCTTGGTTCCAAGCATGAAGAGGGGAAGAGCTAGGCAATGGGAGTTAAATAATTTGCCCACAGTCACACAGCTAGGAAGTGTCTGGGGTCACATTTGAACCCAGGACCTTCTGTCTCTAAGTCTGGCTCTCAATACTCTCAGTCACCTAGCTGCCCCCAGAAGATTGCTTTTTAAAAAGTATGTGCTAACCTAAATTGAATAATGCCTCCTTATCTCATAGACCATAAAAAATAACATGAGTCTTTTCCTCTCCTCAAATCCCCCAATGATACTGAGGGAATTGTGGGAACTGAGTGAACCACTCTGATTTCATATTGGACTTAGTTCTGGATCTAACTCGGTTCCTTTTCTATTTAGTTAGGGTTTGAGTCCAATTTCTATCCTGTGAGAAAACTTTATGTATTTTGTGAATCCTAGTCCTGCCTGATTGGAAACCACCTTTACCTGTGGTTTAAAGAAACTCAGAATCTAAGCTATACTGGCCAGAAACCCAATCAGATTTGAAAATTATTGCAAGTTTTTGCACAATTATACATTTCAAGCATATGTCTTTTCTGAAAACCGACCCCATACTTGTCAATTAGTTACTGTTTCCTTGTTCCTCTGATTAAATAAAGACACTTGGGAGCATTAGGCTGCTTCTTTTTCTGATTTCAGGGAATTGTATCTGTTCAATTCAAAAACCCCTAATCTTTCCTCCAATTAGAAATTGGATTACTTAATTATACATCCTGTTTTGTATCCTGCTTATTGGTTTTCATTTCTTGTTTTGTTGTACATCAATAGATTTAATAACACATTGCACTGTTCCCACACATGTAGACCAGGTATACTACAAAGTGTAGCATGGACAAAGCTGGGTGGATGCCATATATAATATATATGTACATAACTTGGGCAGGCCTTTCTGTCTTCTTTAATGACACTGCCCCTGTAAAACATTAAACCTACAATTAAGGGAAACAAGATTGAGTGATGATTTGCCATTCAAATCCTCCCCCTCACATGAAGCCGTTCAGCCCTAAGGGAAGCCAGTATGGCCAGCCAGTCTGTCTTCAGAGTTCTTTTTAATGGTGAAATAAAACAGGAATCTAAGTGCCCCTCCCTCATTGGCTTTGCTTTTCTTGTCTCTTCTTTAGCCATTTATAATGGCTCTCAGCAAATTAGAATAAGCCATTTGGAAAGTATTCACTTCTTTAGAGCTCATCACAGTGCTGATCTTTTTCTCCTCAGTAACTCTTAGCAAACACTTATTATCCAAAGGTTCAAAGCCTTCCACAGACCCTATCTGTGGAGTAGGTTTAGTATGACCATTACACTTCTTCAAGGTGATAAACACACTCTAACCAGTCCTTCTAGAAGAACCTGGTCAGTTAAGAATGTCTCAGCCTCCAGCAGCACCAGTACCACCTCTGTCCCATATTGTTATCTTTTAATTAATAAAAATCTACCTTCCTGGCCATTTGGAATCCAATGCCAAGCTCAGGAAGCCTGGTCCCAATTTTTTATTTAACTGGCATGTATTGCTTCATAAATTGATACATTTGAAGGCTGTTTCCTCAGTTCTTTTCTCTTTCACCAGCCATAATATCCCTACACTTTCAACATATGATTTCTCCTTCTTCCTGAGAAGATCCACTTGGGACTCCCTTAACTCCTTCCTCCAACCTCTAAACATCATTAATCCCCCTCAAGACTCATACCTCCTGGATATAGCCCAGTCCCAAAGAGAGGGAAATTGAGCTTCTCTCACACTACCTGATTCCTTAAGTCCCCACTCTGGAGTTCTTATGAATCTTAAGCCAAGCTTTGGAATGTGTTATAGGAAAGACCTGATTTAGACCAGGCTCCTTGTAGTTAAGGTGTGTGAAGACTGGATTTAGCTATTTCCTGATTTTAACAATGAAGATACTAAGTCTAACAAAATGGGGGCAGGGGGCGGGAGGGTTGTGAAGGTTAAATTACTCCACCCTACTTAGACCATACTTTAAAGGAAGATAAAATTGTAATCTCCTGACTGAACAATGAAAGTACTTAACTCTTACCTTATAGTGAAGCTAGAACTTTAAGTTAAGTCTATTTTAAGATCTTAATACAAAAAGATGTTAAGTAATTATAAAGGTTAAATTTATCACAAAAAGGTTAAGTAACTCACAAAAGGTGAACTTAACTTGAAGAAGTGTTAAGCAACTCTAAAGATATAATCTAATCAAAGAAGATGAGAACTCTAAAAGATATGGGCATTTAGAGGAGGAGACACAAAAGTGAAAGGTCTATATATTTGGTTCACTTCATCTCTCGGGCACTCTTTCTGGCGGCAGAGAGTTGGCTTGTGGCAGCATTGAGCCTTTCGGCCTCTTAGCATGGCTACAAGCTATTGTCCAGTTCAGTGGTGAGTTTCTGGCTGAGTTTTCCTCCTTTACTTTCCAACTTTATCCCCTTATAAGCCTCTAATCTTCTTCAGAGACCTAGAGGTGGGGATTTTAAACTCCCCCTGGCACAGGCCAGGCAGGAGAAATCCTATATCCTCTTCCCTCCTTCCCTCTATATTAATTAAATTACCATAAATTCCAGACTGACTTGGGTATTTTATTTGAGATTTCCCTTGGTGACCAATTAAATTTAGATTTTAAGTCACAACCCTAAAATTATCTTTACAGTCAAGATAATGGAATGAAATTAGATATTTGTGAAACATTTAACAGGTTTTTTAAAAAAGAAGTTTACTTAACCATAGTAGGATAAACGATGTATAGAAAAGACACTCTTTATTCAGCTCAGGTCAGCTTAGCTGTCCTGTCTCTGCACATCAATGATGGTTTGTTGGTCAAGCATCAGGGAAGGAGTCATAGTCTCATGAATCAGTTAAATCTAAGAGATAGTTCCGATGCCATTTCCATTTTTAAAAATAGAATTTTATTTATATTTTTATTTTTATATCATCTAAATTTCTTTCCTATATTCTTTCCACTATGGCCTCTTAGAAGCATATCCTTTTAGAATTTTTTAATAAAAATTCAATAAAACTGATCAATATATTAAAAACTAAAGTTATTATAGTAATAATATATAATTAACATAAATTACATTGCATATATTATATACAGTTCTCCACACCCGGGGACTCTGAACTCTGAAAAGAAGCATTTGTCTTCTCATATCTTTTCTTTGGGGCCAAGTGTATTCTTTATAATTTTACAACTCAATTTTAATTGCTTTGGGGTTGTGGTTTTTCTTATTTACGTTGACATAGTCACTGTGCTTACTATTTTTCTAGCTCTACTTCATTTCTGCATCAGTTGATTTATTTCTATGCTTCTCTAATATTCATCTTTGTTTCTTACAGTACAGGAATGTTCCACCACACTTATGTGTCACAATTTGTTTAGCCACTCTCCATTCAGTGGGCATCTCTTTTGTTTCCTTTTCTTTGCTACCACGAAAAGTTTGTCTCTAGCAATTTGCTGTACATGAAGCAAATCTTTTTGTCACTCACTTCCTTGAGATACATGCTTAGTAGTTTCAAAAGCTTTTAAGGAAAAACTGGCCCAACCACGTAGGGAGAAAGACTTAGGAAACTGTTCCCATCATAGTATGGTTCATATCTGGAATCTTCCCTAAAATGTATTGTTGCAGGGTCCAGAAGACAATTCTCATCAGGTGGGGCCAAGCCCAGGCCAAGTGACTTTTTAGCACATTAGGCAGCACCTCAGTCTCCTAAGCTAAAGGTCCTGAGTTCAATCCTTGAAAGGAGAGTGTAATCCAGTGGGAGAGACTTCTGGAGACAAGAAGAGTCACTTGGCTTGGGCTTGGCCCCACCTGACAGGGATTTGGATTGTCTTTTCCTGGGCCTATTATTCAGTCTGAAAATGCTAGCCTGAGATTCCCTTCAGGGTGGATTCTCACGGAAACAGGGAACAAGTACAAGCTTTGGGGTCTCCAATTTACAAGCTAGTCCTAAAACTTGGGGTTCATCAGATCTTACTAGGCTATAAGTTTGGGATTTCTAGATTCCATGTTGACAACCCTAAGCTCACTCTACTTTGCTTTTGCTGACCTGCCTTGTTTCTTTTCTTTTCTTTTTTTTTAAGTTTTGAAAAACTTCATTTAATTAATTAATTTTGAATGTTTCCATGGTTACAAGATTCTTGTTCTTTCCCTCCCCTACCCCCACTTCTCTCCCATAGCCTAGGCACAATTCCATAGGGTTTTACATGTGTTATTAATCAAGACTTATTTCCATATTATTGATGTTTGCACTAGGGTGATCCTTTAGTCTACATCCCCAATCATTTACCCCTCAACCCATGTGATCAAGCAGTTGTTTTTCCTCTGTGTTTCTATTCCCACAGTTCTTCCTCTGAATGTGGATAGTATTCCTTCTTGTAGGTCTCTCAGAATTGTCCTGGATCATTGAACTAGTAGAGAAGTCCATTACATTCAATTTGCCCCAGTGTGTCAGTCTCTATGTACAATGTTCTCCTGGTTCTTCTCCTTTCACTCTGCATCAATTTCTGGAGGTCATTCCAGTTCACATGGAATTCCTCCAGTTCATTATTCCTTTGAGCCCAATCGTATTACATCACCAATATGTACCACAATTTGTTCAGTCGTTCCCCAATTGAAGGGCATCCCCTCATTTCCCAATTTTTGGCCACCACAAAGAGCGCAACTATGAATATTCTCATACAAGTCTTTTTCCTTATTATCTCTTTGGGGTACAAACCCAGCAGTTGTAAAAATGGATTGGAATCCAGGACTTCAGTCCCCACAAGCCTTTGCTCCACTTCCCCAGAATGCCTTGTAATCTCACCTGGGCCGAGATGGAGAAGGGATTTAACCTGATTGCAAAGGCTTTTGAGCTCTCTTTTTGGACTTCCATTTTGGAGCAGAGGTGTCTTTTCCATAATGTAGGTGAGGTCTTGTCTAGGCCTCTGTGGCCTAGGCACCACGTGTTTCTTATCCTGTATTTTCTTTAATCCTTAATCTTCAATAAACCTCTAAAAAAATATAATACTCCTTGCAGAGAGAAACTAATTTCTACCTGCCTCAGTCTCCCCTAAATTTTAATCTTTACACAGTGCCATGGCTGGATCAAAGAGCAGTGACCTGCTTTGTTTCATGGAACTCCTCCATGGAAAAAGGCCTAGGTATCCTTTTGTGTCTTAAGATGTTCCAACCCTCACTCCTTTTGTATATCGTCTCTCTCTTCAGATTGAGGGAAGGAACTGTCTTTCTTTTTATTAATTGTACTTCCAGTCCTTAGGGCACTTGGCACACAGTAAGTGCTGGATAAATCTTTACTGGGTTGGATTAGGGTTTCTCCTAGGAGTGGTGGAATCCTAAGAAGCCCCTCCCAATGGGCAACCCACACTGACTCAGGACTTAAGAAATCTTGAGCTTATGAGATTCATACAGAGGCTAGAAAAATCCATCTTCCATGATCTCTATCTATGACTTATTCTCAGGGAAGGAAAGACAAAAGAGGGAGCCATGAACTTGAAATTCAATCTTAATTGGTCTGAAATTCAAGCAAATGTTCTGGTTGCCATGTGCTCAGGGCTGCCATGGTTACTGGGGATCAAGGAGGGGAGAAAAGACCCCTCTCTTGTTGGATATAAATCCAAGAGAAATCTGGCACAAAAGTTGTGTGCTCAAAGGACAAGAAGAAAGAAAGCATCAAGGTCTTTACCCACTCCTTTTATAATCTCCTGGGTGTGGGACTTTTCCTGGTTCCCTCAACAATCATCACCAACCCAGCCTCCAATCACAGGGACACATAGCAATGAAGCAGGAGCTGCGAGCCATATGTGCCCTTTAGTAAATGGGGGCAGCTGGCTGGCTCAGTGGATTGAGAGCCAGGTCCAGAGATAGGAGGTCCTGGGTTCAAATTCGACCTCAGATACTTCCTGATTATGTGACAGGGGAGAGGGGGGAAGTCATTTGATCCCCATTGCCTAACCCTTACCACTCTTCTGTCTTAGAACCAATACACAGTATTGATTCTAAGATGGGTGTAAGGGTTAAAAAAAAAAAGTAAATGACCATAGTAAGTATCCAAATGGAATACCTAGAACATATGCCATAGAACTCAAGTCCAACCCTTGATATACTGAGAATAGATAATTCTAGTCTTGGGGGAGGGGGAGTTACACCATGAAAAATCTTGAGTTTGAGAATTCCCAAATTCTAGAAATCTCAAGAGTTCCTGAGTTTGGGGACTACAGCCTCCAAGAGGGAGAACATTTACTTAACATGTGTCAACAAGGAATCTAGGAACCCCAAACTCCTTGCCTAGTGGGATCTGGTGAACCCCAGGACTAACTTGTAAATTGGAGACCCCAAAGTTTGTACTTGTTCCCTGTTCCCATGGGAATCCACCCTGAAGGGAATTCCAGACTAGCAGTTGAGTGGGGGACCCTCAAGTGAATGATAATCCTAGTTAGGAGGGTCTAAGCATATGCTAGGACCCTCTTTGTTTTAGGTAGTTTCCCCTAGTGGATCAGAGACCCTTTCCCAAGAAGATAAATACCTGGGCAGGAACCATCCTTTAGTATCCATCATAAGCAGCCCCTTCTCTTACATCCCAGCCTCAAGCTAAGATTCCTTTCCCAAACTTGACTGTACCCTGTCAGTGTAGTTTGAACACTCCCATTTCCTTTGTAGCTATAGTGATGTCAATCATCTTTCCCTGCCCCTGGATTTCCCCTAAATGGTATATAGGTTCCTCAAATTCTTTTGTTCCTGGGAGTTGTCATCTAGCATGGTGGCACTCCCAGGGGTCAGTGTCCAGAGCAGCCAGAGTTCAATCCTTGGACTCTGTGCAGTCGTGTGTTGCTGGGAGCCATCAGGCCATGATGCCTTGACAGAGTCACACGTGGTAGCTGAGGAGACCACAGAGTGGTCCTTGGTGAGATGTGATTGCCCACCCAGTCCCCCTTTGCATAACCTCTTTCATCAATGCCCCTTACCTATGAATTGACATGATTATTATTCCCCCTAGTCTCAAAAGAAATAACGCAAGAGCAAAACACCTGTACCCTAATTCCCCAAAACATCACCAAAAGATCAGACCCTTAAACCGAATCTCAAAAAGACTATCATGGGTTAACTTTTACTTGGGTACATAATTCCCAGCAAAACTGCAGCTACAGGCCAAGCCCAAAACTTTCCCACTCACAGAAACTATTCTCATGAAGCCAGCACACAAATCAATCATAGAGGCCCATTCGATAAGTACAAGTACATCAAGCTTCAGTATGCCTCAGTGACTAGATTACACAAATCAGTAACTCAGAAACTCCCTAGAAGCCACCAGTCTAATATTAAATTTGAATTATGTTCCCAGTACCTCTCAACCTCAATGATATGATTGTTGAATTGTCTTTTCAGAACTGTTGATTAATTATTCCATTTTATTAAAAGCAATAAGTAATTTTCCTTGATTGTAAGCTTAAAATTTCTCACAGGGTAATGAGAAAATTAAGCCACCTGTGACAAAAATCATTTATCTTGTATGCTGTCTGTAATCACAATACAAAAATATAGAATGTTAATCAAGTGATTTGTTAAAAGTTAATGTATCACTTTTCCAATTATCTCTCTTTGAACACGCACTGTGTGCCAAGAAAATGGGTATAAAAATAAACACTGGCCTGGGAATGGGAGAACAACTATCAGATACAAAGCAATCTCATGGCTGTTATGATTAAGCTATCTTCCACTTGTCATTTTTGTTGACTGATCATTGACTGACCTGTCAGGAAACCCTGGAGTCACGAGCAAGGGTTGACTTTGCCCATGGCAATATGTGGCATACAGCTCTGTGTCAAGGCCTATTGTTGCACTGAACCCCTTTTTCCCTTGTTCAAAGAGTGATTTTGACTATTTCATAGTTCTGTGTGTTCGACCTGGTTCTGATTTCCCAAATTAGGAGGCACACCAGATAATGTAAAAGCAAGAGGTACTGCTTTATTGCAAGCTCCAGCTTGAGTCCCACTACCTCCAAGGCAGATGGAACCCTGAAGGAAGAGGAGAGGAGGATTTATATAGGGTAGGTTTGAGTTGCAAAACAGGATGACAGGATATCTTGAGTTGCAAAACAGGATGTCAGAATATCTTATCGGAATACTGGGTAGGGTTAGGTCATGGATCAAGAGTCTTGGGGGGGGATAAGTCCTTCAGTTGTTCAGGCCTTACATGTGTTTTTTTCCAATCAACACATTGTAAATTTCAAAGAAGAGGATCCTTTATAGAGGCTGGCCTTGAACCTGAAGAATTAATGCCACTCTGTGAAGGGTCAGGAGATGTGGACCTTGACAACTTTCCATGACATTGCTATGAACTGTCCCTGTGGACAGGTCCAAGGTATATAGGAATTATTTGTCCAACAGTCCCAAAAAGTGCATACCTTCTTAGAAAGGAGACATCTACTCAATCTGATGGGTATTGGATGGAGTTTTTTTTGCATTTGTTCATGGGCACCTATGAGTCCTTTGTATTTTGTGTGTTTTCTTTGATGATTAAATGAAGGCTTTTCATCTCTTATATAAACATTGTGCTCATGCTGTATCCATCCAGGAGCAGGAGAGTCTTTTACCTACTTCTGGAGAAATCCAGATGTTGTTGGGTGCAGAAGTGAACTCCTGGGGTTCGTGAAGGGTACCTTTTTCAAAGAATGCAAGACTTCTAAACTTAGCTTAAAAATAAAGCGAGAAATTTATTAATTTATAAGGTAATATTGAATCTAGCCAGGAGGGCAGCATAGGTGGAAGTCTGCCTCCTAGGTGGAACAACATGGATGGAAAGCTGTCCCCCCAGAGGCCATCAATTCTGGGGATTTTATACTCTTTACAACAGTAAATACTTGACTCTGGAGCAAAGGGTTGGGGGGGAGGTTTGCCCGAAGGCATGGGATTCTCCAGATCTGAAGGACAGAAGGATGATGTATGTCTCTTTGTCCATCTCAAATCCAAGGGACAATCAAAGGAGGGTAAATCCTCCAGGTCAGATGTTTTGGGTTGGGAGTCCTGAGGACCTAAGGGAGCAAAGGAATTTCTCTGATAATAGTTTGCCCAAGTTTCTGGGGGTACAATGCCCATGCCATCTCCCCCTCTTTTCAAATATCTAAGGGGGAAAAGGGTGATGGTCTTAGTCTTCTGTAGCTTCTTCAGAGCTGAGAATGTTGTAGAGCTGTCCCTGCCTATTGTCAGGAGAGAGGTACTGGCTGTAGGCAATGTTCAGGGGTTCAGGCTGGGACGGTCACAGGAGTCGTAATGGCCTCTTGGTGACTCCAATGAGAGCTTTCACCCTAGAAGCAACTAGAGAAGTAGTGTTACAAATGCAACGTCCACATATCCCATAGGGGAGTAGTCAAAACTGGGGTGGATGTGAATCTCCTTGAAGCCTCAGAGGCACTAAGACCAAGGGTTAAAGGGGCATTGTGAAGAAACATACTGATATCATAGAAACTTGCCCTCCAGACAATACCCTATATAGGGTCCCTTGTCCCAAGAACTAAAATTACCATGTCCTTATTTATGTACTGCCATATGTTATCTCAAGTCTTCAGGTTTCACTGACCTGACCTAGGTCACTGACCAACCAATGTTAAAAAGGAAACATCTGGGACTAAGATTGATGTGTCTTCACTTTTGGTGCCTGGTTCTCAAGAGGACCCCCCACTCCTAACCCCACTATATAAACCAGACCGATGCAATGCTCGGGGTCTTCTGCTTCTTGTGGAGGCCCAAGCTATAGCTTGAATAAAGTACCTCTCGTGTATCCATGTGGGTCTCTTCCTTGGAATCTGAACCAGAACTGGACCAAGCAATTGTATTCCTAGAAACTCAGGCACCACTACCAGTAAAATTTATACATTTTGGAGCTTCAAGACAGGAAACAATGAGATTAGAAAAAGCCTTTGTGCCTAGGAATACTAATGGAATCACCTATAGACTAGGCCTAAATTAAAGGATAAATGAGCCCTCATTGCCAATGAATAAATACTCAGGAAAATGAAATGTGTGCCCAAAACTAATTTAGTTAAGGCCAGAACTGTCAAATCAGGAGAATTGTTTTAACAAAAAAATTTATCTACAGACTTTACATTAACAGACTCAGTTGCAACATTTTTTTTCATACTAAGTTAAAAGAAATAAAAAGTCTAAGTTGTTTAAGTGCACGGTTATGGTTGTTAAGTAGTTCAAGGTGATTCAAAATCCCTAGCATCTCAACCTCCCCAAAGGGGTGTGTGTGAGGTGTGTGAGAGGTTTTAAAATTAAAAGCTTTTTTAATCTTGAGAATTTTTGGAGTTCATTTCAATATTGAAACTCAAATTTGATTTTTAAAATTATTTTGAATGATTTGTTAGTTAGAATTTTACTTACTAGAATTTGTTAGTTAGAATTTTACTTAGTACTAGACAGTATTTTATTTAATTTTTTAATTATATAAATTTAATTATATAATATTATATATAATATAATATAATAAATTTAATTATATAAAATATAAAATTATTTAATTTCGGTCACGAGTCAGGAGGAAAGGCCATTTTCAGATTTACAAAGTCCTGAATAACTTGTGATGTGGATTTTGTTGCCTTTATACTTCTGTAGTTTGTAGGGATGCTCTTTAGATGATTATTTTGGCCGAGTAGGTAATCTTTCTGATTAAGCTTGTAGCTTACATAATTTTATAATTGGCACAGAAAAGACATTAATAGAATTATTAATATGGGATGGCAGATTTAAGATTAGCAGCATGGATAATCTTTGTAGTGAGTAAGTATACTGGGAGTTGATCAAGTCCCGTTAAAGGATGTGTTTATGGATTTCGCTTGTTTTTGTACAAAAGGAGGAGTCTGCAGGAGGACAGAAGTGTGCCGGAGAGGAGGCTGAAGGCATCCTATCAGGACCCACCAGATTTGAAAGACCTTAAAGTCTTTGGGGAAATGGGAAAGTGTTTTGATGGTTAGATTTGCCAAAGGCAGACTGTCTGCCTTTCTGGCGCAATTGTCAATGTGCTGGAGGCATTGGGGAATGCCCCCAAATGCCAATTGCCTGAAACTGTACCCCTAGGCTTTCCCATCGTTAGTGATGGAGTCCAACCCTATATAGCGTTACCCATTTGTTCATATATTTGGTCATTGTCGTTCAGTCCTGACCAAAAGGGGAGGGGGGTCTGGTGAAGTGGGACCTTCCCTCAGGGGGAAAACTCTCCAGTGACAAGGTCAAAACGGGGGGCTTCTACCTCCCAACTAAACAAACTGGGGACTTCGAGATTTCCACGTTGACGATAGTTCTCTCAGTAACTCTTACTAAAAGAAATACTTAACAAAAATAAGCAGAATCACAAAATAAATTCATATGTAGCATCCCCTCAGGGCTTACTCACCCAATTTACAACCCTCCTGGCTTGGTGAGGACTAGTACTAATCCCAGAGTTCACGAGAAGAGCAGTCTACCCTCCTAGACATTAGCTAATGAATGAATCCCTGCTTGTCGCATTCCCCTTAACAGTCTGCCAGTAGGCTGTTCTTTAGCAAAGATGCTGTCTCAAGTAGCAGAGCAAAAACAGCAGCAGATCAAAGCATTTTCGCCAACCCCAAGGCAAGGTACACACTCAGCCAGAGTCCAGGAGGATGGAAGAGTGGCGCAACCTTAAAATGCAATGCTCCTAGTTGCTCAGATGGTCAGCTGGATTTACTCTTCCTAGCGTGTGGTGTCAGGATGGTGTGTCGGGCAGGTTTGAGCAAGCTGTGGCGGCAGTGTTGGTCCCTCAGCCCCCAGATTGTTACTTAGCTGCTGGGCTCTTCTCAGAGTTATAGCATCTCTGCTGGAGATCAGGTTGATCCACTGATCTTTTGGGATTTCCCTTCAAAGGAACTTCTCTCCCTAATATGACAAACATTCTTAATAAACAAATATTTGATAAAAATCTCCAGTAACTATCAGTAGAATGTAAGTTGCTTGAGAGAAAGGGCTTTTTTATTTCCCCCTTTTGATCCTGCCAGTCTTTATAGACTTAATAAATGTATGTTGTTTTTTGAAAGTCATACCCCCAGGCAAGATGGGTTTAGAAGAGAAACACCCCAATGCTAATATTTTCCATTACATAACACAACAAAGCACACACAATAAAAAAAAAAATTTAAGAGGAGAGGAGAAAAAAAAAATTTAAGCATATAAAATCTTAATAGCATACACCTTTAAGCTATATTTCTATGCCTAATTGCCATCTTTGATTTGGTCCTTGGAAATTGGCTTTGGCCCAAGTCCAAGGATGTTGACATCAACAAGTACCAGCTTCTCTTCTTCCTGACTAAGCATCTTCATAGAAGCATTCTTGGCTAAAATAAAAACCTGGATTTCCTATATCTTGGAATATGGAGGTAATCTCTGCCGATTAAGAAATAAATCGTCAACGTCACTTGGCACCACTTCTATTCAGTTTTTAAGGATACAATCATAAATTTCCCTGGCCTGGAAATTTATTGGACCTCCATTGGATCTTAAAAAGTCTCTTTCTTCTATATGATGACGACATGGTCCTATCAGTCTTTTGCTCACATGGGTCTGTAAATCAGGGGTTCTTAGACCTCTTTTGTGTCATGGATCCCTTTGGGAATTTGGTAAAGCCTATGGACTCTGAATAATGTGTTTTAAATTTCTTTTCCTCAATTACATGTAAAATTTTTCAAAAAAGATTTGTTTTGAAAAATTTTGAGTTCCAAATTTTCTCCTTCCTCTTCACCCTGGGAAGGCAATAAATCTGATAAAGTTTATATATGTGAAGCCAGGCAAAACATAATTCTCTATTAGTTTGTTGCAAAAGACACCCCTCCCAAAAAAAAAGAAAGTTAAAAAGTATGCTTTGATCTGTATTCAGACTCCATGAGTTCTTTCATTGGAGATGGATAACATTCTTCATTCTAAGTCCTTCAGAATCATCTTGGGCTATGTATTGCTCAGAATAGCTAATTCATTCACGGTGGATCATTATATGATATTGCTATTACCGTGTACAATATTCTGTTGGTTGTACTCACTCCACTTCGCATCAGTTCATATGTCTTCTTGTTTTTGTAAATGCATCTTGTTTGTCATTCCTGATAGCACAATCGTATTCCATCACCATCATAGATCACAATTTGTTCAGACTTTCCCCAATTGATGGATATCCCCTCAATTTCCAATTCTTTGCCACTACAAAAAGAGCAGCTATAAATGTTTTCGTACAAATAGGTCCTTTCCCCTTTTCTTGGATCTCTTTGAGATGCAGGTCTACAGGTGGTATTGCTGGATGAAAGGGTATATATATATGCACAGTTTTATAGCCTTTTGGGAGTAGTTCCAAATTTTTGACCAGATGTAATAAAATTTTTAGGGGAAATATGACTTCTCTTGAGAGCCACTTGCCATAATTTTTCTGGGCCCACTTATAGAACTGTAAAGTATTTAGTTTAGAAATACCAGGCTATCAGAGCAAATAGACATTCCAGTGATCATAGATATATTTGTGTCAGAAAATATCTTACTTTTTCTGTCATTGTTCTAGAATTAATGCTACTTAATATTATTTCCTATGAAGTTTCCAGGGGCAGCTAGATGGTGCAGTGGATAGAGTACCAGGCCTATGGTCAGGAAGACTTATCTTCTTGAGTTCAAATCTGGCCTTAGACATTTACTAGCTGTGTGACCCTGGGCAAATCACTTAACCCCATTTGCCTCAGTTTCCTCATCTATAAAATGAGCTGGAGAAGGAAATGGCCAACCATTCTAGTATCTTTGCCAAGGAAACTCCAAATAAGTTCACAACTGAAAAAAATGACTAAACAACAAAACAAAGCTTCTCAAGTGGATGGTCTACTTTAATTTTCCCCCAGTTCAGAAAAGTATTTACAATAGTCTGCTTCTAAATCAGGTTAGGCTGCACTTACTCAGAAGCTGTTTCTGAATTTTGAAATGGAGAACTTTCCACTTTACCTTCTAATTGTTATCTGTGCCTGTAAGGCTCTTGAAAGTAATTTTAACTACCATCTATTTGCTCTGACAATAAATTTGCTCTGACATAAATTAACTAAAACTACCTAAACACTATAATTAAATCAACACGGACATACTTGGGCTATTTCCTTTTAGGATAACTAAATTATTGTGTTATTATATTCAAATTTGCTACATTTTAGGACACCTTTGGTTCATTAAAAATACATTTTTATTGATATTTTCTGATTCTTATATCACCATAGTGTGAATCTTAAAACTGCTCAGACTTTATTTCAGAAGATTTGATTAAGCTATTCTCCATTTTTAACAATGGAGGTACTTGGTCAGGAATGTATTGAGAACTTTAAAATTACTCCACCCTGCTCAGACAGTGCCTTAGGGGAAGATAAAGTTGCAAATTCCTGATTGAACAATGAAAAGTCCCCAACTCATAGTGAAGCAAAAACCCTAAGCTAGGTGGTCTATTTTTAGATCTAATACTAAAGGGTGCTAAGTACCTATAAAGGTTAAATTAATCACTAAAAGGTCAAGCAACTTACAAAGGGCAAGCTTAGCAAGGAGATGTGAAATACTCAGAAGATATAATCTAATCAGAGAAGGTGATAACAAAAGAAGATGTGAACTAAGAATGGACAGTCCTGGGGGAAAGTGTCTACTGTGATTGGTAGATGTGAAAATTTAGGGGAGGTGACATAAGAGAAAATTCTCTTTAAAAGGAGGTCAGGAGTTCAGAGGAGGCTCTCTGAACTTAGTTGGAGTTTGGAGTTAGTTTGGAGGAGCTGGGTCTCTGAACTGAGTTCAGGAGTTGAGGATTTCAGTGAAGGACTGGAGTTTTCCTTTAGGACGATCTTGTGGTGAGTGATAAAAGACTGACTAGTCTCTCTTAAGGCTCAGGCCTAGGCCCTTCCTACTATTTTCTCTTTCTCTCTCTCTCCCTTCCCTTAAATTCCTTCATTTGTATTCATTAAAATCTCCATAAAACCCAGCTGACTTGGGTATTTTCATATTTGGGAGTTTTTCCCATGGCGACCACTTACTTTTGATTTAAATCAAGACACTAAAAATTATCTTTACAGTTTGGCTGAAACCTTTACAGTTTTGGCAATTCAGTCTTGGAAACCCACATTTTCATGGTTACAGTATACAGACCAAGTATTGGTATCATAGTATCAAAGGATGTGTACAATTTTATAGTCCTTTAAGCATAGTTCCAAATTGCCCTCCAGAATAGTTGAATCAATTCACATCTCCACCAAGAATGCATTAGTGTCCCAATTTTGCCACATCCTCCAACATTTATCACTTTCCTTTACTATCATATTGGCCAATCTGATAGGTATGAGGGGGTGCCTTAGAGTTGTTTTAATTTGCATTTCTCTAATCAAGAGTGATTTAGAACTTTTTTCATATTGTTGTGTAAAGGAGAGGATTTACAAGCCAAGCCAAGCATGCAACACAAAGTAAAGGACCTCAGCTATCAATCAAAAAAGAACATTCCAAACAGAATGTTCCCAGGAAAGATAGTTGGAGTCAAGTCAGGCTGAATGGGAAGAAGCTCTGAACAGGACCCCTGTTAGCTTCTGTCCTAGGCTGTGGGACTGGTGTGGCTTTGGAGGTGAGGGAGAAAATTTGTGAACTAATTTTTGGCTGGTGGCTGAGTATGATGAAGAAGATATTGGTGTCTCTGAGACTTGAGTTTGTAGGAAGAAGAACAAGATTAAACAGCTGTCCTCCCATCTCCCTGACAAATTTTTGTGTCACAGTTGTGACAGGACTGGCATTTCCCAAAATCCTCCTAACCCTCATTATAGACGAAGGATAACCCCATCCCTCTCACCTCCATCTTTCATCCTTGTCCCATCTTTCCCAATAAACCCCCTTACTTGAGAAAAGAAGAGTAAAGAGTATTTCTCTGAAATCTCATTGTTCCCCTGAGTTACTTAGAAGGTGACTGACTAAAACCGGGAGAGGGGAAAGGTAGGCAGGAGGGAGAGGGTAGAAAATGGGTGGCATTTGAGGGAGTTAGAATAGGCAAAATATTGATCCATTAGCCATCTAGTAGTGATCAATAGAAACCACCTAGTATCTCTCTGTTACAAATAGACAATACCAATATAATTCTGTTACAATTGGCACCCCAGATGGTTAGATGCCAAAGGGTATGACTGGACTTGGTTTAGAGGGAATTCAGAGGGATTTGGGGAAAGGATAGGAAGTTGTGGGCAAGGGACACGAACATAAGCCAGAAAACTGACAGACTCCAGCGAGGGCTTTGGGAGCCACTCCTCCAGTACCAAAATGCCCTGACCACTGCCTCCTGAGGCTGCTCTGCTTTCAGGAGGTGGGTTGCCTTGCCATGTCAGGAGAAGACATTTTATTGCCAAATGCCATCCCAATGGAGAATCTGACATGACTTAGCAAAATAAAATTCTCCATTTTGAAAAAAAAAGGGAAGAATTGTAAAGGAGAGGATTTACAAGACACGGCAAGCATGCAACACAAAGTAAAGGACCTCAGCTGTCAATCAAAAAAGAACATTCCAAATAGAATGTTCCCAGGAAAGACAGTTGGATTCAATCCAGGCTGAATGGGGGAGAAGCTCTCAACAGGACCCCTGTTAGCTTCTGCCCTAGGCTGAGGGACTGGTATGGCTGTGGAGCTGAGGGTGGTGAAGAAGATATTGGTGTCTTTGAGACTTGAGTTTGAAGGAAGAAGAAAGAAGATTAAACAGTTGTCCTCCCATCTTTCTGACAGACTTTTGTGTCACAGTTGTGACAGGACTGACATTTTCCCAAATCCTCCTAACGCTCCTTATAGACTAGGGATAACCCCATCCCTCTCATCTCATCTTTCATCCTCATCCTGTCTTTCCCAATAAACTCCTTTACTTGAGAAAGAGAGAAAGAGTATTTTCTCTAAACCTCATACATAGTCCACTCTGGGAAGGAGGGGTGGGGGTGAAGCTAAAAGCTTCAGAAGTGGGAGGTGAAGGGAGGTATTGAGGGAGGAAGAGGGTAGGAAAAATATTAATCAATTAGTCATCTAGGGAATTGATAGACACCCTCAAGTATTCCCCAGTATCTATCTCTCTATTACAACTAGGCATCTTGAGGTTTCCCCTAGTATTTTTCTAGTCACTCCAAAGTATCTAGTTATTACAACAGGCAAGCACCAGTATCTATTTATTACACTACCCAGATGCCTGCCCGGCCAACAGCCCATCATGACATTTTTTGGGGGCCAGCACATGTCCACTTGAGTGTGCAGCTTGGTGGGCCAGAGATATTCACTTTCAAATGTTCTATGTAGATCTTTTGGGCTTCCTTCCCAGGTTCCCTTTGCCACTCACATTTTATAAAACTGTTTGATGAAAGAAAACACAACCTCAGCTCTGACATATGATTGCTTGAGGAATCCATTAGTAAATTAAGTAACTCTCTACCTCTCTCCCACCTTTCCCTCTCTTTACTACTACTACTTTGACTTAATAAAGTTATAATGCTACTAGAAGCCTCAATTTTAATTACTACAAAATGATTAATAGCTTTGATTTATTTATCTGAAAATTGCTTGTTCATATCCTTTGACCATTTTTTAATTGATGAATGGATTATGTTCTTATAAACTTGACATAGTTATCTATAAATTTAAGAAACTGGACCTTTATCAGAGAAATTTGCTATAAAATTCCACCCTCCCTGTTCACCATTTCCCTTTTAATCTTAGTTACATTGGTTTTGTTTGTATAAAAGTCTTTTAATATTAATCAAAATTATTAATCTTAGATCTCATAATGCTGTCTCTTATTTGGTCATAAATTCTTCCCTTCTCCATAGATCTGCCAGGTAAACTATTCTGTTCCCCTAATTTACTTAATAGCATCACTCTTTATATTTAGATCATATATACCCATTTTGACCTTATCTTAGTATAGGGCCATTATGGTGAACTTATGACACATGTGCCAAAAAGGGCATGCAGAGCCTTCTCTATGGGCACATGAGCCATTGCCCATCAGAGTTCATCACTAGAAAGGCAGAAGGACTCAGTGGAGTTGCTCACTTCCCTCTCTTTCTCCACTGTACTGAGGACATTTTTTCACATCATCTGTCCCCTCTGCCTGGCAGCTCAATGGGAGTACTTCCTTCCCCTCTAGGGCAGATATGTGACACACATATCTGGTGGGGTGGGGCACAGCACATGGCCTTTAAAAGGTTCACCATCACTGGTAGAAGGTGTGAGATATTATTCTACACTTAGTTTCTGCCACAATATTTTCCAATTTTTCTCAGCAGTTTTAGTTTGTAAATTTGTTCCCCAAAATCTGGGGTTTATCAGACACAAGGTTCTAATTTTTATGCTAAGATTTTTAATATCAAAGATTGAATTAATTTTTAATATTAAAGATTGATGATCCATTTAGAATGTGTTGTGGAATATGGTATAAGATGTAAGCTCAATTTCTGCCAAACTGCCTTCCAGTTTTCATCAAATAAGTTGTTTTTTTTTTTTGGCCCTAGGTTATTTGTTCTCCACTTTATCAATTTCTGGATTATTATGTTCTGTAGTTTCTGAATGTCCCTTGTCTTCTCTCTAGATCTTAGAGACTAGGTTGCATCTATCCATTCATCTTTCACTGCTCTTTATTCAAAAAGAGCAAAATTCTTCACAGACATACATGAACTAAACATTTCTTTCCTAGGCTTTCTAGTTCTGGACCCTGGAGTGAGTCCACTTTCTGTCCCATATTGTATCTCTTAAATATCTGAGACCTTACCAGGTGTTCCCTGAATTTTGCCTTCTCTATTTCTTGGCAAATGTTCCTCACAGGGTATCATTTTCAGACATTGTCATCCTCATCTCTTTATAAGTTTGTTAATGTTCCTTTTAAAGTGTGGCACTCAGAACTGAACAAAAGAGCCAAGATGTTAGGACCAGCAGAGAAGACAGAATCATTGCCTTCCTTGATCTCTACCTCAATTAATGCAGCTCAAGGTTACATAAGTGTTTTTAGCATTCACATCACATTATTGGCTCATGTTATACTTGTAGTCTTTTTCACTTTAACAAGGTTAATAAATCCTGTCTATCCTGAATGTAAGCAGTTGATTTTTTTGACCCTTTGGTTTTCACATATCCACTAAATTATTTCTGAATTAAGAGTCTTTTTTCAACTTGTCAAATGGTCAATTATGTCCACTCATTTATGGCTAAGGAAGTAGCCACTTCTGGACCAGGCTGAACATTAATACAACAGATGGCATTTATTTCAAGTGATTTAACAGTACAGATCATTTTCCTTATGTTAACAGATGAGCAAACAGGTGAGATGGCTTTCTCAAGCTCACCCATAGACATCAGAACTAGAACATATAACTTTCAAGTCCAAGCTGAAAATGACTATAGCACTATGGTCTCAAGAATCCTAGAAGCTAAGATCTGGATTTAATTTTAGTTCCCAAACCCATTTTAAGCAATACTTTATTATAGTGGCTTCATTGTAGGATGCTTTGGGGAAAGCACTGATCCAGTTTCCCTTCATGTCTGATTTCATCTTGAGTGTTATGTGAGCTAGTGATTTCTTTCCCTTAACTAAATGCTTCTATTCATTAGATGGCATGCCATGTCTATCTTATCAAACTGAAAAAGGCTTACATATATCCAGATACCTAAAACAAAAAGAAAGGTAAATCTTCTAAACAGCTATGTGGAGTGTAAGACAAGGATTAACAAATTAATACAAGCTGGAGGACACAAGCTGCTGCTGGTCTACTTGATTCTGAGGCTACCTTCAGTACTATTCAACATCCAAGTGGAAAGAATGCTTGGAACAGAGAACTAGAGCTACATCTGAATGGTAGCACCAAGTTCAAGTTCCCATTGTTCACATCCTGAAAAGTCTTCAAACCAACTCCCATTCATGTTCTTCCATCTCTTGTAGGCATTGTCCTGTCCACAGGAGAATGCTTATCAGGATCATCCTTCTTGAGTTCCATAGGGATCCAACACTTTCAGTTAACTTGTGGATGGGTGGGAGCTTGGTGTAAAGATTTGGTTTCAGGGTCACTAAGCAAACTGGTAAAAACCAGTTACCAGACTGCTTTGGCCTAGGATAATAATCCAAGACACACACCTCTCATGGAGTAGTTGACATTGTCTTGGAGAGGCAAGTATGTAGAGAAGCTGAGCAGTTGGAAGACAGGACTGTGTTTTGGCTCTATCACTACTGGTGTGGACTTGAGCAAATAAAAAACCCTGAGGTTTCCCATGCATAGGATGAGAAACATACTTGTACTTAGTGGTGTTTGAAAAGATAGGATAATGAAAGTGAGAAACTGCAAATTACACAAAACTAGACAAAGCAAGCCATAATTTAATTATGGATAGCCAAGTGAATCTGTTTTTCTTCAGGTAATGTTTTTTTCGCCCTGGGGGGCCAAGGTTAAGGGCAATGGGGGAGGGGGAAAGAAGGGAAAACATGAAAAGACCAAATAAATATCAAGGAGGCCTATAAAGTAGCCCACAAGAGGGCAGGAAGGCAGCAGCAAATCCAGCCAACCAACACATTTTATTATTCTAGTTGATGCCTGCACAGGTGTTACAGTCCACATCCAATACTCAGTCAAGGACACCCACCCTTAGGTCTTTAGAATACCTAAGGTCCAGGCACCTAGGTCCCTCTTTCTGCCCCTCCCTCCCTCCTACCAGTAACCACCCCCACCCCCACCCCCAGTCAGCTTCAAGCCAGGCTTTGTGCTCATCCAACCCCAGTGCTGGTGTATGTGCTGTGAATTCCCTGACCCCCCCACCCCCCATCTCCAAACAGGAACCTCCCCACAGTTCAGTGAGTGCCTGCGATGGGGAGAGAGCTGGGACAGAGCAGCCTAGTTGGGAGATCAAGACAACAGGGAAATGAGAGCACGGAGGGGAGCAGGCTAAGAGAGGAAATAGGTAAAGTGCCTTAACTAAACAACTCAGCAGGACACTGGGGCAGAGCAGCACAGGTCCCTGAGGCTGGAAAGGAAGGGTTAGGATCCCACTGGGGTGAGGGAGAATAAAGAATGGGAAGGAGGGAGGCAAGTGATAGTCTGCAGGAAAGGCTTCCCTAGTCCTGCACATATCCACCAACCCCAATTTAAAGTTATTTACAAACTTAAAACCAACTTTAGGCCCAGCTGCAGGCAGGATGGAGGGTGGAATGACCACCAGCTTCACTGCTCCACTTCCTGCCTAATGCAGTAGGGCCAGGAGGAAAAACAGTTGTATCCTCAGCTAGCCAGCCAACGTGTGCCTGCCTCCTCCACTCCCAGCTGGCTCAGGGTTCCACAGTAGCCCCAGCCTTTTGGTCTGGCAGTGCAGGAAGAGGAGCACCAGGAGGTTCTGGGGGTGTGCTTGGCCCCAATCCCAGCTCCACCTCCAGCTGCTCCAACTCCCTTTGATCCAGTAACTCAAAGTCCTCAGAGGTCAGTGTTTCCTCCTCCTCCTCAGGGGCAAGGGCAGGCAGGGGAAAGTCCTGGGAAATAGGCGGGAGGACTGAGGAGGAGGAGACTTTGCTGCTTTCAGCATGGCAAAGTGGGGTTGACAGGGTACTGGGCACAGTGTTAAGGGAATCACTCTCTAGCTCAGGGCTAAGTGACTCCACTGGTCCCCCAAGGGGAGCCCTGATCCCAGCCCTGGGAGATCCTGCCCCATTGAAGTGCGTGTTCACAAAGTGCAGTGGGGAAGTGAGTTGAAGCAAGGTCCCCTTGGCCACCACCTCCTCTTCCTCCTCAGAGTCCAGTGCCTGTTTTGAAAGGGCATGTTCATGGTCCAGCAGCTCCTCGGGAGGGGCTAATTCTGCTTCTTCCCCTTCTCCAAGATCCCTGCTTAATGCTTCCTCTGGCTCACTTGGCAAGCTCTGCTGGTCCAAATCTGCAGGAATGGGAAGCAGGGTCAGCCCTGTGTTTTTGATTATCAGAGCTTGGGGAGTGGGGGGTGGGGAGGTGGAGGGGGCACACTCAGAGACTAAGTTCTCCAGGAGTTTGGGGATCCTAAAGAAGTCTTATATGGGCAATCCAGAATGGGGCCTGAGAACTCAGACAAGATACTCTGATGTAGCACAGGCGGCCTGGAATGGTCAGGGGTCCATGCTAGGGAGAGATAAAGATTTCCCCATACCCTCAGAGACATCTGTCAGTTGTGGAGTAGTGGCACGGGATACGGAAAAGCCACCACTCTCCAAAATAGAGGCCTCTTCATCTGACAGTTCTGAGTCGGTAATAGCCAAGGCAAGTGCTGTTTTCTTCACATCTACCTGTAGTAGGAGAATGAAGAATAGTAACTGACATTTGTGAAGTTCTTTAGCTTTAAAAAGTCTGATATACATTTGCTCATCTGAATGTAAGCAAAGAAGAAGCCATTCAGTCCTTCAGAAATCCCTGTCCAGCTGTCTCTCTCCTAGCTCTAATATGGAAATATTTTCAAACCATAGCTCCTACAGCACAAGAATTCCACAGGAGAGACCACAACTCCCTCAGAAAGACTTCCCCCACATGACAGAGGAGAGACTCTAAATGAACACTCTAATGCAAATATTATCAACATAGCAATGGGTTCAAATCAAGAAAACATGTAATGCCCAGTGGATTTACGCGTCGGCTATGGGGGGTGGGGGGGAGGAAAAGAAAATGATCTATGTCTTTAACGAATAATGCTTGGAAATGATCAAATAAAATATAAAAAAAAAAAAAGAAAAGAAAGACTTCCCCCAGCCTTCTATCCCTTTCCCCAAGATCTTACCACTGGGGAGAAGCCAGCCAACTCAGCCTCACTTTCGCTCTCAGTTTCTGCCATTGGCTCATCACCACCTGGGGGCATGCTCCTCATTTGCCGCTCTGGGAGAGAAGATAGAATAGGCTAGAGAAGACTGACAAAATTGACAGTGGCAGGGGCAATCATGGTCCCCAGAGGTAGAATGCTCTAACCCAAGTCTCCCATCCAGATTCCCAGGTATCTCCCAAGGCTTGGGGATCTCCCTTACTCCTCTTGTCATGTTTGTGATGTAGGGCCTCAGCCTCGGCTTTCATGCTGTAATCCAGCTGCATGAGCAGGGGCTCCAGACGTGTGTACATCCTCTGGATGAGCTCGTGGTAAACCACCAGGGGCCACAGCAGGATGCTCAGCACTAGGAGTCAGAAAGTCTACTCAGTTCTCCCTGTCCACCCTCCTAACCCTTAGGCCCCTCAGTCAGTTGGTCTCCTGACAGAGGCCAATCCTGTTCCCTATTTATTCTAAATGTTCCCCGTTCCAGAAACTAACATTACAGCCCCTTCAGAGCCCTCCATAAACAAACAATTGGAAAGAAGGGGCAGGGGAAGGGAAGTATTTCTATGGCCCCCTACTATGGCCAGTACTATTCTAAGCTGTTTACAAATATTATGTCATTTGATCCTCACAACAGCCCTTGGAAGTAGGTGCTGTTATTACCTCTATTATACAGTTGAAGGAACTAAACCAAATAGAGGTTGAGTGACTTCTCCAGGGTTACAAAGCTGGTAAGTGTCTGAAGTCAAATTTAAACCCAGATTCTCCTGACCACCAGGGCCAGGATTCTAACCATTGAGTCTCTTAGCTGCTAGGGAGGGAATGATTTCATTGGCTAGGTACAGAGAAGGAAGACCAAAAAGTGGGGGCTCAGGAAAGGGAAATTAGTTCGTCTACTTACAGACAATGTAGGAAATCATAATCCCTGGAACATAATGTCCCAGCATGGCCAGCACTGCACAACCAGAGCAGACACGAGCACAGAACTGCAGAGAGGAGCATGGGTATGAGAAGAGTAGGGTTTCCACACAAAGATTCTCAGTTGGCTAAGAGAGATATACTTTTCTTTCTGTCTCATTTAATAATTCTGTATCAGTGAAATCAATGTACCCAATATTATAAACCTAAGATAATTTGTTATTAGCATACATGAACTAGAGTAATCTTTACAGTTACAACTATTTTGCCCTAATTGTAAACAGCTTGAGGATACAGGTGAGCAACCTCTAGAGAAGATATCCATGGAAGTTTGTTATAAAGGGTATTCACACCTCCCACGAAGGTCTGACAATGGATAAATATGGTTTCAAGAGGTAGTCAAGAGCTCTATGCAGAGCCTACAAATAGCAGACAGACCTTATTCCTCTCTCTTGGTACAGAGTAGGGCATGGGAAAGTGGCTTAGGAGGTTTACCTGGGCTGGGTTCTGCCTCTTGTACTGCAGCAACTCTTGAAGATGAATCTGGAAGGTGAGCCAGCTCTCAGCCAGGTATCGGCACAATTCAGGTACACTCAGCAGGTGAGGCCGGGCACCTGGCCCTGCACTCTCACTGGGAAGACATGACATGATGCCTGGAAGTCTCAGGCACCAGCTGCCTAGGCACTCTAGCCCTGACTTCCTTTTAAGACAAAAGTTCTTAACCTAGGGTCTGTAAACTTTAAAAAAAAGATATTTTGATAACCATATTTAAGGTTTCCATTACAATTTATTTTGTGTGCTTAAAAACAATATTCTGTGAAGAGTTCCATAGCTTTCCCCATTTTGGGTCCACAGAGTAAAAAAAAGGCTGAACACTCTTGTTTCTAAGGATTCCAATGAAGTCTTCTTTCTAAAATAATGAAGAAGTCCACTTCCTTTATGTGAATGTCCTGTTATTTTGGCACAAAGCCCATAGCATCCAATTCTTTACACTTAAGTCTGTGACTTTCTGCTAAATACCACTGTTAACTCTATAGGGGCATCCACCAAGTCCAGGAAACTTCAACATATCTTTCCTACATCTTGAACAACACCCCAACCTCCCAAGCCTTTGAACCATAAAGAGAAGTTTAGTATTTCTCTGGGCTGGATACAAACGTGGTAATTTGTACTTACCTGTCAGAGTGTGTCTCTTCTGGGGATGAAGCTATAAAGAGAGGAGGGGCAGGGATCAGTGAGCAGGGAGATGGAGACTGTCCCTCTACCCCTTCCATCATGATTTCGGGTGGCAAGTTAGGTCAGGGCTAAAGATACTGGAGGCAGGGAAAGCAGGTTTTCAGATATCTGTGTGCACATTCCCTCTCGTCCATTATCGCTCACCTGAAAAGTCAGCCAAAAAGTGGGGCTGCCAGAGATCTAGCAGCAGGTAGCCCAAAAGCGAGACGCTGAGTAGAAAGAATGGTCGAAGAGATGAGGAGGACAGCAACCTTGGGGAAAAGACAGCCAACTCACCTCGAGGTAAGGGGAGGGGCAAACAGCTGCACTCCCGGTCTTCTACACACTGGGTTGTCCGGTTCCCTCCCCTTCTTTCTTACTGTATTACCCCAAACCCGCCGCCACAGCCTCGACCCCCAGTCAAGCATCAAGGCCCGCCCCGGCCCCGCCCCTCCCGCGCGCCGGCCCCGCCCCTTCCCGGCCCTCCGCTCCTGGCGGCAGTGGCGGCTGCGGCCGTTACCAGAAGAGGCCGTTGATCGCGGCGGCAGAGACGAGGCTGTGTAGCGGTCTTTCCCACACCAGCAGCCGCTGCGCCGCCGCCAGCACCGCCTCCCAGCCCCGGAGCCGCAGCCATAGCGCCGTGGCCAGGCGTCCCACCGCTTCGGCCGCCGCCTTCTCCTCCGCCTCGGCCGTCGCCTCGCCCATAGCTAGGCTAAGCCCTAACCCCACGCCCAGCCCCAGGCCCGGGCCCAGGCCCCCGCCGCCGACGCCGCCGCCGCTCGCCATGGCCCAGCAGCCGCTGCCGCCCGGAGCGAGCCCGAGCTGCGCGGCCGCCGCCGGGGGCGCGTCAGACGGAAGGGGGCGCACGCCGCAGAGACCGCCCTGGGGGCCGAGGGCACCACGTGATGGGGGCGGCCGTCGAGCGCGAGTTCCACACGTGACGGGGGACTAACCGCCCCGGGGGCGGGGCAGGGCTCGGGGCGCGTGCGCAGTCAGTCGACCCTACTCCCAGAAACTGACGCTGTCTGGAAATCCCGGAAAGGATCGAGTGTTTGTGACTCGGGCACTATCGGCTTGCGGGAGATAGTCCCGGCATTGCCTTTGTGGAGGGGTACTAGTGTTGTGGAAAGGAGCGCTTGAGCACTGCCAGGACTACAGGTTACCTCCCGGGTGACCCAACCTAGCGTCAGGAGCCAGGACTTATGGGAAGTTACTTCCCTAGAGCCCTTGGAATTGTTCGTTCCCCGGGGTGCTCAGGGGACAGGAATTGGTTCTAGTGGGGTTTGCATCTTGCATGCTCAGCCCCGCCCCGTCACCTACACGTACTAAGGACCCGCCCCCGGGGGTGAAAACAAACAACAGCTAGTGACCCACTTAGACACCGGGTGTGGGAGTTTAGGCGGATGTAGGCTACGCCCTGGTCTTTGCCCTCCCGTGTTGTCACACCACCGGAGTGACGCTTGCGTCGCCTTAGGTCAATCAACTATTAGGAGAAACTGGAACACCTTGTGATGACATAGCTGAATTGCGAAAACAATTTTACTACTGCAACCTAATCTTCCTAAGCACAAACATGCTGTTTTTTGTTTTTGTTCACGCCCAAACTTTTCATGCCTTGGTTACACACCAGCAAGCCTATATTAAATGCATACGACTAATTTACCAAGCATTTATTAAGTGCGTACTGTGTAACAAGCCATGCGACAAGCACTGGGATTAAAAAAAAAAGCACTTCTTGCCCTCTAGGAGCTTACAGTCTAAGGGGAGACAGTGCGTACATAAATAGAAACCAGCTACATACATACTAGTTAGAAGGTAGCCCTAGCAGGGGGACCTGGGGAAGGAAGGACCTGGGGAAGCCTGAGCTAAGAATGGATGGCAGTCGGCCAGCCAGGGATTCTAAGAAGCTGAGGTGAGAGGAAGAGACCATTCCCCATTTTTCTCCTGGGACACTAAACCAGATAGATCCTACAAACTCTTAGTAGCTCCGGGTCAGGGAACCCAGCCTGGGTCGACTTTCACGTCTCGGTTACGGTCCAGAGTAGCGCGGGAGCTGAACCTCTTCATGCAACAAGAGGCTTTCCAGTGGCGTGCTAACTCCTCCCCTTCCCCAGCCCCCCCTCCCTCCCCGCGAGATAGCTGAAGCCCCCAGAGCACCTCTTCTTGGCTCCGCCTCACCCCAGGAAGAAGGCCGAGGATTGGAGGAGACCAAGCTGAGGCCCCGCCCACCTCGGACGGAAGCGGAAGCACGGGCCGCGGAAGCTGCGCGAGGGCCGGCACCGCCCCACTGTTGGTGCTGGAATCTGACCGGTCATTGAGGAGGGCATCCGGGTCCACTTTTCTCCTATCTCCCTCTTCCCCAGGTGGCTGCGGGATGGACCTGTCGGGGCTCCTGCTGGACGAAGAGGGCGCCTTCTCTCTTGCGGGCTTCCAGGAATTCACGGTGGGTCCGGCGGATCCTGCTGTCTGGGCCGGGACCCAGGCCGCCCCTGACCCATCTCCTCGGCTGCTGCGTGCTTTGTCCCTGCGCTCAAAGCCCCGATGAAGCTGCGCACTCCCGTGGCAAGCTACTGCCGCCACCAGGGGCCTCATCAGGGCCGAGTTGGGTGTACGCGAGGCCGAGACATTGTAGGCCTCTCTCGGGGTTTATTAGCTGGGTCTCGGAACCTCTTCTCGCAGTTGGGGATATCTGAGGCAGCCTGGTGCCAGTGGAAGAGGGAGCCCTGGAGCTGGACTTGACTCCTACCTGCGTGATCTTGGACCAGCCCCCCTAACCTCCCAGCGCTTCAGTTAACTTCTCAAAAGTACTAGGAGAGGGCTGGACTGGGATTTGAATTTCTCTTTTAACTCCAAGCCTCTGAATTTTATCTCCTCTATATCAGAGCCCAGGAGGCCTGAGCTGATGGGGGCAGATTGTCTGTCTCTAAGGGAGAGGCAGCATGGCAAGTAGAGAATGGATTTTATTGAGGATGAGCTGGGTTCGGATCCTGCCACAGAGAACTTGCTAGCTGTGTAAGCCTGAGCAAGTCACTAACTCTCTAAATCTCATTTTCTTCATTTGTCATAATGTGGATAGGAATGCTTCCAAACCTAGGATTGTGAAATTCAAATGAAGTAATGTTTTTTTACTTTGAGCACTTTAAAATACTGCAAAAACATCATATGTCATTAGTGTTAAGAGTCAAGAGTACTTAATCTTTTGTTTCTGACCAGCATGATGTTTCTTTCCCCCCATTTTGCCTGTTTCAGTTTCTTCCTGGACACCAGAAACTAAGTGAGCGAGTCAGGAAGAGACTTTACTATGGCTGGGATCCTGACTATGGCCTAGAAGAGCTATCTAGCCCTGTGGCAGGTCAGACAGTGTGTGTGTGAGCCAATGAGAGGCAACAGGATAGAAGGAAATTAGTAAATGCACATTAACCTATGTCTATAACATTGTTTTGTCTATGTGTGATACAAGTTTTGGATCTGTCTGTGTGAGTGATATATTCAGAGGGATCTGTAATGAAAATTAGATTGTCAGGAGTTGGTTTTCAGCAAAATGACCCCATTCTTTCCCCTTTTCACCCCTCCCCCATTTAGGAGGTGATTTTTCAATGTTTTGACAGCTTTGTATAAAAACTGGTTTTCCTCAGTATTCTTAATACTCTGCTTACCTGTGTGCACGTTTTCTTCTGAGAATATAATCAGTATGGAAAATCCTAATGTTTAGGACATAGGAATTGATTAATTTTTAAAGCCAAACACATAAAAACCATTGTCATTTGTTATGAAGTATATGTGAGACAGACTTGTCAACACAAAAGTTTCTTTATCATAAGGTTTAAATTTTCAAAATATGACTGACTTAGGAGAATGAAAGTGAAGGGGAGTTTGGGAGAGAAGAATGCTTTCTAACTCTGGACCCCATTCTCTCTAGACATTGCTGTGGAGTTGCTCCAGAAGGCAGCCCCCAGTCCTATTCGACGGCTCCAGAAGAAATATGTATCTCATGTGTCCCGGTGAGCCCAGAATTAAGGGTACTGTGTGTTTTGTGGGGTTGGGGCTGACAGGACTAAGACAGACTCATAAAGAGGACATTAGATAGGTCTTAAGTGAAGAATTGGAGGCTGGAATGGATGAAGTGAATAGAAGGAAAGAGGACTATAGATATTGTCCTTGGCACTAATGTTTTTTTCTTTCCCAACCCCTAGGGAAGCATGTATTTCTCCATGTGCCATGATGTTGGCCTTAGTCTATATTGAACGGCTCCGACACAGAAACCCTGACTATTTACAACATGTGTCATCTTCTGACCTATTCCTTATCTCTATGGTGAGAATCCCTCTTCTCTTCAGCCCCTTCCAATACCATGCCTTTCTGGGGCCCTTATCTTAGGACTCCTTGTGCCCCCCCCCCTTTTTTTATCTCTATAGATAAAGGTATCATATAGGGTACTTTAGTGATAGTATCTCTGTTGCCCTTGCAGATGGTGGCCAGCAAGTACCTGTATGATGAAGGGGAAGAGGAGGAGGTCTTCAATGATGAGTGGGGGGCTGCAGGAGGTGTGGCGGTGCCTACCCTTAATGCTCTGGAGAGAGGCTTCCTGAATGCCATGGTGAGAATTTTGTTTCTTTTCTTGGCTTATTTCTACTTGTACCATGATAAATATTGATAGCTCAGCTCCTCAAACCTGACTACTTACATTTTCGGCTACACAAGTCATCTTATAGTAGAAACTTTCTCAGGTTCACTGCCTAATCTCTCTTTACCCTCCTTTCTTTATTTTTGTTTACTATGTCTCATGCTCTTACCTTTTTCATATAAGAATTAGCTTGATCCTCATTCCTCTTAAATAATGGTCAAAGCTTTTGATGACTAGGAGTATTATATTCATTTAAGAAAGTTCTGTTCTATATCCTGTTTACTCCATCTGGCTCAATTCATCATTCCTTTCTATTTTTAATTTGTAGGACTGGAGCCTCTATACTGACCCTCGGGAGATCTTTGAGGTTCTGAGTTGGCTGGAGGGCTGGTAAGTCCTGGAGTACTAGAGAGAGGAAGGACTGATATGAGGAGAGGGAGGAAGTAGAGGTACAGGGGATTAAAAGCCAGTGAGGGGTGGCTGAGTTGTGCTCAGGAGGCACATGGGGCTTGAAGATAAAATGTCATGTTTCTAGTGCCTTCTGGTTCTTATAACCTTTCTTCCTTTTTTAAGTGTGAGAGAAGGAAGGGCTTTCATGGCAGATTTATTTTAATTGTTCTTATTACTGAAAATATTGGCCTTAGTTTTTTAAATTGTTTTTAAGTAGCTGTAGGGCCTATAGATTTGATAGGCCCCATGAGAACTACTTTAGAATGTTGCCTTTGCTACAGTGGGAGATGTTGGTTGGGGCAATAAATTCTATCTTGCTTAGACTTTTCATGACACATTTCATCTTCTACCAGTGTGGCTGAGCAGCAGGGTCGTCGCCGTGGCTGGTATACCTACACAGACTTATGTGTGCTGTTGGAGCAACGGACCTGGCAGTTGGCTTTGGGCTCATTGTGTCAGCGTTTGGCCAAGGTGAATATAGTCGCAGGAATGGAAGTTGAGTTGAAGATAAATAGAGGAGTGAAGGAGATTCAAGTAGGGAGTGGCTCTAGGGTGGAATTAAGTAATTTTGGAGTATAGTGAATACAGTGAGAACTAGAAGAACTATAGCAATAACATGGGAGGACTTTGGGGGTGAGGCAGAGATTGGGTTGGAGGGATATATTGGCTTAGGAGAGGGTAGTAATCTTTATCTCTGACAAAACAGGGCTGGGGAGGGTATAAAAGGGAGAGTATTTGGGCTTTGACATTTATTTTTTCCTCCCCAACAGCTGGCCTGCCTGCTAGCCTTGGCTTATGTAAGCAGTGTGACTGTGGCTGTGGCCTCTGTGACCATCCTGCACCAGACATTGGGGCTGCGTGGCACTCCCCCACCTGGACCCCCTGATCTTGGTTGTTTTGCCCCCAAATGCCCACTGGAACCTTGTTCTCTCTCTTCAGCTTCTGGTCCACAACTCCTAAACTCATCTGCTAACACCTCCCAAAATCTAGTGGGGGAAATAGGGCTGCATTCATTGTGGGGAAGCCTTTTGGCTACACTGACTCCTCCACCACTTTTACCAGGCACCCCACCTTCTCAACCCTGCCCCCTTTGTCGGCAGCTCCAGATAGACTCCCCAGCGCACCATGCCTGCCAGAATACCAACTATTCAACCACAACAAGGCCTCTTAATCCCTGGTATCCTCCACCTGGTCAAGTCCCACCCTGGTCCTGGAGCCCCATGGCCCCAGTCCTTCCCCAGCCACAACAGTGCTCCTTGTTTGGTGCTATGGAGCTGGCCCGCCTCAAATCTTTTATCTTTCCGGGATAGATAGAGATTCTGGAAATGTATCAAGGGGAATTAGGTTGCCCTGGGGGACTTAACAGGACAAAGCTTTATCCATTGGGAAAGAAGAATTTAAAAATGTGTGATTTAGACTGTCTCTTTCTTTCTGGATCTTTGTTCGATTTTCTCTAAGGGGAAAGGTAATTGGGGTTGTTGTGGCAGCTGGGTGAAGAGTATGTTGTCTGTCTTTGTGGCCTTTGCCTCTGACTCCATGGCTGGTTGCCACAATTGGTTTCGTGATGTCACTTGGGAAGGCTTCATCCTGGTGACCTGTGTGATGTCACATATAGAAGGCCAAGGGGGAGGACTGTCCCACCTTGGGCTTTGCTAGAGTTGATAATGAGTTTTTGCTCTTGTTTCTTAAGATGAGGGGGGAAGTATGAGAGTAGGGGGACAAATTGAAGCTGGTCTACATGAAGTCCCTAGGACTTGAGTGCTACGGGATGATAGGGCCAGAGAGATCGGAGGCTGCTCTGGAATGACAACAGGAAAGGACACTGAGAAAGAGCCTGCCTTTTAGAATAAAAATATAGGGGGTTCTTAGCCTTTGTCCTCTATTTTCCAGCCATCATTCCTCCGTGCCCCCTGCCTATATACTCCACCTTTTGTTGGTACCTCTTCCCCATGTCTTTCCTCAGGTCTCCAGCCCCTTGGTTTGTACTTGGTTGGTTTTTTCCCCATGCTTTTATAGAAGAATTTGAGGTTTCAATAAACAGTTTTAAGTTGCATGGCCTGGACTCTGTTTCCTGCACCAGCCCCTGACCACATCCAAGGCTTCCAGAACTTGTAATTAACATGTCTCAGTTCCTTCATTCCTCAAACCCTTTTCTCTTTGCCTCTCTCCTGAGCCTCCAATCATTTTCATAGATTTTGGTCTCAGTTTAAAGATTACTCCATGCTCCTTTGTCCCAGTGACCCTTGTTCTTTATTCACTATTCCCAGCCCCACCATCTCTGCCTTCTCTTATGCAGTGAGTCCTGGAATGCCCTTTGACTGTCATCTAGTTTTGGGTTTGTCACTTGTTCTAAGTGTTTTAAGAGCTTGACCTATTTTTTCAATATTAGCTCTGAGAAGTAGTTGGAGATTTGTTTTAACCTAGTATGATCTCAAGGTTGAAGCCTACAAGGGAGCATAATTACTGGCTATTTAGGAAAGCTGGAACAAGTGGGTACTTTTGGCCTCTGATTTTTGTGTGTATGTGGTATGGTGTATCATCTACATTTTCCTGCTTCCTCAATGGTCTGGGTTTTCAGGGAGGAGAATGCCATGACATTAGGATCAGGGGGTAGGGAGGGACTTGGGGACTCAGCAGAACAAGGCCTCCCAGTTAATAGGTGATGGAGTTTGCCACAGAACCGGGCAAAGGTGAATGCATTCCACTGTCCTGCAGATCTCTCATCTCTCCGTTTTGCTTCACTGCCACTCTGGCCCCTCTCTAAACTAGGCAGTTGACACTACTGAATTCTAACTTCTTACACTGGACGAAGAGCAGCAAGGATAGGCCTGAATCGTGGCAGCATGAACAAGCAGACTCACCAGCCTGACCCACTCCCCTGTTTGGATTCCCAGGCCTCTGTGGCTCTGCGGCCGGCTCCCCAAAGCCCCTCACCCCAGTCCTTGGATTTTCTGTGTGCTGCTCCTTCCTGGGGTCTCAGCTGGCTCTTGGCTGTACAGGTAGAAGGAAGGATAGTCAGAGATTTGTATGTCTAAAGAGTCGTCTGGGAGGTGGATAACAGAATTTCTTGGAGGGAACAGTATTTGAGAGCCCTTTTCCTCTTCCCCCCTTCTGCAGCACATTCTGGTCCTGGCCTCTTTGCTCTGTGTCTCCCACCTGCTACTGCTTCGTAGTCTTTCCCCGGGAGGACTTTCCTATGCCCCTGCCCAGCTTTTAGCATCCAGTCTCTTCTCATGTGGTTTGTCTACTGCCATGCAAACTTGGATGGGCAGCAGGTGAGGGGGCACCAGAGGAGAAATTGAAAAGATCTGATTGTATGGATGCAGTGCCTTTAGGGAGGGAGTCCCCTTCCCCCTCTCTGCCCAGGTAAGTCAAGCAAGCATGCTCTCTCCTTTTCTGCCTGCTGGTATCTACAGGCTGCCTCTGGTCCAGGCCCCATCCTTTGAGTTTCTCATTCCTGCTCTGGTATTGACCAGCCAAAAACCATCCCACACTACCTGGGCACCTGGAAACAGTGAGCATTGGGCAAGGGCAAGGGGAGGTGTTACTCAGGAACTGCAAAAGTGGGAAAATTATATATTCATGTTTGTCATGTGGGCATTGGGTTGAGGCTACAGAGGATGGACAATCTGGCTCCGGTACTATTAGTTGGTACTTTCAGTCAGCAGTAGTTGGTTTTCATCTATTCAAATTTCCAAGTCCTTATGTTCTTCCTCCACCCCTACCCCTCTATTCTTACCCAGATTCCCAAACACCAGGGCCATGTGTGGGAACAGCTTGCTTTACCCTGGGAAGCTGGGATGAATCTCTGAGAGAGGTGGGTGTTCTCCCCTAGACAGGTAGGGGTGAAAGTGGCATATGTGAGGTCAGGGGAGGGACAGAGATGGGTTTTTTTCTTGTTCTTTTTACTAAGGTTCCTGGCACTGAAATTGTCTTTGGAGGAAAGGGCTAGGGGAGGGAAGTACTAAGGTCTTTGGGACCTACCCCTTGGGCTACCTCCCCAAGATTCAAAGTGCAGCTTGTCTTCTCTCTCCCCAACCTTATTTCTTTTCACCCCTATTCAGGTGTCAGGTGCTGTGCTGATGTCTGGGCTACTTCAGGGGACACTAGGGTTGTTGGGCGGGCCTGGTCGATTGTTCCTCCACTGTGGGCCCCTGGTCCTTGCTCCCAGCCTGGCTGTGGTAGGGCTTTCTGCTCACAAGGAAGTTGCCCTGTTCTGTTCTGCAAACTGGGGCCTGGCATTGCTGTACGTGAGTCTCAGCGGAAGTGTGGACAAACCTGAGCTGCCTTGCTTCAGTAGAGATCTGGAGGAGGGCAAAACAAGGAATTTTGAGTCCAAAACTTTTTGCTCAAGCTTTCCATTTTAACCCCCACCACCAATGGCATTTATTGTTACTGCATTATTACTTCTTTCCCCTATACCCCACTCCCCCATTCCTCTTCAAGATTTCTCAGCTTCCCTGTAGGGCCCCCATGATAGTATCCTCTCTCACTTTTCCTACCCTGCCTCCAACCTCCCCACCCTCCCCCGTACCCAATTCTCATAGTACACAACCTCAAATTACCCCTCTTCCCCTGCTATGCCATGTGCTTTTCTGTCCTGTCTTCCATGATGCTAAAGAATCTCTCTGCTTTTAGGCCTATCCTACTTATGGTTGTATGTTCTCAGCATCTGGGATCCTGTCTGCTGCCCTTGTGCCCACTTCGAACTCCTGTCCCCCCAACTCACACCCTCGTCCCTGTCTTCCGCCTCTTCTCGGTATGTGGAGGCCAGCAATGATCATAATGCTTTCCAGGAGTGTCCTCTGCCATCCTATGTCAGTTTCACCTAGCTGGGGTTGGGGATTCCATCCTGTCTCAGTCTTGTCTCATACAGGTACTGCTTCCTGTGGTCTGTGTTTGGATCCTCTCTGCTTTACTGGGCCTTAGTTTCACTCCGCAGGAGCTGTCTGCCCCTAACATCCCCCCATGGCTGTGGCTGCCTCACCCAGGTAGGACCCCCAGGTCACATTTTTCTCCTCTGTTCTGTTCCCTATCCAAGCACCTAGGCAGACATAAATGTTTTCAGAGTCAGCATCAATTAGCATTTATTAAGCATCAGACACGGTGCCATGGACTGGGGATAGAAAGAATAAATGACTCAAGATAGGTCTTATCTTCAAGGAGCTCACCCTCTAAGGAGGGAGGTTAGCTAACGAGGAGGTATGATAAAGGCCTATTTGGGATGGGAATTGATCTGAGGAGGGATGAGCTTCCAAGCTGATTTCATCTTGCAGAATAATGAATTTCTAGAGATGATGAAGTTCAGAAAAGTGGTAGTTATTCTTTGAAGTCATTGTTTAATAGATTTTATTTCTGGCTTAAGGCCTGTGTGTCCCCCAAGCTTATGGTGCCATTGTTTAAGACTGTACTGGTGGGAGAAATGATTTTATCACATGGAGAAAAGAGAGTTCTGGAAACTGGAGTCCTTGCTTATTTTGGAACAAGTGGATTTCCTAGCCTGTAGGCAGGGAGAAATTGGGAGCAGGTTGGGTATTTCAGATTTGTTATCTGTTAACATCTGAGATGCCAAATGACTCCCAACTCTTTCCAGGTGGATGGGGTTGGCCCAAGTTGACCCTCCGAGGCCTGGCTGCAGGCACTACCATGGCTTTAGCATCTTCTACCAGCTCCTTGTGTTGTTATGCATTGTGTGGCCGTCTGCTTCAGTTGACTCCTCCTCCCTCCTATGCCTGCAGTCGAGGCATGGGCTTTGAGGGTCTTGGTAGCCTGCTGGCTGGACTGTTGGGGAGCCCTTTGGGGACTGCCTCTAGCTTCCCCAATGTGGCCACCACCAGCCTCACCCAGGTATTGACATTGGAGCCAGAAGACGAAGGGAGGTTTCCTGAGGAGGGCAGGGGATATAGGGTAGTGGATATAATAGTCTTGCCTGTGCAACTTACCCTCTATCCTCATGCTTAGGCTGGGTCTCAGAGAGTGGCAAGGCTTGCCAGCCTCCTGTGTATAGGGTTGGGTCTCTCTCCACGGCTGACACAGGCCCTCACCACCATTCCACTGCCAGTTCATGGTGAGTACAAGTCCTTGCTGTGAGTTTTCTTGTGTACTTGGTCTCTTTTAAAACTATTTTTCCTCAAAGGTTCCTAGTTGAATCCTGACATAGTGATGGGATTTAATTTTCATCATTCTACTTTTTCTGGGATTTTTCCTTGCTATAGGGACTCAAGTTTTCCCTGCAGGTGGCACATAGTGTGTCAGGATACAGAACCTTGTGTACCACTTTCCCAACATCTTTGGCCAAATCCATTGCTTTTTCTCCCCCCAGTTCTCTTGCTGTTGAGCCTCTCTGAAGCATTTCTTACTGAAATCTTGCTTAATATTCTCTTCCTTTGGTTTCTATGACATTGCACTTATAGTTCTTCTACTACCTCACTGTTCCTCATTGATCTCTTGTTGACTTTTCTTCCTTCTTTCACCTCTTACACATGGTTGCTCCCCAGTGATTTGTTTTTGGTCCTTCCTTCTTTGTACTCTTCCCCTTGGTGATCTCAGTTTCATAGCTTTAATTATTACCTTTCTGTGGTTGACTTCTAAGTCTTTCATCTCCAGCCCTGACCTCTAGCCCATATTTTCAACAGCCTGCTGAATATATCCTTCTGGATATCTAACAACCAGCATTTATTACAGCTCTAGCATTTACTGGACTCTTTGCTAGGCCCTGGGGATATGATGAAAATAAAAACATCTTTGTCCTCAGAGAACTTATATTCTATCAAAGGAGACAATATATGCACATTAAAAAATATATACAAATTATAAATAAAATGAAAAGTTGCTTTTTTTTTCTTCAGGGGAGGCATTAGCAGCTAGGAAAGGCCTTTTGGAGTAGGTTGCCCTTGAGTTGGGTTTTAGAGGAAAGGAGAAATTCTAAGACTTGGAGATGAAAAGGGAATCCAAAGGCATGGAGATGGAATTTTGTGAGACACATTAAGAAAACCTCCATAGTTCAAACATAGCATATCTCAAATTGAACTCATAATTTTCTCTCAAAACTTAGACTTCTCTTTAACGCTACCTGTATTTCACTATTCTCTAAGGCTCAAAAATGGCTCAAAACTTGGAGTCATCTTTGACTCTTCTTTAGTTGATTTTGCTTTTTCATAACCTCTCACATCCGTCCTCTGGGTCCCATTGAAATCATCCTGGTTCAGGTCCTGATTGCCTCTTGGGGAGGTGATTGTAAAAATTCACTAACTGGTTTTTCTGCCTTTGTTCCCCTCCCCTACCCCCAATCATTCTGGTCCTAGTGATATTTTGGCCTTCAAATGTCTCTTTTCCTAGCAGGATAGTCCTCCACAATCTGGCTTCAGCTTTTCCTCCTTAGCTTCCTTCCCTTTTGTGCCACTTTGCTCCAGATATCTCATTCCAGATAGAAAGACTTAGGAGATCTCATGCTTCTATAGTGTAGCATTGTAGAAAGAGTGATAGACTCAAGTCAGAATCTCATTCCTGGCACTGCCATTTAACTGTGTGATTCTCCCAGGCAAAGCATTTTGCTGTCCAGAAATTTTTAGTTTCAGTTAAATTTCCTCCTTAGGTTGTTTCTTTACTGTCTACTTCAGAGGCTTGTTGTGAGGAAAGGGCTTCGTGAACCTGAAATGCTAGTTAAATGTATTTGATGCTGATAATATTTTTCTCAAAGAATTGTCCCCTATTCCTGGAACTGAACTTTCCTTCATCTCCAACTGTTGAGATTATTCTCCTCCTGAAGGGCTGATACCCTCAAGTCTTAGGTGATCAATTTCTTCATGAAGCCTTCCTTGACAACCAAGCTGGAAACGAAGTTTCTCCCAGCTTTCTCATCACTCTTTGTTTAGATCATTCCTTTCCAATTTTTACATTTTGTATTTTATTATGGTTATTTGTATATGTTTTTATGCCCCAATGTTATATTGTAACCTCAATGAAGAAAGAATGTATTTTAATTTCATCTTTGTTTCCCTAGTCCTTGGTACAATGTTGGAATAATTCCCCATCTAGGTGCTGTGCTGGGGGTGAATCAGGCAGTCATTTTATCTATGGGTTTTTCCTACTTCTACTCTACGGATATTGACTCAGGACGCAATGTTTTCATTGTTGGTTTTGCTATCTTCATGGCACTGCTGCTACCCCGATGGCTTCAGGATGCTCCCATTCTCAACACAGGTGAGGATGCTAGGAAGGGGAAGAGGAGGAGCTGTCAAATAGAGATGGCTGGAGGGCTCCTAAGTGTAGCCAGTCTCTAGATGTCTCCTCTAGGCTTCAGTCCATGCCAAACCAAGTCTTTCGTAGGAGAGGAACTTGGGGGAATTTGGAGCCAAGAGAATCCAGTGGCCTGGAGTTTGTTTGCCTTTTGGGGTCCTGGGAGCCCAGAAGCAGAAAATGTTGAGGAGAGATCCAAGTGCTGGATGGTAGGAAGTAATGGGATTGGTGAATGGAAGAAAAGGAAGGGGAGGATGAATGCTTGCAAGCTCCAGAAAGTTGGATTGTTTAGTAATAACTGATCTTTGGCAAATTGACTTCAATTCAACTCCCTCATCTGTAAAATGAGGGGACTAGACTATATAACCCCTATTTATACAGCACTTTACCTTTTACAAAACACTTGCTTCCTAGCCATCTTATGAAGGGAGGCGATGTGAATATTATTCCCCACTTGACAGATGAAGAAGCAGGTACAGAGGTACTCAAGGTTATACAAAGAATAGAATGGAATCAGCCCTTTGTCCCATTTACCATGTAATCATGCCCTTCCCTGAGACATTGTGGTCTCCAAGGTCCCTCCTGCCTCTGACAGTTGGTGATTCCAAGCCTCAGAGCAGGCTGGGCACTATGGAGTTAACGTTTGTTACTCTCCACTCCGTTCCATAGGTTTAAGTCCTGTGGATGTGCTGCTTTGCTCTTTTTTGGCGGAGCCTGTGCTTCTGGCGGGCCTCTTGAGCTTCCTCCTGGAGAACACCATCCCGGGTGAGCTGAATGCTGGGGATTGTGGGACAGTGGAGGTGGGAGGGTTTTCTTGTGGAGAGAAGTGACTGACCGACTTTTTTTTCTTGAATGACTTTTCAGGAACTCGATTAGAGCGAGGTCTACTGTCTCAAACCTCTCCGAAGCCCATAAAGAATGCTTTGGAATATGAGCTGCCTGCCCCCTTTCAAAAGCTATTCTCCTTTCTCCCCCAAAGCCTACAATGCCTCTGTCCCCGGCCCGAGGACACAGGGGATGAAGAGCAAGGGCGTTTGGAGCCCAGAGAGACCACAGACTTGTTGCCCAGCCCTGGGGATCTAAGCCTCAGTCCTATTATGACCAGGGCTGATTGATGACCCCTTCTCAACTGGCCCTTTTAATTCCTCTTTAGGAAGGGGGAACCATTCCCAGTCTTCTCTTTGCTGTATCTCCCAAACTTCCCAGGAGCGAACTAGAACGTGTTGAGGGAAGGGAGTTTCATTATCCCCTCTACCCCACATAAATTTCACCTAAACCTCGAGAGCCGGTTTGGAGACTCATCAATTTGGCCAAAGGCAGACCCTCTCCGCCTCTTTTCTGATCTCCAGCATTTCAGTACCAGGTTGGGGGCGGGGTTACAATGAGAGGGCCCACTCCCACATGGGAGGGGCTCCTCAGGCACCGCCTCCCATTTCCGCGGGTGCTCGAGGCCTTAGACCTGGGTGCGCGCGCAAGGCTGGGAGGGCCGGCGGCTATGACGTCACGGTAGGAAAGGAAGGGCCGGAGTGGGATTAGAGGAAAGCTGTAGTGCTTGGACTGGGGGCTCGTGATGCGGGGTTAAGAGTTGCATGTGGCTGGGGTTGTAGAGGCGTCGAGACAAAACTTTTGTCCCGGGCAAGAGTGAAAGGGAACATGATCCTGGAGGTGCCGGGTCGGGGCAGGGCTGGGCTACGCGAGGCCTCTAAGGGGCGGAGCTAGAGCGCTTGCGCAAATCTCATTGGGAGTGGTGGTGGGTGGGGCTGGAGTTGGAGCTGGAGGAGCGGGAGCGAGGTGGGAGCGCCCCCATGAGGTCCTGCTTTCTAGCCCTCCGCTCCTTTGACAGATGAGGAAACGGGATGTGTGCGGAGGGGTGGGGGGGAGTGGAGTTGGAAGCGAATTGCCCGAGGTCCCTCAGGAAGAAAGTGGCCTTGAAGGCCTCGGGGGTATCTCCACTCTGGAGACCCCGCTGCAGCCGGGCTGCCCTCTGATTGTGGCCCAAGGGCCTCGTTCACGTGGGCTCCGGGGATATTGCGGGCTGAGCCCACCTGCCCCGGCGCCGGCTGCTCCAGCTGAAGTGCGGCCACCAGCAAGTCCACCTAGCATCTTAGAAGATCCGAGTCAGGGGATTATTGATGGAAGATCCTGCTTGAGCTCCTAGGAGGTCTTTTAGGGCTATTTGAGCTGTTCCCTCTCTCCTCCGGGGTGCCTCTTTCCAGCCGTGGAGCTGGTTAGTCCTGTAAGCTTTGGTTCTCCTCTGGCAGATGAAATTGGGTCCCAGGGAGAATAACTTGCCCAGTTATACAGCTACCACGTGCCAATGAGGCTTACAAACAAAATCTTCACTTTCCCCCCACCATACCTGGCTCCATTTAAGTAGGACTTCGTTCCTTCACCATGGACTTGAGGCTTCAGCAATGTTGAGTCCTTTAGATCTGGTCACTGTTCTGGCTGGAGAAAACAGAAATAAGAATAGAAATTGCTTCCCTCCTTTCATGGGTACAGGCTTGTGTAAAAAGACATGTTTATAGAAAGCACATAGCTTTTGCAAATAAGCACAATAAATATGGTGCTAGGGGTGATTTCACTTTGCCCATGATTGTTCTACCAATTGAGGAATGATAGTAATAATTAACATTCACATAGTGCTTTAAGATTCAGACTAATTTTGAGTTCTGGAAACATTTGTGGTATACTAGTTGGATGTAGTTTTGCATTTGATGTCGAGTGTGGCTGTCAAGAAAAGGGATAGAGTGGTTTGAGTTCTTTAGGATATCAAGAATGAACAATTCATTTCATTTTCACACACTTAAGCCAGGCTCTGTGCTAAGTGCTAGGGATACAAAATAAAAAAATGAAAGGGGTTCCTGTCCCCAAGATTCTCATGTTCTACTGAGGGGAGCTAGGGAGTAAATTTTCCTTGAGGTGAGTGATTCAGTACCTCTAACCAGTATTGTACATCTAGTTATATCTCTAATGAAATGGAACTCTGAGCTTTCTTAATATTAAATCTGTTTAATATAAGTGATAACTAAATGGAGAATAGATTCCTTGCCTATTTTTAAATTGGAGAAGTTTGAACAAGATATTAGCATGGATAGAAATACTTGCTTATTGCTCTTCCCAGTACAAGGTTGGGTGAATGGATATTCTCTTACAGATGGAAGAACTGGAGCATGGTCTGCTGATCCAGCCATGGGCATGGCTACAGCTTTCAGGAGAATCACTCTTGGCCAAGGTCTATATCACTACACAGAAGGGGTATGCCCTTCTTCTCTCTGACCTCCAATATGTGTGGCATGAGCAAGTTGACACAAATGTGGTCAGCCAACGGGCCAAGGTAAAATGTGAGTGGAAGGAATTGGAGAATATAGTTCATTCTACCCAGCAAAGCCCCAGGGGTATATCCACTGGATTGCTAAGGAGAACTGATGTGTTAATGGAATATAGAAAGAACCCTGCACTTGAAACCAAGACATTTCAGATTTGGTCCCTGCCCTGCTGTTAACTAGCTAAGTCACTTTGGACAAATTATTTAACCTCTCTGTTTTCTCATCTATAAAATGGAAGAATTGGATTACCCGAGTGCTAAGGTCTCTTCTGACACTGAAATTCTATGGTTCAGATTTTTTTTTTTGGTCATAATTTAGCATTGAAATTTTTCTGCCTGGCATTAAAGGCTCTGTACAACCTGATGCTACCCTGCCTTTGCAAGTCATATCTCATACTTCTTACCTTCCTATGTGCTACATACCTGCCACATTGGGCTTTAGGATTCAAGTTTCAATCCTAACTGTGATTGTGGGCAAGTCATACTCTCTGGGCTTCAATTTCCTCATCTTTCAAATGTGGATTTGAGTTATACTGTCTATAACAGCATTGGTGAAGTATTGGCACACATTCTGCCCTGACATGGGGGAGCTGCTCCATTCCCCCTCTTCCCAGCCCTTGAGGACATTTTTTTGCATGCCCCACCCCTCTATCCAGCTTCTCAAAGCAAGCACTTCCTTCCCTCTCTAGAGTAAAGTGGAGGACTCACCGACAGATTGAAGTTGCCCTCTGGGCACGGGAACTTGAAAACCTTCACAACTGGTCAATAAGATCCCTTCCAACTCTGAATCATGTTATGATTCTGTGACCTCCCTGAACTTTTCTACCTCCTTGGGTTTGCTAACAATGTTCTTGCCAGAAATGTCCATTCTTCCTCTTTTTCTGTGTCAATTGCCTACCCATCCATTAAAGCCCAGATGAGATGCTATCTCCATGAAGTTTTCCCTGTTCTCCCCAATCAGTGATGATATTTTTAGTTAAAAAATATTAAGTTACTACGAAATTCAGGGCACTGTGCTACAATAGCACAGAAGAATAGAAAGAAGAAACAAAGCCATTCTTTTTTTTTTTAACTTTTATCTTCTGTCTGAGAATCAATACTAAGTGTTAGTTCAAGAGATGGGGACTAGGCAATTTGAGTTAAGTGACTTACCAAGGTCATGCAACTAGGGAGTATTTGAGGCCAGAATTGACCTCCCATCTTCAGGCCTTGCTTTTGGTTCACTGATCTGCCTAGCTGACCCCTAACCACTTATTCTTAATGACCTTACATTCCTATAGAAGATAGAATATGTATATTTAACTGTTCTTACTTTGTTTCTCCCATCCTTCAATAGAATTTGAGGAAGTAGAATAATCTAACTACTGGGGAGATGAGGGACAGTTTTCTGGTGTGGTCCGACTTCTGCTATGTCTTAAAGGATGATAAAGATTCTGAAAAGAAGGAAGAACATTCTGCCTTTTGAGGTTACCTTGTATATTGTCAACTAGAAAAAACGCAGAACTATTAAATAGTCAAAATCACTCTTTAATCAAGGGAAAAGGGGTTAGCGCTACTAATGCGACAACAGAGCTGTTTCCCATGACTGCACAGTCAAGACTCCCTGGTCACCAACCCCTGGGAGTGCCACCGACTCAGGATGGACTCCGAGGAACAAAAGAACTTGGGGAGCCTATATACCACTCTAGATGGCCTAGGGGCTTTAGGGTGAGAGGGATAGTTGATTGACTTTACAATGGTGAGAAAGGAAAATGAGGAGTTCCAGACAGGAATAACAGTGAGGGGCTGGTGCCCTACAATAGACACAAAAGGGAAAGACTCAGCCCAGGGCTGGGTCACCTTGGTAATGGACCTTAGCCTAGGGGGAGAAACCATTGGGACAAAAGGGATGCTTAATATTGGATGGGATTATCTGTTCTCACCCAAACTACCAGGAAGTTCACTGTCTGTTGAAGAGGGACCTTCCCTTGGGGAAACCTCTCCTGTGACAAGGTCAAAACCTGGGGTTTCTATACTCAAACTAAATAAACAAACTAAATAAATATTTCCATGTTGACAACATGGAGGTGAGATATGGTACACAGAGATCCAGAAATCGTTTTAATAGTCCAATTTGGCTGAAACATGAAGTGTATGAAGGATTTAAATGTAAAATAAAGTCCAAACTTAAATTTGGAACCTATCTAGGATTATGAAGGGTTTTAAAAGTCAGGCTGAGTAGTTTAGTTTGTATTTTATTGCACAGGCCATAATACAAAGGCACTGAAGATTTTGGAGTAGGGGAGTGAGGGTTGAAACTATGCCTTAGGAATATTTATTATTTAAAATGGGGGTTAAATGACATGCTCAGGGTCACACAGCTAGGAAGTATCTGAGGTCAAATTTGAACCCAAGATCTCCCATCTCTAGGCTTGGCTTTCCATCCACTGATAGCACTAGCTGCTCCCTGAGAATGGGGTCTTAAATTCCAGGGATATGACTCTAAGAATATAATTTCAAGTATCTGTGACAGGAAGATTTGGGTGATGTTTTGGGCAAAGAGCTTTTTCCAGCACTTCTCAGATTATGTCATGCCTTTGCATGGTGCTTTACTGCTTGCTAAGTATTTTCACATATTACCTTATTGGATGTTTTTAACACTCGTGGATGGTAGGAAGGAGCCAGTAAAAATGACCACCTACCACTGCTATAAGGCCAGTCACATAAGAATTGAAAGAGTAACCATCTTATTATGTTTGGAGCATTGTCTTGGGCCACTCTGCTCTTGAAGAACAGTCCACAATTTCTACATCTCTTCTGCTCTTTTTATAGGAACTGAACAAACGACTGAGTGCAACTCCTTCTGCCTTCCTCTCTCACTTAAAAGACCTCATGTGTACCTTGTTGGAAGGTTCGACTGATACCAAAGGAGCCACTTTCTCTTGTGAGCATATGCCAGATGGACTGACACTGCATGTTCGGAGTGATCTCTCCGGTCTACCCTTTCATTGGAACTTCCAATGTGCCTTGGCTAGCCCTTCCATGGTGAGTGCAAAATAGGAACTAGGTCTTCTTTAATTTATGGAATTCTCTTATTGGAGGAAAGGACTTTTTATAGTGAAAAAACACCAGAAATATTGTTCCTTCACCTCTCTAAAACTTTTTTTCCTTAGAAGGCTATGTGAGAGGCAGACTCAATTCCTTTTTTTTTTTTGAGATAACTACATTTTATTTTTTTCTGATCCAAATTTTTAGATTAATTTAAAAAATTTTAATAACAAATTTCCACATGAATTTTCTGAAGTTATATAATCCAAATTGTCTCCTTCTCTCCCTTTCCACACCAGCTGGCAAGCAATTCAACCTGGTTTATATGTGTATTATCACACAAAACATGTTTTCATATTATATCATGTTTTTAAGTGACTAATCTTTTTAATTTTTATTTAGTCAATTTAGAACATTATTCCTTGGTTACAAGCATCTGATTGTATCCCTCCCGCCCCTACCCCCACCCTTCCAGTAGCCCATGCTCAATTTCATTGGGTATTACTTGTGTCCTTGATCAGAACCTATTTCCATGCTGTTGGTGTTTGCATTAGGATGTTCATTTAGAGTCTACATCCCCAACCATATCCCCTCAAACCCATGTAATTAAGCATTTGTTTTTCTTCTGTGTTTCTACTCTCACAGTTTTTCCTCTGAATGTGGATAGTGTTTTTTCTCATAGTTCTCTCCAAGTTGTTCAGGAACACTGCATTGCCTGTAAGTAACTAATCTTAAAAAACCAAAACCCTAAAACAAATACTCAAATAAACAAGTGGTAAATCATATTCTTCCACCTGCATTCTTACTCCAATTGTTCTTTCTCTGGAGGTGGATAGCATTCTTTTTTTTAAGTCCCTTAGAATTGTTCTGGACCATTGCATTGCTGTCAGTAGCAAAGTATCACATTTGATTGTTCCACAATATTGCTGTTACTGTGTATGATGTTTTCCTGGTTCTACTTATTTCACTTTGCATCAGTTCATGTGGGTTTTTCCAGCTCTTTCTGAACTCATCCTGTTCATCATTCATTATAGCACAATAATATTCCATCACCACCATATACCACAATTTGTTCAGCTATTTCCCAATTAAGAGACAGCCCTTTAGTTTCCAATTCTTTGCCACCACAAAGAGAGTAGCTATAAATATTTTTGTACAAACATGTCCTTATTTTTTTTTTAATCTCTTTGGGATATTGACCTAATAGTGGTATTACTGGATCAAAAGGTACGCAATGCATTCTTTTATAGACTTCTGGGAATACTTCTAAATTGCTCTCCGGAATGGTTGGATCAGTTCACAACTTCACCAGCAATGCATTATTGTCCCAATATTGCCACATCCCCTTCAACATTTATCATTTTCCTTTACTGTCATATTGGCCAGTCTGGCTCACACATAGGTGTGAGGTGGAACCTCAGAATTGTGTTGATTTGCATTTCTCTAATTGAGAGGGCTTTAGAACATTTTTTCTTATGATTATTGATAGCTTTGATTTCTGCATCTGAAAACTGCCTATTCATATTCTTTGACCATTTATCAATTGCAAATGACTTGGATTCTTATAAATTTGACTTAGTTCTTTATATATGTGAGAGAAATAAGACCTTTGTCAGAGAAATTTGTTAAAAATTTTTTTCCTAGTTTGTTGTTTCCCTTCTAATCTTAGTTACATTGGTTTTATTTGTGCAAACCCTTTTTAATTTAATATAATCAAAATCATTCATTTTAAGGGACAGCTGGGTAGCTCAGTGGATTGAGAGCCAGGCCTAGAGACAGGAGTTCTTGGGTTCAAATGTGACCTCAGACACTTCCTAGCTTTGTGACCCTAGACAAATAACTTAACTCCCATTGCCTAGCTCTTACCACTCTATCTGCCTTGGAACCAATACATGGTATTGATTCTAAGGCAGAAGGGAAGGGTTTTTAAAAAAATATTAATCTTTTTACGTCTTGTAATGTTCTCTATCTCTTGTTTGGTGATAAATTCTTCCCTTCTCCATAGATCTTAAAGGTAAATTATTCTGTGTTCCCCTAATTTACTTATAATATCACTCTTTATGTTTAAATCATATCTCCATTTTTACTTTATCTTGTATAGGATGTGAGATAATGATCTAAATCTAATTTTTGCCATACTGTTTTCCAGTTTTCCCAGCAGTTTTTGTCAAATAGTGAGTTCTTATCTAAAGTATCTTATCTAAAAATCTGGGATCTTTGGATCAAACACTAGATTGCAAAGGTCATTTACCCCTAATCTATTCTATTGATCTACCATTCTATTTCTTACCAGACTGCTTTGATGACCACTGCTTTATAGTATATTTTGAAATCTGGTACTGCTAGGCCATCATCCTTCACATTTTTTTCATTAGTTCCCTTGATATTTTGATCTTTTGTTCTTCCATATGAGTTTTATTATTTTTTCCTAGTTCGATAAAATAGTTTTTTGGTAGTTTGATTGGGTATGGCACTGATTAAATTAAAATTAATTTAGATAGGATTGTTATTTTTATTATATTAACTTGGCCTACCCATGAATAATTAATCTTTTTCCAGTTTTTTAGATCTAATTTTATTTGTATGAAGGGTTTTGTAATTGTATTCATAAAAATATGGAATGCTTCGTGAATTTGTGTGCCATTCTTGTGCAGCAACCATGTTAATCTTCTCTGTATTGTTCAAATTTTAGTATTTGTGCTGCCAAAGTAAGGACTCCTTTTTTTCTTTTGATGTAACAGTGTCACTTTATTGTAGAAGATAATTAAGTTGCAAATTATTATACATTTGCCCACAAAGATTCAATTTTATGAAAGATTACCTGTACAAATATACAAAAAGTACAAGTTTAAGTGCATGCAGTGATTTTTTTCATGTATATTTTTTTATTATCTTCTGTTTTAAAATTGTTACTAAATATTGGTTCTGTGCAGAAGTGCAATAAGGGCTAGGCAACTGAGGCTAAGTGACTTGCACAGAGTTGAACAGCTCTTAGGAACAACACATCTTACATAAAATTCAACTTTACACCAAGACACCAAATATGAGAACTTTATTTTTGAACTGTGTGGCTATTGCTAAGCTTGACACTCTTGGGACAAAATAGATTTTCTCATTCAGAGCCCCAAAATATAGGCGGACTCTAAAAATATAACGGAAATACTTCCAAACACTTATTTTAGTAATTTGCTTTGTGCAGATATGTTTCCACTACATTCATAAAATTTGCTTTAGAAAGAGACATTTGGTCAACTGTCTAGCTATCTGTAACTTCCCTCTTTTGTTGACTTGGATTTTTAAATTTAAAAATTTTTCCAGATTATATATCGATAAAGTTTCTAATATTTATTTTCTGATGTTTTACAATCCATGCTCTCTCTCTCCCTTTCATCTCTCTCTTCTCCCCAAGAAGGCAGGTAATGTGTTATAGGTTGTACATATGTCATCACATAATACATATTTTCCTGTTCTTCATGTTGTGAAATGACATATTGCTTACACTAGAGAAAAATTAATGGAGGAAATAAAGTGAAAAAATGGTGCGTTTCAATATGCATTTAGATTCCCAACTTCTTTGGAGAGGATTTGTGAAAAGTTTTTGAGGCTGGTTCTGTGATTCTGGATTTTTATGTGTAATGATCACGTCAGTTTTGAATAGAGAATCTCTGGACACATGGGCTGCTCTGAATTCCATTTAATGCACAAACATGATCAAAGGAATCAGTTCTTCTTTTTCATCATGAGTTGTAGGAGGTTCATGATTGTAGTTTTGTCAGGGGGTAGTCTATGAGAGACTTGATTCTTGACCAGAACATAGGGAACTCGGATTGAGGCAGATCGCTAGCATTTCTATAGCACTTCAAGTTTGCAAAGCACATTACATAGGCCCGCTCGTTTGATCCTCCTCATCTAGTCCCATAGCCAGTAGGGTCACATTAGCTAGGAAATTTCTGAGGCCAGATGTCAAGCTGTTGTACCACCTGCTCATATCTCAGTGAGGTTGTGACCTCACTGAAGCCCTTCCACTGGGGCAGAGGATGATCATCCTAAGTAATGGTTTCACAAATTTTCCATAAAGCTGCTGTCCAGCATGCTGGAAACTTTCTTTTAGGTCTTTTTATATCCTGAAGATACCATTTGAGGCAGTTGGGTGAGAAATCTGGGTCAGGAAGAACCTAGTTCAAATCTAGCCTCAGATATCTACTGTGTGACTCTGGAATGTCATTTCAATCCCTGTCTTCCTCAGTTTCCTCAACTTGTAAAATGGAAATAATAACAGGATCTCTCTCACAGGGTTGTCATGTGGATCAAATAGAAGAATAACATATGCAAAGTACTCAGTACAGAGCCTGACTCATAGGAAGTGTTTGATAAAGACTTTGTCTCTCCCTTTCATCAGAGATCTTGAGCTGTCCATTTTTTATCACTTGTTTAGGTCACATCAGTGGCTTCCTACTTTTTTCAGACTTGCATCTCCTCAGTGCTATCCCTTCTGTTTTTTCTTGAGAATAGGTAATTGTTAGAAATAGACTATGTACTATACATATGTATTATATGCAGCATCATGTAGAAATTATACGTGTGTAAACATATACACACATACATGCACACACATATGTTATACGTATGTCCACAAAGCTTTTGACTTCTCAGATTTTTGTGGCCTAAGATTATCGGTGTGTAGCAATGTTTAGAGAATGTTTATGTTGAAAAGATCCCCTTTGCCTTGGAAAGAGCTCTTTGAGATCACTAAAAGCTTTGATGATTTTCTTTGACCTGCTCCCACCATCTTTTTCCTTTTGAACTCTGAACCCCTAAACATACACTGATATAATTCAGTGGCAAATAGCTAGGTGGTACAGTGGATAGAGTGCCAGGCTTGAAGTTGGGATGATGACTCTTCTTGAGCTCACATCTAACCTCAGACACTTATTAGCTATGTGACCCTGGACAAGTTACTTAACCTTGCTTGCCTCAGTTTCTCATCTGTAAAATGAGCTGGAAAAGGAAATTGCAAACCATTCCAGTGTCTCTGCCAAGAAAATCCCACAAGAGGTCACAAAGAGTTGGACAGAACTAAAACAACTGAATAATAAAAAATTAATTGCCTGGGGGGCAGCTAGGTGGCTCAGTGGATAGAGAACCCTGCTGGGAGATGGGAGGTTCTGGGTTTAAATCTGACCTCAGACACTTCCTAGCTGTGTGACCCTGGGCAAGTCATATTTACAGTATTGATTCTAAGACAGAAGGTAAGGGTTCAAAAAAACCCCAAAATGAATTGGACTGGCTGACTATGCATCTGCCATCATCTATGCCATCATCTGGGTGATAGGCATTTTTAGGACATTGAGTTTTTCCTACATGGATTATTAGTCCATTTCTTTTGAATAATCAGCATGGATTTCATTGAGGAGACCTTGTAACACAGTTAGCCCCATGTCATCAGCCAACAGGATTACACGGAGGATCTCTATGTCACCATTGCTCTTCCATTTGGACTTGGTATTGGCCATCCATCATGACAAGGCAGATGCACACAGCTAATCCTATTGAGTCTTTTGAGGAGTCTGGCCTAATCTTAAAATAAGCAAAGGAAGACCTTTGCTTGAGGAGAGTCTTTAAGACCCCAAGTACCATCAGACGACAGCTGGGGGATCCCGTATTCTGCCCCCCTTTCAGGGGCTGCGGGGACTTGTAGAGTCTGATGCAGAAGGTTGGTGGGGAGTTGGCCTGTTCTTACATTCTCATTGGGAATACTCCCAGCACCCATATCCTCATCAGAGTTTATATAGGCAAAAAAGGTCTTTGGATGAACAGTTCTTGATGGTCTCTTGATCATATTTCTTTTATCTGTGATTATTTCTGACTTATCTTTAAAACGTATTGAATAAACAATTAAGTTATAATCAGGAAAATATTTTGACTTGTGCCCTTGATTTCGTATTTTTAAAAACATTGCTCTTTATGACATCTTTCTATAAAAACTGACATAAATATTTATAAATAATCATCCATTATATATATCTACTTCACTCAGCATTTTTTAAATTTAGTTTTTTCCAAAACCCTTTCCTTCTGTCTTAGAATCAATACTGTAAATTGGTTCCAAGGCAGAAGAGTGGTAAAAGCTAGGCAATGGGAGATTTCTGAGGCCACATTTGAACCCAGAACCTCTAGCCTCTGGGCCTGGCTCTCTATCTGCAGTCACCTAGCTGCTCTTATTCAGCAGTCATAAAGCTCCAAGTTTCTGTCGTTCCCCCCAGGGACCACCAGGGGGCACTGTTTGCTCAGGAATTCCCCCACCAGAGGGAAGCCAGTTTCTGTTGCTGGAAGTTGCTAGGTGCAGCGGCAGCTCTTTCATGGAGCTGGTGGTCTGAGAAGAGTGAGGTGGCAGAGGCAGCTAACTCCCTGTAGTGCTGGAGTTATCTTTAAATGCAAGCAGGGGGATTCTTGTGTAAGGAAATCTTCATTATTTAAAAACATTCCCCTCCCCCGTATTTCAATATGTACCAATCCATTGCATTTAATGGTGCTGGGCCAGCTTTCTAGGGAATCCAGGAGTTGCTGATCTATGTTACTGTATAGAAAAATCCTGCTATCATAAGCCAGTTCTGGTAGTTGGGCTTTGAGGTATGAGATTAGAAACGATATTTAGGAATGAATAGGAAAAGAGTAGAGCCACGAGAACATCCTACCCAACTGCAGACGTAGTTCTTGAAGAATAAATTGCGAATATTATCTCCAGAGAATGAACTGAAAAATGGAAACAGGAAAGACTTAACAAATATACATATCTGTCTCCAGAATGATGCCTTCTATGATGTGGGGGAGGCTGAGACACTTTTAAATAAGTTCTTCTTAAAAAAATGAAAGGGAAGGTCAGCTGGGTAGCTCAGTGCATTGAGAACCAGGCCTAGAGACAGGAGGTCCTAGGTTCAAATCTGGCCTCAGACACATCTCAGCTGTGTGACCCTGGGCAAGTCACTTGACCCCCATTGCCTAGCCCTTACCACTCTTCTGCCTTGGAGCCAATACACAGTATTGACTCTAAGACAGAAGGTAAGGGTTTTATTAAAAAAAAAAAAGTGAAAAGGATATATTAAGTAAAGTTCCTTTATATCAAGGATGGGGGAATTTTGGTGAACCCCAAGATGAGTCTGTCCAAGGGATTTCTTGAACTTGAGGAAAGCCGAAAGTGTTGTCTTTTTCTTTCCATTTGTTGAATTTTTATCTCCTTATCTTTTTATTTATTTATATATTTTTTGCAAGGTTTTAAATTTAATAAGCATTTTACAAATACACAAAGTCAACAATGTATGTTGCATATATTTATAATTGCATTAAGGCTTTTGAGGCACTCTATCTCATTTGATGAGAGACAGTAGTGCACACATATACTGATAGGTATACTACACCTATCTTACAAAGAAAATCATATATACATGAATATTTATTTTTCTCAGCTTTCCTTCATTTTGTTTTCACTACTGAATTCTTCTCTCCCTCCCTCCCTCCCTTCCTCCTTTAAGAAAGCAAGAACAAAACCTGTTACAAATATATAGTCTTTTAAAACAAAGTCTAACATTAGCCATGCTCTCAGATCTACCCCCCCCCCCACCTCCCACCCCCAAACCCTGCTTCATTTTGTACTGAGTTCATCAGTTCTTCATGTAGAAGTGGAGTATATTTCATGCTAGCTCTTTGGAGTTGTCACTGTTGATCAATTGTCTTTTCATTTATTCTAGCATTTTTCAAAACAATTCAAATGGCTACTTCCTAAAAGAACCTTTTACTGAGTGTCCTAGATGCTAGAGGGACTCCCTATCTTTTTTTTAAATATATACTTTTGTGTGCGTTCTTTCTAACTGGTAGGTAAGCTCCTTGAGGGCAGGGATCTTTTGATTTTTGTCTATCCCCTATCCTTATCTTTTTTTTTTTTAATTAAAAACCCTTACCTTCCATCTTGGAATCAATACTGTGTATTGGCTTCAAGGCAGAAGAGTGGTAAGGGCTAGGCAATGGGGGTCAAGTGACTTGCCCAGGGTCACACAGCTAGGAAGTGTCTTAGGCCAGATTTGAACCTAGGACCTCCCGTCTCTAGGGCTAGCTCTCAATCCACTGAGCTACCCAGCTGCCCCCTATCCTTATCTTTTTAAAGGAAAACTAAAGTATCACCTTCTCCATAATCCTTATTGATTACCTTGCTAGTAAACCTCTTTCAAATCTCATAATAACATTTCTTTTAAACCCTTACCTTATGTCTTAGAATTGTTACAAGTATTCCAAAGCAGATGAGTGATAAGGGCTAGGTGATTCAGTGTCGTATAGCTAGAAGTATCTGAGGCTTATAATAACATTTTATAACTTTCTAATGAGTGTACTAGGTAGTATGGTGTAGTATAGTTAGTATTTATGTGCCCCCTATCCCGTGTTTGCCAGTGTGACATACATTCATGAGAATGTGACTGTGTCTTAGTCAAATTGGGCATCTTTTCTGTCAGCTAGCATAGCACTCCATACATAATATGCACTTGGGAAGTTTTTGCTGAATAAATTAAGATGGTGGAACTGAGGGTCCCTGACAAGGATGTGACAGCTGCTACTGATGGTGTTCTGGTCTGCTTCTGGATACCATGAGGTCATATTTTCACCACTTAATAATAATAATTAACAACAACAACAATAATACTAGCCTATATTTATATAATGGTTTAAAGTTTACAAATAATTTTTCTGATCAGGACCTTTTGAAATAAAGTAAGTATAAGTATTATTATCCCTTATTTTCATTAGTTGAAAATGGGACTTAGGAGAATCCAAAGAGCTGGAAAGGTCTGGAGCTGGGATTTGAACTTGAGTCTGGCTCTTGGCTTCAGCTATAGTTTTTTTACCAAGTACCAAGTCTATGTACGATTTTTTTTTAGGGTAAATTAGAGAATAAACAAATTTTCATTTTTGAAGGTCAGAAAAAAGGTCTAAAAAGAAGCCTTTGCATGCAATTATTAGAAATCTTATTGTAACCAGCACAATTTCTGGCAGGTCAGGTCCTGGAGTGTCAATGAAAAGAATTAGAGAATGGAAAAATATAGCAATCTTATCTAACCTGAAAAATTCTTCTAATTACTAAGCACATCCCTCCTCTTTGCTGTCCTTTCTCCTTCTATAAGCATTCACTTTTTCATCTTTCTAGTATCTGCCCTTAGCACTACAGTATAGTTTACCATCCCAGAATTGCCTCAAAAACATATAGAGTTCTCAGTGGTTGTATCTCAAAATTTACCTTTTCTTTTTCTTCTTGGCCTTTTCATTGATTTTATAAGTTGTATGTCCTTTAGTAATAGCTGCCATGTATATAGCTAAGCCTGTATATACATTCCTACTGGGTCCTAACATATGAGCTATTATTACTTCATTTTATGGGAAAGGAAACAGAAGTATTAAATGACTTATTTGTGGTCACACTATGAATAAAGAACATTCAGAGGTGAGATTTGAACTCAGACCTTATAGACTCAGGAATCAGGCATTCTTTTCACTATTTTATGCCCCCAGCTAGATTTTGTCTTTTTCCAAATCTTTTCTCATTATGTGGTTATTCCTCATCATTTTGTTTGGACGCCTCATTTTTCGTTCTCTTAATTCTGTGCTTTTGGAGAGTATGAGGTGTTTAGGGAAGACTAGTACATCTGGTGTGAAAGCTTGCCAAGCCATTTCAGGGATTCTTTTCTCCTTTAATTTCTATCTGCTACTTTGCTCCCAGCTGTAGCTTCAAGAATCTGTAGCAGTGATGGAGAAACTTTTAGAGACCTTGTGCTGTGCCCCCCCCCCCCCCTTTTTACCCCAGACTGGGGTGGGGGGGGAAGCTCTCCCACTGAGCTTCTGGGCAGAGGGGTAGGTGAAGTGAGGACATTTGTGGAGAGGGAGGGAGGAGGGGCCAAGCCTTCTGCTCCCCTCCCAGCTCTGCCACATGTGAAACCTTCCCACTGGGTTGCTGGGCAGAGGGGCAGGTGAAGTAAAAAAATGTCCTCAGCACTATGGAGAGGGGAAAGGGAGCAGCTACCTTGAGCCCCTCTGCCTTTCTAGTAATGAACTCTGGTGGGTGACAGCTCACATGCCCACAGAGAGGGCTCTGTGTGCCCTTTTTGGCATGCATGCCATAGGTTCACCATCAAGGATCTATAGCATGAACATTGGCCACATACCAGGAAACTGACTCAGTGAGCAGCAAAACTAGGTTGAGGGTAACCAGTAGGCCTCAAACCCATCTATGAGTTAGGGAGGTGTCTGCCCCAGGCTTGTGAGGATATCCTCCGGAGGAAAGGATGGATGAGAATAATTTGTTCCACTTGCATTGGAACTGGCAGAAGCAGGCACTATATTCACTTATAGCTTGATTAGACTTTGAAGATGCCAAGGTCATCCACTGCATCCTGAGCCATTGCCAGCCATCCAGACTTTTGTCTTGCCCCTGAATTTGGATGACCCTGGCAGAGAGTGAGGCTGACAACTTGGTGCAATTCTTCCTTAAATCCAATTCATGCTCAAGTCAAAAGACATCAGGTGATGTCATTTTAGTCCTCTGAGCAGAAAGGGAACCAACCAACCAACTAACCATTTTATGCTTTTGCATTAAGGTTTTTAAGCTACCATCTTGTTGTTTTAAAAGTCCTATTTCTATGTGAATGATATGCAAGAATCAAAGAATCTTAAGATTAACAGCCATTTAGTTCAATTACCTGAAAAAAATAATACCTTATACAACGTATCTGACAAGTCCTCATCTAGCCTTTGTTTGAAGACCTTATTGAGGAAGAATCTACCTCCTGAGGCAACCCAAATTTTATATGACTGTAATTATTAGGAAGTTTTTCTTGATATCAACCTAGATTTGTCACTTTGCAAATTCTTCCTGTTGCTTATAACTTTTCCCTTGGGGCCAACAGAGTACATCTAACCTCTCTTTCATTTGAAAATCCTTAAGATACTTTATTAGCAGCTAGGTTGCACAATGCATAGAATGCCAGTCCTGGAGTCAGAAGACTCCTTTTCCTGTGTTCAGATCTGGCCTCAGACACTTAATAGCTTTGTGACCCTGGGCAAGTCATTCACGCTGTTGGTCTCAGTTCCTCATCTATAAAATAATCTGGAGAAGGAAATGGCAAACCATTCTAGTATCTTTGCCAAGAAAGCCCCATAAGGGGTCACAAAGAATTGGACACAACTGAGAATGATTGAACCATAACAAAGATTCTTCAAAATAGTTATCATGTTCCCCCTTAGTCTTCTCTAGGCTAAATAGTCCCAGTTCTTTGACTAATCCTCATTTGATGTGGACTTGAGGATATTCTCCATTCTATCTTCCTGTGGACATCCTCCAGCTTTTCAATATTCTTCCTAAAACTTTGTTGCCCAGAACTAAACACAATACTCCAAACATGGCCTTATTAGAGCATAGCATGGTAAAATTTTCACCTTTTGTTCTTGAAAGTATTCCTATCTTAGTTCAGAGAAAGTCACATTAATGTTTTTGACTGAAATACTGAACTCTAGTAATGTAATTTTTCTTCTACTAAGAACCTCATGTCTTTTTTGGGCAAAATACTATCAAAACACATTTCCATATCCTACTTATGAAGTTGGTATTTTTGAATTTGAATGTAAGGTTTTACATTTTTCCGATTAAATTTCTTCTTAAATTCAGCCTAATGTTTTATCTTTTTGGATTCTGATTATGCCATTGCTGTGTTGCTTCCTCCCTCCCCTGACTAGAGTAAGGTGGGGGGTGGATTGTAGCACTCATTCTCTGGTGGGGGGTGTGGCACTTGGTCTCTAAAAGGTTTGCCATCACTGCTCTGTACCCTCTTATCCTGTAGAGCTCTCGTTAAAATTTTCCCATAAATCTATAAAGGGTCTATCCACTGGGTTAAAGGCCTGTCTGAGGCTTTTAAAAAAATCTTGTCTGTGTGCTACTTGTGTTGCTATTTGTTTTGCCTATTTTCAGATCGAACATGCCCTCATTAATATTTTTACTTCTTACATAAGCAAGTGATTTTTTTTTTTTGGTAATGTACCATATTTTGTTTTAGCCTGCTATGTATCATCTTATTGCCTTTGGAGTTGTTTATAATTTTATTTCTAATTTAATTATTGTGTTCCATAACTTGCAACCAATTAGGCGGAAATTGGTTTTAAAAAGATAGGTTTTTGCAGTAGTGAACAATTTGAGATTATTAAAAGTACTACACTAATTGGTTTTTCTGACTCAGTGTTTCTATATAGCTGTGAAAATGATTTTCCTAAAGTGCAGGCATGACCATTTGATTCCTTTATTAACTAAACTTCAGTAAATCTCTTTTCCCTCTCAGATCAAATATAAGCTTCTCTTTTCAGCTAAAAAAAATTATCCTGAACTTAATAAGGGAGCATTTTTACATACAAAATAGAGCAAGTAATGAGTATTATACATGAAAATACAGATTTCTGTTACACAAAGTTGTCCAATGCAGTTTGCTGCCCACAAAACTTCCCAGTGGGGCCCAAACTAGATTAAGATATAATTGGGAAATATTTTGACAGAATAAATAAAAATGCAATATGACAGATAATATTTATAATTTCCTTCTCTAGCTCATTTTACAGATAAGGAAACTGAGGAAGACGAGTAAGTGCCCAAGGTTGCATAGCTGATAAGTATTTGAGGCTAGATTTGAACACAGATGAGTCTTCCTGACTCTAGGCCTGGCTTTCTATCCACTATGCCACCTGTCTACCCCATAGAATACTATTGCTCCTTGAGAAACAGGAAGGAGATGATTTTAGAGAAACCTGGGGAGATTTGTGTGAACTAATGGAGAGTAAAGTTAATACAACTAGGTATTATGTGATAACAACCATAAAAACAAACAACTTTGAAAGCATGAAGAACCTCAGTCAACTCAGAGTCCAGACACAGTTCCAGAGGTTGCCTCATATAACATGCTATTCACCTCCTGACAGAAAGATGATGTGCTAAGGACACCAACTGAGACATACATTTTGGAGACATGGCCAATGAAGGAATTAGTGTTACTTTTACAAAACCTGCATATTATAGTGGTTTGTTTCATTTTGTTTTTCTTTTTTAGTGGTGTGTGGGGGAGAGAAATAGTGCATTTTTGTTCGTTATAAAATGATAAAAGTATGTCTCTGTATCTTGTGTTCATCATTTCTGTAAGGAGGTGAGTAAATTTTTTCTCATGGGTCCTCTGGAGACATAGTTGACTGTTACATTGATAAGAGTTCTTAAGTCTTTTTTTTTTATCTAGACATCTAGTTTATTTCATTCTTAAATCTTATAAAGGTGTTTTTGTTTTTACAATGTTGCTGTCGTATAATTATTTCTTGTTTTATTCACTTCACTGTGAGTTAGTTCATACTGCTCAGGTTTATCGGAAAGATCCTCTCTTTCAGTTCCCACTTTAGGATCAGGAAGTTTGTTTTCCTTATGATTCTTTCCCTTCCCAGTATTATCCTTCTTCTTATGCCTCCCCAACCCCCTTCACTGCTTGTTTCCTCCTGTTAAGTTTGATGTATTTTTACACCAACTTTATATGTATGTTCAACCTTCCTTTATCAGTTTAAATGAAAATGAGGTTCATCTAATATCTATTTCTCCAACTCTTCTGCTGTTTTTCATCCTCTTCTCATGTGCTTAAAAGAAACCAAACTCTTGCCTTCCATCTTAGATACTAAGGTATTGGTTCTGAAGCAGAATAGTGGTAAGAACTAGGCAATGTGTGGGGGGGGAGTGGGGAATGCCTTGCCCAGGGTCACACAGCTAGGAAGTGTCTGAAGACAAAAATACAGTGTTTCACTCCATTCTTCCTCCTTTCTAGGAGACAGGAATAGGGAAAGGAATAACCATTTATATAGAATCTACTATGTGTCATGCACTGTACTAAGTGCTTTTTGTAAATACTATCTCATTTGATCCTTATAACAATCTTGGGAGGTAGGTGCAGTTATTATTCCCATTTTAAAATTGAGAAAACTAAGGAAGATAGAGATTTAAATGACTTTTTCAGGATCTCACAACTAGTAAGTATATGAGGCTCAGTTCTTCCTGACCCTAGCTCTCTATCCACTGCACCACCTATCTCTCTCTAACAGTATTCTTAAAAAGACCTAAAGGAAAACTTCCAGCATGCTGGGCAGCAGCTTTATGGAAAATTTGTGAAACAAGAATAACTTAGGATGATCATACTCTGCCCCAGTGGAAGGGCTTCAATGAGGTCACAACTTCACTGAAATATGACAGGTGGTGCAAAGGCTTGATATCTGGCCTAAGACATTTACTAGCTGATGTGACCTTACTGACTATGAAACCTCTCTCACAAGCATCCCTGCTCAGCCGCAGTCTGATGTTGGATTTGAACACAGATCTTCCAAACTGTAGATCTAGCACTTTGTCATCTAGCTGTACCACACCAGGTACTAGTGTATTGCCATCTTTTTTTTTTCCATTTGAATTAATTTATTTATTCAATTTAGAACATTATTCCTTGGTTCCAATAATCACATTATTTCCCTCCCTCCCCTCCACCCACTCTTCCTGCAACCAATGTGCAATTTCATTGGGTATTACTTGTGTCCTTGATCAGAACCTATTTCCATGTTGTTGTTTACACTAGGATGTTCATTTAGAGTCTACATCCCCAACCATATGCCTTTGACCTATGTATTCAAGCAGTTGTTTTTCTTCGGTGTTTTTACTCCCACTGTGTTTCCTCTGGATGTGGATAGTGGTTTTCCTCATAGGTTCCTCCAAGTTGTTCAGGATCTCTGCATTGCCACTAATGGAGAAGTCCATTACATTTGATTGTACCACAGTATATCAATCTTTGTGTACAGTGTTTTCCTGGTTCTGCTCCTCTCACTCTGCATCAATTCCTGGAGGTTGTTCCAGTCCCCATAGAATTCCTCCACTTTATTATTCCTTTGAGCACAGTAGTATTCCATCACCAACATATACCATAATTTGTTCAGCCATTCCCCAGTCAAAGGACATCCCCTCATTTTCCAATTTTTTGCCACCACAGAGAACTCAGCTATAAATATTTTTGTACAAGTCTTTTCCCTTATTATCTCTTTGGGGCATGAACCCAGCAGTGCTATGGCTGGATCAAAGGGCAGACAGTCTTTTATCGCCCTTTGGGCATAGTTCCAAATTGCCCTCCAGAATAGTTGGATCAATTCACAACTCTACCAGCAATGAATTAATGTCCCGACTTTGCCACATCCCCTCCAGCATTCATTATTTTCCTTTGCTGTCATATTAGCCAATCTTCTAGGTGTGAGGTGATACCTCAGAGTTGTTTTGATTTGCATTTCTCTGAACATAAGAGATTTAGAACACTTTTTCATGTGCTTATTAATAGTTTTTATTTCTTTAATTGAAAATTGCCTATTCATGTCCCTTGCCCATTTATCAATTGGAGAATGGCTTGATTTTTTGTACAATTGGTTTAGCTCTTTATAAATTTGAGTAATTAGACCTTTGTCAGAGGTTTTTGTAATGAAGAATGTTTCCCAATTTGTTGCTTCCCTTCTAATTTTGGATGCATTAGTTTTGTTTGTACACAACCTTTTTAATTTGATGTAATCAAAATTGTTGATTTTACATTTTGTGATTTTTTTCTAGCTCTTGCTTGGTTTTAAAGTCTTTCCCTTCCCAAAGATCTGACAAGTATACTATTCTGTGTTCCTCTAATTTGCTTATAGTTTCCTTCTTTATATTCAGGTCATTCACCCATTCTGAGTTTATCTTGGTGTAGGGTGTGAGATGTTGATCCAAACCTAATCTCTCCCACACTGTCTTCCAATTTTCCCAACAGTTTTTATCAAATAGTGGGTTTTGGTCCCCAAAACTGGGCTCTTTGGGCTTATCATAGACTATCTTGCTGAGGTAATTTATCCTAAGTCTATTCCACTGATCCTCCTTTCTGTCTCTTAACCAGTACCAAATTGTTTTGATGACCACTGCTTTATAGTATAGTTTGAGATCTTGGACTGCAAGTCCTCTTCCTTTCCTTTTTTTTTTTCAGATTTCCCTGGATATCCTTGATATTTTGTTCTTCCAAATGAACTTTGTTATGTTTTTTCCTAATTCAGTAAAAAAGTTTTTTGGTAGTTCAATGGGTATGGCACTAAATAAGTAAATTAATTTGGGCAGGATTGTCATTTTTATTATGTTAGCTCGTCCTACCCATGAGCAATCAATGTTTTTCCAATTGTTTAGATCTAGTTTTAATTGTGTGGAGAGTGTTTTGTAGTTGTGTTCATATAGTTCCTGTGTTTGTCTCAACAGATAGATTCCTAAGTATTTTATATTGCTTAGGGTGGTTTTAAATGAAATTTCTCTTTCTAATTCTTGCTGCTGAAATGGGTTGGAGATGTATAGAAATGCTGATGATTTATGCGGGTTTCTTTTGTATCCTGCAACTTTGCTAAAGTTGTTGATTATTTCGACTAGCTTTTTGGTTGATTCTCTAGGATTCTTTAAGTAGACCATCATATCATCCGCAAAGAGTGATAACTTAGTCTTCTCATTGCCAATTTTAATGCCTTCAATTTCTTTTTCTTCTCTAATTGCTGCTGCTAGTGTTTCTAGTACAATGTTAAATAATAGAGGTGATAATGGGCATCCTTGTTTCACTCCTGATCTTATTGGGAAGGCTTCTAGTTTATCCCCATTCCAGATGATGTTTGCTGATGGTTTTAGATATATAGTGTTTATTATTTTTAGGAAAGGCCCTTCTGTTCCTATGCTTTCTAGTGTTTTCAATAGGAATGGTGTTGTATTTTATCAAAGGCTTTTTCTGTATCTATTGAGATAATCATGTGATTTTTGTCGGTTTGCTTGTTGATATGGTCAATTATGTGGATGGCTTTCCTAATATCGAACCATCTTTACATTCCTGGTATAAATCCTAAGTGATCATAATGAATAATCCTTGTGATCACTTGCTGGAGTCTTTTTGCTAGTATCCTATTTAAGATTTTTGCATCTATGTTCATTAAGGAGATTGGTCTGTAGTTTTCTTATTCTGTTTTTGACCTTCCTGGCTTTGGTATCAGTCCCATATTTGTGTCATAAAAGGAATTTGGTAGAACTCCTTTGTTTACTCTGTCAAATAGTTTGTATAATAATGGGATTAGTTATTCTTTGAATGTTTGATAGAATTCATTTGTGAATCCATCTGGTCCTGGGGATTTTTCCTTAGGGAGTTCTTTGATGGCTTGTTCAAATTTTTTTTTCTGATATGGGGTTATTTAGGCAATCTATTTCTTCCTCTGTTTGTCTAGGCATTTTATATTTTTGTAAGTATGCATCCATATCACCTAGATTGCTATATTTGTTGCCATATAATTGGGAATAATAGTTTTTAATGATTGCCTTAATTTCCTCTTCATTAGAGGTGAGGTCTCCCTTTTCATCTTGAATACTGTCAATTTGGTTTTCTTCTTTCCTTTTTTTAATTAGACTGACCAATGCTTTGTCTATTTTATTTGTTTTTTCAAATTACTAGCTTCTAGTCTTATTTATTAAATCAATAGTTCTTTGACTTTCAAATTTTATTGATTTCTCCTTTGATTTTTAGGATCTCTAATTTAGTCCTCACCTGAGGATTTTTAATTTATTCACTTTCTAGTTTTTTAATTTGCATGCCCAATTCATTGACCTTTGTCCTCCCTAATTTGTTAATATATGAACTCAAGGATATAAATTTCCTTCTGAGTACTGCTTTGGCTGCATCCCATAGGTTTTGAAAGGATGTCTCATCATTGTCATTTTCTTCAATGAAATTATTAGTTATTTCTATGATTTGTTCTTTAACTAACCGGTTTTGGAGAATCGTTTCATTTAATTTCCAATTAATTTTTGATTTACCTCTCCATGTACCCTTGCTAATTGTTATTTTCATTGCATTGTGATCTGAGAAAGTTGCATTTATTATTTCTGCTCTTTTGAAGTTGTTTGCAATGTTTTTATGCCCTAAAACATGGTCAATTTTTATGAATGTACCATGTGCTGCTGGAAAAAAGGTGTATTCCTTTTTGTCCCTATTTATTTTTCTCCACATATCTACTAACTTTAATTTTTCTAAGATTTCATTCAGTTCTCTTACCTCTTTCTTATTTATTTTTTGGTTTGATTCATCTAGTTTGGATAGAGGAAGGTTCAAGTCTCCCACTAGTATAGTTTTTCTATCTATTTCATCCTTAAGCTCCACTAGTTTCTCCTTTAGAAATTTGCATGCTATGCCATTTGGTGCATACATGTTGAGTACAGATATTTCCTTATTGTCTATACTGCCTTTTATCAGGATATAATTACCTTCCCTATCTCTTCTCTTTTAACTAGATTTATTTTTACTTTGGCTTTGTCAGATATGATTGAGACTCTTGTCTTCTTTTTATCAGTTGATGCCCAATAGATTTGGCTCCATCCTCTTACTTTCACCCTATGCGTATCTACCTTCCTCATGTGTGTTTCTTGTAGACAGCATATAGTAGGGTTTTGGATTCTAATCCACTCTGGTATTCACTTGCGTTTTATGGGTGAGTTCATTCCATTCACATTCAGAGTTATGATTACCAGCTGTGTATTTCCCAGCATTTTGATTTCTACTCCTAGTCCTACCTTTTCTTCTTTCACTATTTCCTTCTACCCCAATGTTTGTTTTTAATTAGTCCCCCTAGTTCCCACCCTTATTTTACTTCCCTTTCTATCCCCCTCCCTTCTCATCCCCCTCTTATTTTCTTTGCAATCTTTAAAAAAAACTACCCCCCCCTTGTACTGCTTCCCTCCTCACCAGTCCGTTTGTTACCCTTCTACTCCCCTATAGGGCGCAAATCTAATCTCTGCCCCAATGGATTGGATTGTTTTTCCCTCTTTGGGTCAATTTCAATGCACATAAGAGTTGAGTATTTCCTATTTCCAACCTCTTTACCCTGCCATCTTCCATGTTCTCCCATCTCCCGCCATGAGCTTCTTTATGACATAAATTTACCCCCTTTTGTTTCTTTTTCCATTTCTTTTAGTATTAACCTCTTTTTTTTAGCTCTAGTTGTATATATATATATATACACACACACATACATGGACACGTCATCTGCATGGATCCACAGCGAATACCAAGACAGGTATTCTATGGTGAACTGTCACCTGGACTCAGGAAACAAGGTCGACCAAAGAAAAGATTTAAGGATCAGCTAGTCAAACTTGAAGTGGGCTGGCATTACACCAAAGCAACTAGAACTTGCTGCTTCTGTCAGAAGCAGCTGGTGAACCCACATTAACCATGCCACCACCACTTTTGAAGATGAACGACGTCAACATCTTGCCGCTGTGCGTGAACACCAATACCAGGCCACAACCGCACCTCCCGTAACAACTGGCGTCCCATGCCCCATGTGCCACAAACTTTGCATCTCAGCCTTTGGACTTCAAAGCCATATGAGGGTACACCGTAGATGAAAACGCACAAAGACAATTGTCATTCTCAGTCACCGAGAGACTACTACTACATGTGTATGTATTTATGCATACATATATCTATATGCCTGTTTATGTCTTGTCATTTCATCCTATACAGTTTGTCACTGTTCCCTCTAAGTATAATTTTTCTAGCTGCCCAGGTGATAATAGCAATTTTTAAGAGTTACCAATGACCTCTTTTCTTATAGGGATACATATGATTTTAACTTATTGAGTCTCTTAAAAAAAGTTTTTTTTGTATGTGTTGTTTTTCTTTTTTCCCTCTTTTTTAATTACCTTTTGATGATTCTCTTGAGTTCTTGCTTGGACATCAAATTTTCTATTCAGGTCTGGTCTTTTCTTTACAAATTCTTGGAATTCTTCTATTTTGTTGAATGGTCATACTTTCCCCTGTAAGAATATAGTCATTTTTGCTGGGTAGTTGATTCTTGGTTGTAGACACAGTTCCCTTGCTTTCTGGAATATCATATTCCATGCCTTTCGGCTATTCAGTGTAGATGCAGCCAGATCCTGTGTTATCCTCACTGTGATTCCATGATATCTGAATGACTTCTTCTTGGCAGCTTGTAATATCTTTTCTTTGGTCTGATAGTTCTTGAATTTGGCTATAACATTCCTGGGTGTTGTCAGTTGGGGATTAAGTACAGGAGGTGATCTGTGGATTCTTTCAATCTCCACTTTTCCCTCTTGTTCTAGAATATTGGGGCAGTTTTCTTGGATGATTTCCTGTAGTATTATGTCCAGGCTTTTTCTTTTGTCATGGTCTTCTGGTAGACTAATGATTCTTAAATTATCTCTCCTCAAACAATTTTCTAAATCCTCTGTTTTGTGAATGAGATGTTTCATATTTTCCTCAATTTTTTCATTCTTTTGGTTTTGTTTTATAGTTTCCTGCTGCCTTGTGAGGTCACTTAATTCTAGTTGTTGTATTCTGGTTCTTAAAGACTGAATTTCATTCCTGGCTTTTTGGTCATCCTTCTCCTTCTGGTCTGATTTTCTTTGGAGGTCATCTTTCATTCTCTTTACCTCATCTCTTATCTCCTTTGCCTCATCTTTCATCTTCTTTGCCTCATCTTTCATCTCCTTTGCCTCATTTTCAAGCTGGTTGATTTTGGCTTTCAGGACACTATTTTCTCGTTTTAGTTCAAGTGCCTCTGTTTCCAGATGACTTATCTTAGTTTTAAATTTCTTTTCCCAGTTGCTTTCAGCCTCTCTTAATTGTGTTTTGAATTGCATTTTGAGTTCCTCCAAAGCCTGTATCCAATTCACTGGGATTTCTGATTTATTTTTTGATTATCCGTCCTCCTCTGTTTCATTTGCTCTCTGTTTGTTGCCTGTGTAGAAGCTGTCTATTGTAATTTCTTTCTTCTTTTTCTTTTGTTTGCTCATATTTACCCCTTCTTTGTTTCCCGTATTTGTCTGTGCTCTTATTCCTCTCATTTTTTTTGGTTTTGGGGTTTTCTGTCAGTCTCCCCTCTTGGAGCTTTTTCAGGACAGTGTAGTCTGTGGGGGATGGGTATTGGAGTTCGAGCTTCCCTGTCCTCTGGAGGCTTTTGATTGGATTAAAGCCCAGCAGTTCCTGAGGGAGGGGTGTTGAAGCTCTGGCTTCCCTGATCTCTGAAGACTTTTGATGGGATTAAGTTCAGCTGGGTTGGGCTGTGTGTATCCTCTGAGGCCAAAACCTCCTGGAGGGCTGGAGCAATATGGAGGTTCTCAGCAGCTGTGACCAGTCTGCCAGCTCTGCGCTTCCTCTCCAGCTCCTTCCTCACCACCTGTGTTCAATGATCTGGGCCTGGCACAGCCTTGCCCGCAAGGTACACCCTCCAGACCAGCACCTTTGCCTGCCCGGAGGTTCCTGCTGCCGCTGGAGGCTTAGCACTCTAGGTAGGGGGGGAGGGGTCCTGAGACTTTCCTTCTGCCTTCCCCTTAAACCCAAGTGTTCTCGGATTCTGGCTTTTGGGGGGACATACCTTTTGAATTGAGTCCATCAGGAGGGTTCCTTGGCTCTGTCTTGTTGTTAGGTTTGATTTTCAGTCCCCTAGGAGCATTCAGTTTGTGATCGGTAAGGAAGGGTATTCAGAGGTCTGAACTTCTGCTGCTTTTAGGCCGCCATCCTTACTCCTCCTTCCCTTGTCTTTCTGACTGACCTCTTATGTAGTTCTGAAGTGAAAGAAATCACTGTTTGGCCAGGGGGGATGGGGAATGGACTTCTAATGAAACTGAGGATTTCCAAACATTCCAGATAAAAATATTGAGGAATAGAATCATTAAAATACAAACTCAGTAGACTTCTGATCAAGACAGCTGCTTGAATGAAGGCAGACTGTCTAGCTTCCACATACTAACTTCAGCAAAATGCTGAAATTTGCACCAGATTGAATAATGATCAAGAAATCTAATGTGAAACACCATTAAGGGATTTCTTCCTTTTTAGACTTGTAGAAGAGAAGAGATCACTCAGAAAGACAAGGACAGTGGGGAAGAACTTGCCAATAACACAAACAGTTATCCAATTCAATTCAGCTCAGCTCAGCAGATATTTACTATTATAGACAAAATAATTAGAAAGGGAATTTGAGTGGACTAGAAGGAGGAAGGAACACTTAGGGACCCAATAGTTCCTTGATTTTATTTTCTGGACATCCTCTATACTTTGCTGTATTTCACTTCCTACATCTTCCTAAACTCTCTTTGTCAGAGGCCAAAGTCAAAGAAGCAGACCACTGAAAGAGGCATACCTCTAGGGAAAGGGCAAGTCTTTGTGAGGAAGCTTCATCTACTCTGCCTGAGTCTTCACATTTCTCCACGTCTCTAAACATGATGGGACATGTGTGACCACACCCCACGTATCTTTGGGTATCTATGTCAACTTGGGCCAAGAAATGCCATGATGAATAACAGAAAATGACTTAATTCACTACTTTAATAATCCAGGGTTTCATCAGTATGGTGGTTTTCGCCACCAAGACAAATTATAACCACTCTATGTGTATGACTTAGATGACTTATGAGAGTTGCTGTTGTTTTAAAAAAAATTACCTACAGTCAGCTTGGTGAGGAACCTCTTCCAAGTGATATGAAATACTTGGTATAGAACTAGTACCATACTTGAAGACTTTCCAGTTTGGTGTGGCTTATTAGAACATCCACTGCAGAGGTATCACCTTAGGTAGCCTATGGTTGTTTCTATGTCAAGATGAGACATTCAAATAGGATGTTAGTGGAGATAGAGAAAACATTGCCTTCTTTCTCCTTCTTCCTTCTTTCTTACATCTAGCCAAGAAATCAAAGAGTAATTCAAATGTTATCCAGGTACAAAGATTGTGAAGAACTAGAACTTTCTCTATTCTGATATAATAATGCCTCTCCATCTCTGTATATTAGATATAGGGGGCCCAGAGTTAATGATTCTGAAAGTCATCCTGTTCAGTGTTTGAATTCTTTCTTTCTGGCTTCTTAAAACTTTTTTTTTTTAATATGAAAAGATTTGGGCTATGATGTCTCTGGGAGCTTTCATTTTGGGATTTCTTTCATGAGGTGACTGGTGGATTATTTCTATTTCTGTTTTGTCTTTTGGTTCCAGGAGATCTGGGTAGTTTTCTTTTATGATTTCTTGAAATCTGATGTCTGGGCTCTTTTTTTCTTTTTGGTCATAGATTTTAGCTAGTCCAATGATTTTTTTTTTAAACCCTTGCCTTCCTTCTTAGAATCAATACTGTGTATTGGTTTCAAGGCAGAAGAGTGTAAGGGCTAGGCAATGGAGGTTAAGTGACTTGCCCAGGGTCACACAGCTGGGAAGTGTCTGAGACCAGATTTGAACTTAGGACCTCCCATCTCTAAGGCCTGGCTCTCAATCCACTGAGCGCCTGGGTAGCCTGATTGTTGGTTTAAAAAAATGTATTTTATTTATTTAGTTTTCTTATGAGTTCTAAGCTGTCCCCTTCTTTCCTTCCCAATGTAGCAGTTAAAACTAGTTCCTTTGCTAGAAGTATTATATTTTTTATTAAGAATTAAAGAAAATACAAAATAAGAAAGCATGTGTCTAGGCCCAGAGAACCCATTCACAATCATTCACTCTACATCCTGCCTGGTAGAGCTGCGTGAGCCCAGACGCGGAAGCCAAGAGAGAGAGCCTTTGGAAGAGGAAGCAGGAAGAGCCCCAGTAGGCCATACAGCCAGTTTAAATAGAAATTTTGATCTCGCACTCAGGGAGATTCAGGGAGATTAGAGGGCATCTTGGGAACTAGAGCAAGGACTTCTGGGGATTGAAGTCCAGGGTTCAAATCTCCATTTTTACACCAACCCTGCACTAGAGAAGGCCAATATTTGCCACAGATAAATATTTGAGACCATACAATACATCCATATATCAGTTCTTTCTCTGGAGATGGATAGAATCTTTCTTCAAAAGTCCTTTGAAGTTTATTGAATATCATTGTAACTTGGAATAGCTTAATAATTCACTGTTACTCTCTGAATAGTATTGTTTTCAATGTATATAATGTTCTCTTGGTTCTGTCTGTTTTGCTCTTCATGATTTCATGCAAATTTTCGCATGATTTTCTAAAATCAACCTGCTTATCATTTTTTATAGCTTAGTTTTTTCATCATAATTATATATCACAACTTATTCAGCCATTCCTCAATTGATGGGCATCCCTTAAATCTTCAATTCTTTGTCACCACAAAGAGAGCTCCTATAGATATTTTAGAATATATATAGGTTCTTTTCTTTTTTTTTCCCTGATCACATTGGGAAATAAACCTAATAGTGGTTTGCTGGGTAAGAAGGGCAAAATTCCAGATTGTTCTCAAAAATAGTTGTTTCAGTTCATAGCTCCACCAATAGTATATTAGTGTTCCAATTTTTCTATATCTCCTCTAACATGTTATTTTCACCCATAATCATTTTAGCCAACCTGATGGTATGAAATAGTTTCCTAGAGTTGTTTTAATTTGCATTTCTTTATTCAATAATGATTTAGAGCATTTTTCATACAATTATAAATAGCTTTAATTTTGTTATCCGAGATAAAACTCTCCACCTCTCACCGCCCCCCGCCCCCCCCCCCCCCCCCGCACCATTGGCCAGTTTTCTGGATTTTCCTCCTAATCTTGGCTAATTGGTTTAATTTGTAGAAAACCTTATACATTTAAATCTTACAATACTTTCTATATCTTATTTATTCATAAATTCTTCTCCTTTCTCTAAATTTGATAGGTAACATGTTCCACGTTCTCCTAATTTACTTATGATATCTCCCTTTTTGTCTAGGACATGTATCCATTTGGACCTTATCTTGATTAAGGATGTAAGATACTTGTGTATGGCTAGTTTCTACCAGATTGCTTTGCAGTTTTTCCAACAATTTTTACCTAATACTGAATCCCAAAAGGTTACTATAATAATTTACTACTGTGTATTATATATTCACCTTATTCCACTGATCACCATTTTATTTCTTGGCCAGTGCCAGATAGTTTTGATAAGTACTACCATATAATTATACAGTTTTAGATCTGGTACTGCTAAACTTATTTATTTTCCTTTAAAAAAATAATTTCTTTGATATTATTAACCTTTTGTTCTTCCAAATGAATTTTGTCATGATTTTCCCCCAGTGTAATATAATCATTTTTGATAATTTAATTAGAATGACACTAAGTAGGTTAGATAGAATTATCATTTTTATTATATTGGCTCAGCCAACCCATGAACAATGAATATTATTTTTCCAGTTATTTAAATTTGTCTTTCTTTGTATAAAAAGTGTTTTTACATTTATCTTCACATAGCTCCTGGATTTGTCTTGGCAGGTATACTCCCAGGTATTTTATATTACCTTTGGTTATTTTAAATGGGGTATTTCTTATTATCTTTTTGCAGAACTTTATTGCTGATATATATAGATATGCTGATAATTATGGGTTTATATTATATCTTGTTACTTTGCTAAAATTATTAATTATCTCAACTAGCTAATGATGTTACCAGTTGAGGAGTGGTCAGACTGTTGGGAAAATTGGAAAATGGTATGGCAGAGACTGGGAATAGACCAATTTTTTCACACCATATACCAAGATACACCAAAATAAGGTTAACATCGGTGTGTGACCTAAATATAAAGGGTGTTATCATAGGCCAATTAGGGGAGCATGAAATAGTTTACCTGTTAGATTTTTAGACAAAGGAAGAACTTAGGACAGAACACTTAGTGATTATATTAAATTTGAAAGGTTTTGTACAAAGAAAATGCAAAATTAGAAAGTAAGTTGATTACGGGGAGGGGGGTGGTTTACCTCTGATAAAGGTCCACTTTCTCAAATATGTAGAGAACTAAATCAAATTTATAAAAACAAAAGTAATTTCCCAGTTGATAAAACATCAAAGGATATGAGCAAGAAGTTTTTAGATGAAGTACTCAAAACCATATATAGCCATATGAAAAAATGCTCTAAATCACTCTTGATTGGAGAAATACAAATTAAAACAACTCTGAAGCACCTCTTTAGACCTTTTAGATTGACTAATAGTATAGAAAAGGAAAATGATAAATGTGGGAGGAGATGTGGGAAAATTGGGACACTAATACACTGTTGGTAGAGTTGCAATCTGATCTGTAGGATTTAAATTAATGTCCAATACTTCAAGTATTATAATTTATAAAGTTTATTATCTAACAAAATAGAACCATGTGACTAAGTTTTTCTACCTGCTCAAAAAAGCCCTCTCTACCAAAGCTGTGACAGGAAGACAAGAGAGCAAGAGACAGAACTCCCCAGAATTTATATCCTCTCTATATCAGCACATAATGACAGGAAGAGAATGGGGTGGTGGGAATCATTTTTCTTTTAGGGTAACAGATTTTAATTACATAATTCCCCGTGGGATCCTTTGGGAGACTAGTCTCCCCAATGGATCATGTAAATATAATATTGCAATAATTTGGGGAAAAAGGGAAAGAGAACAATGATTGCTAGATGCATTGACAAAAAGCCAATTGGGGGTGATCCCCTTTGGCATAAAAGCATACATTCAAAACAAATGCATTCAACCCCCCCAGAGTTCAATTTCACTACATCCCAACATTCATTCTGGATCTTTTGGTGCAATGTGAGGTTTCACAGGCATCTCCATGGCACCTTCTCTAAGCAGTTCACTTTCTGGATTCTGGGAGGTAGCAAGTTTCTTATCTTAAACAAGAAAAAATTTCATAAAACTAGAATTTTATGACAATTATACAGTCCCCCTGAGGAGTGTGTTGACAAACACATGGATAAACTCAGGATACATTAATTTTCACTAAGAGAACAGCTCTTTTAAAAACAGTAGTATAGAAGCTAATTCAAGAAAACTTTTTGGGTCTAAAATGTCACCAAGAATCTAGATCATTCTGGTGGAGGGATAGAATAAGCTGAAGAGTTACGAATAGAAAAAACCATCCAGAAGCCACTAGGCGACTACCTGGGTAATGCTCCCTTCTTGAGAGTCATCCAGAGGTGCCATGCTCCCTAGGAAAACCTTCCCACCTCCCAGATGAGACTGTAACCCATCACGGGGTAACCAAACCCCTTGGGAAACCTCCCTCCTCTGGCATGAAACTGTAACAGCCATAAAAGGCATGTCTTTATATATCCTATTCATTGCAATGTGGAGGTGAGGACCACAGTAGTCAAAATCCCTTCTGATATCTCATCATAACATTTTTATAAATGCAGAGGTGGGGAATATAATAGTGCTATAGCACTTCACTTCAGTGACTAAATGGACCCTTACCTCTTGTTACAAACAACTTCAAGGTACTTTTACAATGGTATTTTCTCCAGTCCAGTCATATGGGGAAGTACAAATAAAGACAATGTAACAGCACATATAGCTAATTGTCAGAACACAGTAACTTAAAGTGACATAGTGTAACAGAACATAACAAACAAAATAAAATCTTAAAACAAGGAATCAGCAAATACAACATATGTGGCAGGATACAGGCATTGAATTCAAGAGTCCTTTTTTCCAATTCCAATACAGAGACTTCCATAAAACAATGAAGTCTGAAAAGGTTTAAAAAATTCACCTCCAGACTCTTTAAAGGTCCTTTCCCTCCCCAGTATCATAATCCATCTAGATTCCTTTGGTCACATCTCTGGGATCTCCCATAATAGGGGAGAATTCTACAATGAGCATAGTGTGGAGGAATCCCATATTGGATGTGTTGTAGAAATTGGGCATGCCAGAATGGCAAGGGGGTGAAGGGAGATGAATTTCTCCCTTGAATCTCAGGATTATTCAAGCTAATCTCAAGGACCAGTGCACCCAGGAACAGTAGTAAGAGAAGATAACCCCAAACTTTAAGTTGTTCAAGTTTGTAATGCTTTCCTGGAATGGGAGCTTTTTGAGATAGGCAGAAAACTGAACCATGTTTGCAATTCTACTTCCTGTCTGTAGTTTGGAAGAGCAACCTTCCCCCCCCTTCCCCTGGCTTCTGGGGTAAAAACGCCAGGGAGCAGCTTGCTTCCCCTGCCACATGGACAGGGAATTAAGAGGGTAGAAGCATCTCCTCAGGTAAAAGCCCTTTAGGAGGCTAATTATTGCCCAAGAGAAACACACCCAGGCTTCTAAGGCAAGCACTTAAGTGTTGGAAATTGTAAGGATGATATTAGAAAATAAGTATTGTCTTATTAATTTAGGGATAAAAAGTAGAGTTTTGGTTTGAGAAAAGAACTGGAGTTTGAAACAGTGCTGAGAGAGCGTGTTAATTTCAGATGTGACAGTTATAACTGTTTTCTATGTCAGTTACTCTCCTTGGCAGTTGGGCGTTGGTCTCTGGCAGTTAGCAGTCACATACTGAGGATTAAATAATTAATGGTTAATTCAAACATGTGGGTTAGATACTTAGATTTGATATTTACAAATGACTCCATAGAAAGAGAATGTAACTGAGAAGCTGGACAGGGAGAAGCTGGCTGGACATTCATGGATACATCCATGCAGTCCTTCCAGAGAAATCATGTACTTCAGGTAACCACAAGTAGCTAAGGAACTCCTGGACCTTACCAAATTTCAAGGACCAAGGAGAAGAATTTTAGAACTAAGTTCCCAGAACCTTCTTGGACCTAACAGCTCAGACTTAATGGAGGGATTTTCAGGATACCAAGTTCCTAAACTAAATGTGATGAAAGTAAGGAGGATCAAGCCAAGATGCTGACTTCCATTAGTACTGTGAGTCATGTGGATTGTGCAAGCCTGGGTAAAAGAGATTCCTGTGGAATCCCCCTTTTGGGGGAGAATGAACATGGGAACTTAATGCCAAGGGAGTGCTACAAATCTTGAAAACTAGTATGGGGTGCTCAGGGAGGGGTAGTATCTCTGGTATGGAGGGCTTGTTGTGCCCTCCTAGGGCAGCTCTCCAGCCTCTGACCTTCACCTGACACCCAGCTCTCATTTGTGGCTCCCAGTAGCTGCTAGTATGTGGCAGCGGCCTCGGCTTCGACAGGCCGGCTAAACCTTGTGAGGGTAGCCATCGGGTCGTTGACCCCTGGTGAACCAGGGCTTTGCTCACCCAGCATGTGAAGACTGCTTCGGCGGAACAGGCAGAAGAAACCAACAAGAAGGTTCAACGGCTGAGATGGCGACACAGCAAAGCACTGTGGAGTGCTCAGGGCGTGTTGGAGCACAGAAGACAACACGGCCACCCAATGCAGCTGAGGAAGTCTCCAGGTGTAACAACTTTTCGTACCATTGGACCCAGGCTTCCAACGCCGAGAGAGTGGGACTGTCTCTGTGCACCGACTTTTCCACTTAAATCTCCTTCACGCACAAGTGTCTTTGTGTACACTCATCTATACACCATAGATGAAAATGCACAAAGACAATCGTCATCCTCGGTTACCGAGAGACTACTACTACTACTACTCGGAGACTCTCTCTTAGAGCTGGAGTAGGTAACATCTTTGCCTCTCTCTCTGTCTGGGGGAAAGATCTGAAGGAGCTTAGTGTTTTCTTTTCCCAACTTGGGAAACACTATTGAATATCTATTGTGGTTTTTAGAGATTATTTAACTCTGAGAAGACCAAAGAAAAACCTGGTCTTTGGTTGGGACTCTGACAGACTCAGAGTCCTAACTGGATTCTTGTTGAGACTCAACCAGCTAGCCTTTGCTATTTTATAATTTGAAGGTGAAGTTAAGAAGTATAAGGATAATAATGGTAGTTTTTATTTAAATAGTATAAATTTAGGTTAGTCGGATCAGGGAGGAGTAGTGTAGCTTGTGAAACACAGGAGAAGTGCTTCTTTGTGGAACCTGGGAGTTTATGTGGGTGAATTTAGAATTAGAAATCCTTTATTTATCCTTTCATTTGGTTGTGAATAAATCATTTGTAATTTTTTAAAGAATGGTGTATTTGATATCCTTTCACCCCTTATCATCTGGGGAAAATTAGTCATATATATATGTGTATGTGTATATATATATATATATTTTTTTTTATATAGTATACCTTATCAGAGATATTTGATGCAAATAATTTTTCCCATTTGACCACTTTCTTTTTTATCCTAGGTGAGTTAATTTTGTCTCTGCAGAAGCTTTGCCATTAACAAAAGAGTTCCTAGACATATTTTAGTCTAGATAGGTTCTTTTCCCTTATCTGATTTCTTTGCAATACAAACCCAGTAGTGGTATTACTGTGTCTTAAAAGGGTATGCATAGTTTTGTGGCCTTTGAGCCTTGTTCCATATGGCTCTCCAGAATGATTGTATCATTTCACCATTCTACCAATAGTGTATTAGTCTCCCAATTTTCTCATATGCCCTCCAACATTTTCCTTTTTGGTCATGTTAGCCAAGGTGTGAGATGGTATCTCAGAGTTTTGTTTTGTTTTGTTTTTGTTTTATTCATTTTTTCTCCAAAATTGATAAAATCAAACAAGCATTTTCATATATAAAGAAAAAGAAGATGAAACACAAATGAAATCACAAGTCTGTATTTAGCTTGTTTTTCTTCAATCTACATCACCCCACCCTCCCTACCTCAGAAGATCTCATTAGGGAGATCAACATGTACATACAAATTAAGTCTTTCATGTTTCACCTTTCTGTTCACTTTGTAAGAGGTAACATTCATAGTTTATGTTCAGAATTAATTCTGTGGTTGAGTATATTGCTCTCCTGGTTCTACTCATTTCACTGTTTATTATCTTGTGTAGTTCTTTCCAGTTTTTAAAAAAATCAGTCTGCTTGCCATTTCTTATTGTGCAGTAGTCTTACATTACAATCATATGCCACAATTTGTTTAGCCTTCCCCAACTGATGGGCATCCACTCATTTAACAATTTTTTGCCACCATAAAGAGAGCTGCTATAAATATTTTGGAACATATGGATTCTTTTCCTCTTTCCCTAATCTCCTTGGGAAACAGACCCAGAAATGGTATTTCTCAGGCCAAAGCTATATACACAGGTATGATTCCAAATTGCTTTCCAAAATGTTTGGATCAGTTTACAGATCCACTAACAATGCATAAGTCCCCATTTTTCCACATCCCTTCTAACATTTGACATTTTGTCTTTTTGTTATTGTACCTAATCTTATTTAAGTTGATATCTCAGAGTTACTTTGGTTTGCATTTCTCTAATTAGTAATGATTTAGAGCATTTTTTCATATGCCTATATATGGCTTTGTTTCTTCATCTGAAAATTGTTCATATTTTTTGCCTATTTAACAATTAGGGTATGACTCTTATTCTTATAAATTTGACAAAGTTCTCTGTAGTGTAAAAGAGGAGGAAAATGGAGAGAGAAAATGAAGGGGGATTTCTCTCCTCGCTTACTGATGGAGAGGGGTGAACCAGGTACCGTCTCAACTGGAAGAATATGACTCCAGTGAGATGTTCAAAGGGAGAAATGGGGGCAGAGGATAGATTTGAAGTAGGTTGATTCAGTTAGGGTGGCAATATGTCTCCCTCAGTGGAGTTGAGGACCCCTGAGGCTGAGTCAGCCTCAGAAAGGCAAGATGACTTTTTTTCAATCCCACTTCCCCAAAGACACTCTAGCTGTCAGCCTTTTCTGGATATTGTAATGGCAAAACCTGTAAAGGAAAGATGTTAGTGTTCCTTTGCCAGTAGTACTGAGCCAAGGGGTTCAAAATCAAACCCCTTCTCTGTGGAGAGTTATGACAGAACCAGGTCTGGTTTGTCACAGACAAGGACAGGATTTTAGCTTTGAAATCCTGTCTTTAGTCTAATTCTTATCCTTTTATTATATTATAAAGATAGGCTGTCTTATACTAATACTACCCAGATCTGTCTTATACTAATATAATTTATTTGATGTCAAGGAGAAGGTATTGGCGGAGGAATGAGGGAAAAGGGTAAGTCGGAGAAGGATGGCCCTAGGGTCTACCCCTCTTGCAATTGGATTTCAAAATCTGAAAGCCAGAGGCTTCTGGGCCTTGGTCTCCTTTCCAACCAACTGCTTCTTATCTCTACTCTTAATAAATTAACTAAATTATAGAGTTTAGTCTAAGGGACAGGTAAAGCATAGAGACCCAAGGGAAAAGATCAGGTTGGCTCAAGCAAGAGAGTCCAATAAAATCCCTCTTGAGAATCAGGTAGCTGTTGACAAATCACAGAAGAGTTATCGAGGATCTCTGGATGGAGACAGGTCCCCAACAGGTAGAGAGCATTCTCCTGAGCCTCAGGACATGCTCCTTCCCTTCTCCTTCCCAAGCTGGAAGTCCCAGGCAGTTGCTTCAGAGTTTTACTCAGTTTTCAGAACTGCCAGGATTCTCTTGCCCCTCCTCCACTGCTCCTCAGGCTGATCTCAGTCTGACTTCTCACTCCAACAGCAGGGTCTCTCTTCCTTACATTACATTAGTACAGAAACCTTTCAACTTAAAGTACTCAAAATCATTCATTTTACATTCACAATGCTCTCCATTTCTTGTTGACGTATAAATTCCTTTCCTATCCAAAAATCTGATAGGTACTATGTTCCCTGTTCTTCTAATTTATGTATGCTATCTCCCTTTATGTCTAGATCATGTATCCCTTTTGATCTTCTCTTAGTGAATGGTGTAAATAGTATTCTATATCTAGTTTCTACCAAAGTAGCTTCCAGTTGTCTTTGCAATTTTTACCAAATAGACATTTCTTATCCCCAAGACCTGAACATATGATTTTGTCAAATACAATATTACTATAATCTTTTACTACTTGTTTGTCTGTTCTGTTCCATTGATCTACCTTTCTGTTTCTTAACCAGTACTAGATAGTTTTGATAATTACTGCTTTATAATACAATTTAAACAGCTCCAGAAGGGTGGTGGGAAAAAACATGAAACATGTAACCATGGAAAAATATTCTAAATTAATTAATTAAATAAAAATGAAAAATATAATACAATTTAAAATCTGGTACTGTTAGAACTCCTTCCTTTATGCTTTTTAAATGAATTCTTCTTGATATTCTTGATCTTTTACTCTTCCAAATGAATTTTCTTATTATTTTCTAACTCAATACAATAATTTTTTGTTAATTTAATTGGATTGACATTGAATAAGTAGATTAGGTCACTTTAGTTATAATGCCCATCTGGGACATTAATGCATTGCTGGTGGAGCTGTGAATTGATCTAACCATTCTGGAGGACAATTTGGAACTATGCCCAAAGGGTGCTAAAAGACTGTCTGCCCTTTGATCCAGCCATAGCACTGCAGGTTTGTACCCCAAAGAGATAATAAGGAAAAAGACTTGTCCAAGAATATTCATAGCTGCACTCTTTGTGGTGGTAAAAATTTGGAAAATGAGGGGATGCCCTCCAGTTGGGGAATGGCTGAACACATTGTGGTATATGTTGGTGATGGAATACTATTGTGCTCAAAGGAATAATGAACTGGAGGAATTCCTTGTGAACTGGAAGGACCCCAGGAATTGATGCAGAGTGAGAGGAACAGATCCAGGAGAACATTATACACAGAGACTGATACACTGGTACAATTGAATGTAATGGACTTCTCTGTTAGTAGCAATGCCGTGATCCTGAACAATTCAGAGGGATTAACGAGAAAGAACACTATCCACATTCAGAGGAAAAACTTTGGGAGCAGAAACACAAGAAAAACAACTGCTTGGTTACATGGGTCGAGGGGGATATGATTGGGGATGTAGATTCCAAGTGATTATCCTAGTGCAAACATCAACATGAAAATAGATTTTGATCAAGGACACATGTAAAATCCAGTGGAATTGCACGCCAGCTATGGGAAAGGGTGAGAGGAGGGGAGGGAAAGAATATGATCTTGTAACCAAGGAATAATGTTCTAAATTGACTAATTAAATAAAATTAAAATTAAAAAAAAATAAAACATTTAAAAATGGCTTTGCCCATCCATGAACAATTAATATTTCTCCAATTATTTACATCTGACTATATTTGTGTAAAAAGTATTTTATAATTATGTTCATGTAGTTCTTGGATTTATTTTGGCAGTTATCTTCCCAGGTATTTTATTCTACTTATGGTTATTTTAAATGAAATATCTTTTTCTAACTCTTCTTACAGGACTTTGTCAGTGATATATAAAAATGCTGATGATTTATGTGGGTTTATTTTATATCCTGCCACTTTGCTAAAGTTATTTATAGCTCCAATGAACTTTTAAATTGAATTTCTAGGATTTCCCATACATATCATCATGTTGTCTGCAAATAGAGATATTTTTTGCTCATTTGGCTTCCTTCAATTTCTTTTTCTTTTCTTATTGCTAACACATTTCTAATACTATATTAAATAATATTAATGATAACTGGCATCTTTGTATCATAAAACCAATTCCTATATTAATTTATTAATTCAATGGTTTTCTTATATTCAATTTTATTGGACTCAACTTTAATTTTTAGGATTGCTAATTTGGGGTTTAGTTGGGGATTTGTAATTTGTTCTTTTTCTAGTTTTTAAAAATGCATTCCCAATTCATTGATCTTTTCTTTCTCTTTCATTAATATAAGTATTTAGACATATAAACTTAACTCTACTGTTTGTGCTGTATCCCACAGGTTTTTGGTATGTTGACTCATTTTTTTCTTTAATGAAATTATTTACTGATTCAATAATATGTTTTTTAACTAATTCATTTTAAAAGATTAAGTTATTTGATCTCCAATTAGTTCTTACTTTTTGTTTCCATGGCCCCTTATTATATACAATTTTTATTGCATTAAGGTCTGAGAAAGATGCATTTAATATTTTTGATTTTTGACATTTAACTAATATTTTTGTGTCCTCATATATGGTCAGTTTTTGTAAAGGTGCCATGCACTGCTGGGAGAAAAGTCTTCTCCTCTTTTCCCATTCATTTATCTCCAGATGTTTATATCATATTTAACTTATCTAAGATTCTGTTCATCTCCTTGTCTTCTTATTTTTTGGTTAGATTTATCTAGTTGTGAGAAGGGGAGATTAAAATTTCTCACTATTATTGTTTTGTTATCAATTTCTATCTGTAATTCATTTAGTTTTTCCTTTAAAAGTTTGGATGCTACAACATTAGGTGCATATAGATTTAATATTGATAATGATTCATTGTCTATGGTAGCTTTTAACACAATAGTTTTCCCGTTTATCTCTTTTGATTTTATGTCTTTTAGCTTTGTCAGAGATCATGATTGCTACCCCTGCTTTCTTTTAATCAGCTGAGATGTGATATATTCTGCTCTAGTTCTTTATTTTTACTCTTTTTGTGTGTCTCATTTTAAAATTTATTTCTTGTAAATGATATGGTTTTTTTTTTATCTAGTCTGCTATCCATTTTCATTTTATAGGTGAATTCATCCCATTCACATTCAATGGCATAATTACTAGTTGGGGTTTTCCCTCCATTCTATTTTTGTCCTTCATTCCTTTCTTTTTGCTGTATCCCTCCTCAGATATCCAATTTCCTCTGTCTACTACCTCTCCAATTTGTACCCCTTTTTAGAAATCTTCCCTTATCCCATAATGAAATGCTATGAAATTTAGCAGTGATGCTCCTGTGTATTTTTACCTTTGAGTTGCTTTGAGTTGGTCTTCAGGGGATTCTTTCAATTTCTATTTCCCATCCTGATTCTAGCATTTCTGGGTAGTTTTCCTTGATATTTTTTTGGTGCATGGTTTTGAAACTTTTTTTTTTGTCATGACGTTCCAGAAGTTCAACTATTACTATATTGTGTTTCTTTTATCTGTTTTCCAGGTCAGTTCTTTTTGTGATATTTCATATTCTTTTCTATTATTTCATTCTTTTTATTTTATTATTTATTATCTTAGGAAATTGTTAGCTTCCCCTTGTCCAGTTCTCATTCTTAATAAATAAATAATAAATAAAAATAAAATAAATAAATTTTATGAATTTCTAGATCTCTTTGGGTGATCTTTCTTTCATAGTTTTCTTGATTTTCTTTCATTGCTCTTATTTTTTTCCCCTAATTTTTCTTCAACCTCTCTCATTTGATTTTTGAAGTCTCTTTTAAACCCTTCCAAAATCTCTTTTTTAGCTTGTGGCTAGTTATTATTTTCTTTGCTATTATTGATGTAGGTGATTTTATTTCATTTTTCCTGAATTGAATTGAGATCTTTTCTGTTCCTATGGTAGCTATCAATAGTTGAGTTCTTTCTCTTTTGGCTGTTTTTTTTTTAATTATAAAATTTTAGCAGCCATGCCAGTAGACTTAATTATTGGCTTTTTGCTTGAGTGTCTTAGGATGGTGGAGTATGTTACCTCAGACTTTAGGATTTTTTTGTTTTGTTTTTTCTTGGGACCTATTTAGTTATTACAGTTTTTGTAGTACAGGGTCTAATGTAATCTTTTGACTCAAGTCCAAATCCATGACTGACCTCGGGTGTTCCAATAAGATTCCATGGGCAGTTCTGCCCCTGCATTTGTAAGCTGACAGCCCACCTCCCTGTGGCAGCATCCAAGGACTCCATTCTCCTGAGAGTGACCATAGCTGACAGGACCCCAGTCCGTCAGTAGCCATATTCACTGGTTCATGTTTCTTCCTCATTCCTTCTCTCCCACTGTTGTAGCCAGGACAGAGTAGGTGTCTAGTCTGATTTACATGGACCCCCAAAGTCTCTCTTTTGTTAGCAGTGAGACTTAAGGTCCTGCCCACTGGGCCTGGCTTCTTTTAGCCCCCACAGTAGGCCAGCAGGGTCTCTAGACCTGAGGCTACATCTGACAGAGCTGCTCCCAGGACCTGCCGCTTGCCGATTCTAGTGGGATTCTCATGAATGCAAGCTCTCATGCTCAGCAGACAAAGAGAGGTTGCTGGTCCTTGTCCTGGTGCTTGTCCTTGTTGCTTGGTCAGTCCATGGTAGGACTGAGGCCAGCAAATCAGAAACCTTCCTCCCTCATTGTCCCTGGCTGTTCAACTTCACTCCTGATTCTTGCCACTTTTAGCTTTGATTCTGTGGAGTGTTTTTGTATGTTTTGGGGGATATTCTTCCCATTGTGCATCTCTCAATGAGTCTCAGAGTTTGAACGGACATTTCTCTAATCAATAGTGATTTGGAGCATTTTTTCACATGACTTCAGATAGTTTTAATTTTTTTCTCTGAGAACTGTCTGTTCATATTCTTTAACTATTTTTCAATAGGGGAATACTTTTGTATTTTTATAAATTTGACTCTATATGTTTGAAAAATGAAGCCTTTGTCAGAGACATTTGCTATAAAATTTCCCCCCAAATTTGATGTTTCCCTTCAAATCTTAGTTGCATTGATTTTGTTTGTTCAAAACCTTTTTAGTTTAATGTACTCAAAACTATCCATTTTATTTTTTAATGTTCTCTATGTCTTGTTGGGTTATGAATTCTTTCCTTATTCATGTCTGACAGTTAAACTTTCCATGTTCCCCTGATTTGTTTGTGGTCTCACCCTTAAATTCTTTTTTTTTTTAAACCTTACCTTTTGTCTTAGTATAAATATTGCATTGGTTCTAGGACAGAAGAGTACTAAGGGATAGACAATGGGGATTAAGTGACTTGTCCAGGGTCATATAGCTAAGAAGTGTCTGAAGCCAAATTTGAACTCAGGACCTTCCAGCTCTGAACCTGTCTTTATATAATTGAGCCAGCTAATCACCCCCTCACTCTTTTTTTCTATATCAAGTATCCATTTTCACTTTGTTTTGGTGTATGGAGTGAGATATTCATCTATGTCTAGTTTCTGCTGTACTATTTTCTAGTTTTGCCAACAGTTTTTGTGAGATAGTGAGTTCTTTCCCCAAGAGCTTGGATTGTTGGGTTTATCAAACACTAAGTTACTATGGACATTAGCTACCAGGTGTTGATTACCTAATCTATTCCATTGTTCCACTATATTTTTTAGCCAATTCCAGGTTGTTTTGATTATTACAACTTTATAGTATAATTTGATATCTGGTATGGCTAGAACTCCTTAGTATTTTTTTCATTGATCCCCTTGATATTCTTGGCCTTTTTTTCTTATAGATGAATTTTTTGGTTATTTTTATCTAGCTCTGTGCAATAATTTTTGGGTTTTTTGGTTGGTATGGCATGGAATAGGTAAATTAATTTGGATAGGATTATTATTTTCATTATATTGACTCAGTCTGTCCATGAGCAATTGATGTTTTTACAATTGATTTGTGTGAATAGTATTTTGTAATTGTCTTCATATAGTTGATTGGTATGTTTTAGTAAGAATATTCCCAGATATTTTATATTTTTTAGAGGTATTTGAATGGAATTTCCTTTTAGATCTCTTGCTGTTGGACTAAATTGGTGGTAAATAGACATGCTGATGATTTCTGGGGGATTATTTTATATCCTGAAAATTTGCTAAAGTTGTTAATTATTTATATTAGTTTTTTTGGTTGATTCTCTAGAATTTTCTAGGTATATATCATCATATTATATGCAAAGAGTGATAACTTTGTTTCCTCATTCTGTTCTCATAGTTTTCATTCCTCTTTCGAAGTACTCATGAACAATGGGTTGAGTTTCCATGTTCTTCCCATAGTCCATAGGGTCCTTCATCTCAACTATTGGATCAGTTAGCTCTTTTTTTTTTTTTAAATGGCATTTATTCATAGATGCCTGAACTCATTTGCCCGGTCTGGGGATAATTTTCTTTTTTGTTGTTAATGTTTCTCCTATTGATTTATCTGCTTAAATTCAGAGTCTTTGAGGTTGTTGTTTTTTTCTTCCTGAGAGCTTTGGTAATTTCAGGATTGGTTTTTTTTTCTTTCACTTTCTAACTGTCCCCTCTGATGATGGTGCTGTATTCAGCACATTTTGGCCTTCTCACACATTGGATAATTCATGCTTCACCAGTCTAGATCCTTGTCCAAGGAGACTTTTAGGGGACAGGACTTTCAAGTGGCAGCTAAGCTTTTTCTCTAAGGCTTAATGGATTGCTGCATTGTACCCCATTACCAATACACTCAGTATCCTGCCCCTTCCCTGTGTCCCTCAGTTTTCTGGCCCACCACTAGCAATTCAGAACTTTTGATCACTAGTGCAATGGGGGCTGTGATCCCCCAGCAGGCTTTTGCTCTGAAGGGCTATTGCAGTGTCTGTCAAAGGCCCAAGCAAACTTCTGCAGCCTAGAGCTCCATAATACTGGAAAAAAGAAGTAAGGGAGTCTGAGTGTGGGGTTGTGATTTGTTGTAAGCCTATGTTGGATTCTTGAGTTTTGTTAGATTTAAAATGGTGAAGCCCATAAACTGTAGTGAATTAAAATGGTGGAAGATATAAATTGTGTTAGATATAAGAGAGGGTGAGTAAATTTTGACCACAGAAAATATGTTTCACTACAGTGTCTTGGTTTTTAAATCAAATATAAGGTGGTCGCCAGGGAAATATTCCCAATTATTCAAATACCCAAGTCAACTGGGTTTTATAGAGATTTTTAATTAATAATATAATGAGGAATTAGAGAAAGAGAGAAAGAGTAGGAAAGGAATAATTATGAAGGGCCTCAAGCCAATATGGCCTAGACCTGAGTCTTAAGAGAGAGAGTCAGTCAGTCAGTCTTTTAACACTCACCACAAGGTCTGCCTAAACAAGGATTCTAGTGACACCAGGCCAGCTCCATCTCAGCTGACTTTACCAGAGAGAGCTCCAGCGAGACCTCCTTAGAGATTGTCCTCCAAGAGCTTCCCTTCTCCAGAGCCTCTCTCAAGAGATTCTTCCCAAGCGATCCTCATCAGAGATCCTCCAAAAGGATTTCTCCAAAAGGATATCTCCAAAAGGATATCTGCTTTTTCTTATATAGGGGTTTTTCTCCCATGTCACCTCCCCTAAGTCCCTACATCTACCAATCACTGTAGACGCTTTCCAAAGGATTGCCCATCTAAATTCCTGCTAAGTCGACCAATCTCCTCAGTAAGTCTGAATCAGAAAAAATGCTGCTATGTCAACCAAATCTCCTCAGTAAGTCTGAACTAGAGAAAACACAGCTGAGTCAACTAATCTCATCAAGAGAAAACTTGCCGGACCCTTTTAGGTACCTAGCATCCCATTGTATCAATTCTAAAAACAGGCCTGGCTCAAAGAACTTCTTGCCCCACCATAAGCATGGATCCAAGTACTTTCTTTGTTTAGCAAGGAGTTTTTTTCCCCTAAAGCAATCTTAAGTACTGTTGGAGTAGAGGTCCTCCCATTTCTGATCCTGGCGAGTTCTCACATCAAAATGGGGAATGTTTCTCAGTAGAGAATTTGAGGATTCCTCAATGTGGAGTAAAATTTTTAACATTCATAAGTCTGTGAAATTTTAAGGTTTATAGTTTACCAGTGCAATTTCACTGCTGTAGTGTGGGAGAGGGGGACAGTGAATGATCTCAGGGTCAGCGAGTGTCAGTTCAATTAGGAAAAAAACTCTTGGATTCTGAGTTTTCTAGACTATGAAGACAACTGAAGTATTTTGAGAGCTCTTGGGGCATCAGAGAAAATGTCTAGTCCTCCTGTCATTCTTGTGACTTGGAAATACTTACAAATTTGAATGACTTCCTTATAAGGTTGATGTTTAAAAAGACATAGTAAAATAAGGAAAATTTGTCAAAGACCAGAGCTTAGTGGTTGAGGTTTATAGAGTATGGGTTTTTGATCCTAACTTAAATTTGTCCATAAAACAGATTGGACAGCACAGTTTTAAGGCATCCCAGTCTCTGATTCCTTTCATCTTAACTTTCCCCATAAGCCTTCATTTTCTGATCTTGGATTTTCCCCATCTCCTATCCCTTTCCCTCAGGGGACTAGCTGGGAAAAGCCAGGCAAGATAATAGAGTATTGATTGACTAATGGGAAATTCCTACTGGAGAAAGAAAAAATTATATTTGGCAATAGGACATTTTCATATTAAACTCTAAAGATTAGAGAAACAGCTTAGCAATATTTTGACATCTCTAGGCCTGAGAAATTCCCCCCCTCCTCTCCATGGTAAAGAGCTTTTGATCCCTTGATGGCAAGCTGGTTATTTTAACATAGGATTTAACTATTGGCCACCATTCTCTAGGCTTTGAAGCCTTTATGTGAACAGAGTGAAAAAACTAGGATATTGACCTTAATATCAAAGGACCTTGGAGGTGCTGTCCTAGTTAACACTATCCATTTTAGCTAGGATGACTTAATTTTGGTTCCTCTAATTCAGTTCTTTCACTCTTGCATCTGAGTCTTTGTTTAATCTGTTGCAAATTCTTGATTCATTTTCTCTCTTCCTCTTTATTATATGAAATCCTTCTCTTTAAGTCACAACTAATTGCCATCAGTTCTAGGAAACTTTTCCTTAGTATTTCTATCTCTTTTATGGGGGTAAAAACAGAAAACAGAAAAACTCCTAACCTTACCCCAGTAACTTTTATAATGTAATTGTATTACATTGTTTTCTCTCATTTGTCTCTCATATAAGATGGTAAACTTCTATGTATTCCTAAACTATCTGAGGCTGAACATGGCACTCCCTAGCTCAGAAAGCCCACTTGATTTCTCATTGCTTCTAGGATAAAATGTGAAGTTCTCTCTTTAACATCTTTGCAACCCATCTGCATACTTCCTTTCTAGATTCATTCCATGATACCCTCTTTATACACACTCTCAGTTTCCTCCTCAATGACTTCCTCACTATAACTTGCTTAGTGTTTCATCTCCTCTCTCCATCACTACCTCAGTTGTTCCAGTCTTGGCATGGACTCTTCATTTACTTCTACTGAAGACCCTTCCTTTTGGCTTTTGGCTAGTGCCCCCTCCCCTGAATGATAACAGAGATGTGTCCTTGTATATCCCCAACCTTGGACACATACTGGCCATAATCTTTAGTAGGTCATTTAACCCCTTAGCTGTGGGCAATTCCTGAAGATTTTAAATTGCAGAGGTGGTGCTGACTTCCATTGGTAGCTAGAGTTTCTCCTGGGAGTTCCCTATACTAATGAAATTTGTCCTTTATATACGTTTTTTGTTTTCCCCTAGAATGTAAGCTCCTTGAAAGAAGATACTTCATTTTCATTTCCACATCTCAAGAACTTCCACTCCCTGGCACAGAGCAGGCCTTTTAAATAAGTGCTGAATGTGGGTTCGAATCAAGAACACATGTGATACCCAGTGGAATCATGCGTCGGCCATGGGAGAGGTGGTGATGGGGGGGGGGAGGAAAAGAAAATGATCTTTGTTTCCAATGAATAATGTTTGGAAATGACCAAATGAAACAATGTTTTTAAAAAAATAAGTGCTGAATGAATGAATAAGTGGAGGGCATGTCTACTCTTTTGGCCAGTTGCCTAAGTGATTATTACAGTATCAGAGGATATTTTGTAAACAGTTTTTAATGATAGACTCCTCCTTTTTCAAAGGTTTCCCAGCATCTCATACGTCCCTTGATGGGCATGAGTCTGGCACTACAGCATCAGGTGAAAGAGTTGGCCTCTTTGCTTCGAATGAAGGATGCAGAAATCCAAGACTACCAGGAGAATGGAGCCACACTGAGTCGAGGTTAGAGGGGATTAGTTGGGGTGGGTATGCAGTTTTGGGAGGGAGAGAAAGTTGTAATAAAGAAAGGGAAAGAAACATTTGGAGTTAAGAAGGGGCACTAGCCTGACCACAAAGGGTTGTCTTTACAGAGGAAAGGGAACTGGGTAATGAATAGGAATTGGAAATTTGGTACTGGACCAGAAAGATCTTTTTTTGGCTCTGAGCACTTGGCCGAGGTCCAAGTGGCTGGCAGGGGCAAGAGCTGAATCCAGCCATCCTTAAATAGTGACATGAAAAGGCTTTGGAAAGTGGCCAATGACCATACAACTCCAGTCTAGGATATTACAAAATTTGGATGTTAGGAAGTTTACAGTCTCTTAAGTCTCTCCCCCTAGGAGAAAAAGTGGTACTACAACAGATACTTTCTTAGATGTCATTCAGAGAAATGAATGACCAATTCTTTTTTCCAGGACATGCCTTTCCTCTTTTCCTATGGCCACCACATTCATGTAGATTCATATTCTCACTTTCCAAGATTATTTCATTAGTTTTCTAAAAGTGTTTCTACTTCAACTCTTATCTTTCCAATTAATCTACTCCAGTTGATACTACTGCCAGAGGTTTTTGTTATGATTTGTTCTGCTAAAACATCTTCAGTTATTACCAATTATCTAGGAAGCAGAGTCCAAAGTTCTTTGTGTAACATTCGGGACCTTGCACAATGTTACCACCTTTCCAGACATACTTCATAGTCTTCCTCCTTGCATGTCAAACCATTCTTTGCCTGTACATTTTCTGTACTTTTCTTAGTTTCCCTTCACTTTGCCCCAAAATGTTATTAAGTGATACTGTGTGTCAGGCATTATATGCTAGGTTCTGAGAAATAGAAATACAACAAATGAAACAATCTGTACTTACTGTAAGCTTGCATTCTAATGAGGGAGACAAGAAGTCCATATAGTCCATATAAACTGTATACAACATAAATATAAAGTTAATATACATGCATATATTTACATAGACCTATGTAAAATAATTTGAGAGAGGTGGTTGAGGGGAATGAGTAAAATCATTCAAACAGAAGATGGTATTTGAGATGTCTTAGAGAGAAGAGAAGGATTGTCAGGGTTGAGGTAAGGAAGGAGTACATTCCAAGCCTGGGAATTGACTAATACAAAGTTATGGAAGTAGGCAATGGAGTATCATGAATGAGAAACACTCCATAGAGATTATCATAATTGAAACCATGGGAGCTGATGAAATCATCAAATTAAAGTAGTAAAGTAAAGTAGAGGAAGAAGGGAAGAAGACCCAGATACAACCTTGGTGTGGAACTTCTGGCTAGTGGGTATTCTATGGATGAAGATCCAGGAAAAGAGACAGAAAGGAGAACCAAGAGATAACAGTATCACAAAAAACCTGTAGAGAATAGTATATTGAGATGAGTGATTAACAGTGTTAAAAGCTATAGAGACCATGAAGAAAAAATGTTTGAAGAAATGACTATTAGATTTGCCAATTAAGAGATCATTAGTGACTGGAGAGAGCAATTTTGGTTGAATGGTGAGGTCAGAAGCCAAACTTCAAGAAGTTTAGGAGTAAGAGGAAAGGAGTGGAGACCCCTATTATAGATGGCTTTCTCAAGGACTTTAACCACAAAGAATGGAGAGACTTAGGAAGATTAGCTATGGGGATGGATGGACAAAGTGAAGGTTCTTTGAAGATGAAGGAGGCAAGGGCATGGGCAAATAGAGAGGTAACTAGTAAATGGAGGGGCTGAAGACTAGGAAGAGAGTGGGGATGATAAATGGGGCAGTCTTCTGGAGAAGGCAGTGTGGAATGGGATCACTTCTGCTTGTAGAGAGTTTTGCCTCTGCAAGGAGGAGGAGAAAGGCCCACATCTTCATATGAAATGGGTGAAGGAGGAGAGAGTAGCAGAAAGCATTGGACTGGTGTAAGATGTGGAACAGGAGAGAAGACAAATGAATTGACAAATGAATTACATTTTTTTCAGTGAAATTATAAGACAAGGTTTTTGTGAGAAGTTTGGAAAGGAAGAGCTGGGGGAGTTTCAACGAGGGATGGAAAACTAGTGAGTTGATTAGGCAGGTACCAGAGGACTGATTTCCTACCTAAAGTGAGGGCCCAGTTGAGATTATGGAACATAAATTCATAGTGCAGCCATCAGCATGTTTTTGTGATGTTCTCTAGTCTTGTTGAGCATCATAGTAGGAACGCAGAGGCTGGTAGAAATAATCTGAGGGACCAAAGGCACCAGGCACTTGAAAGAAGAATGCTGCATAGTGTTGGCCTGGCTTCCCAAGGGGTCAGGATGGGGAAGGAAACGATGGCAGCCAGTGTAGAGGTGAGGGCCTGGGAAAAAACTAGGGTTAGGGTGTTGATACTGAGGTGAGTTCACTCACTTCATCTACTGTACTACCTTGCTGCTACAGAACTACAGTTGAAATGACTGCTTACATGTTGGATCAAGATTGGAAAGGGAGGAAAATAAAATCAGAGTAAGAGTACCTAAGAAAGTATTAAGGAGTACAGGGAGTAGAAATCTTAAGAAATAAATATATTTTATTTCCCCCATTGCATGTAAGAACAATTTTTAGCATTCATTAAAAAAAATGTTTGAGTTTCAAATTCTCTCCCTCCTTCCAATTCTCCTTCTCTTCTTCATTCTGTTTTTCCCCCACCCCCATCCTGAATCAGTAAGCAAAAGAGTGGAAATCTTGAAGAACAAGTATAAGGTGGGTGATGCTTATGGGAGAACTGGAATGATAGGTGATTTTACTGTCAGAGCTTCTTAAGAGCTCTCTCTCTTGCCTAAACTCTATATTTTTCTAATACTTTCTAGAATAGGGCTCTACATAAGCCAGATATTTTATTTGAAAATTTGTTATGTATTTTTAACGTTCTTTAAAAAAATTTTATTTGGTTACAAATTTTCTTCCTCTCTTCCTCACTCATTGAGAAGGCAAGCTATTTGGTATATTTATATGTGTGAAATCATGCAAACATATTTCCATATTATCCATGCTGCAAAAAATACAGGAAAAAAAGTTGAAATATACTTCATTTTGCACTCAGAGTTCCTCACTTCTCTCTCTGAAGATGGATATATTTTTCATCATGAGTCCTTCAGAACTGTCTTGGATCATTGTCTTGATCAGAGTAGCTGCTATGTCTTAACAGTTGATCATGATTATAATGGTATTGCTGTATACCAAAAACTAAGTATTTTTAAAAGATTAGTTTTAGTGAGCTCCTAACAGATTAGATTATTGATTGAATGAATGAACAAATAATCCTAGACAGTCCTGAATCAGCTCTTTGCTCTACAGTTTTGGATCGTTAAACTCATTTCTTTTTTCCTTTTTCCTTTCTGGTTATAGATCGATTGAAGACAGAGCTATTTGATGAGAATGTTTTCCTGGAGCAGTTTGTAACAGAGGTGGGAGTTTTGTTCTTTCCTTATTCTCCAACTAGCTTCCCTTTCCTATCTCTTCCTGTGTCACTGATAAGCGGCTATGGTTTTCTTGATACTTTTATGCTTAAAAGCCTGTAAGAGTCAAAGAACCTTTTTTTGGGAAAGTTGCTCACAAAGAAGCTGGTTTGGCTTGGCAATTATAGTTGTTAAGAAATGACATGTCTTTAGTTTTTTAATATCAAAAGTAACAAGAAGGGGTGGCTAGATGGCTCAGTGGATTGAAAGCCAGGCCTGGAGGTGTGAGTTCCGGGGTTCAAATCTGGCCTTAGATACTGTGTGATCTGGACAAGTTGTTTAACCCCAACTACCTAGTCCTTGTCACTCTTTTGTGTTGAAACTGATACTTAGAAATGTTTTTTTTTTTTAAACCCTTACCTTCCATCTTGGAGTCAATACTGTGTATTGGCTCCAAGGCAGAAGAGTGGTAAGGGCTAGGCAATGGGGGTCAAGTGACTTGCCCAGGGTCACACAGCTGGGAAGTGTCTGAGGTCAGATCTTAGAAATGGTTTTGAAACAGAAAGTAAGGGTTTAAGAAAAGTAGTAAGCAAACTAATGTTTGAATTCCAAAAAAATCATTTATCAGGGGTTCAGAAAATTATAGCAACACTAAAAAAAATGACAGCCACTTGGCAATGAAAAGCCATTTACCTCTCATACAATGATTTAAAACTTTAGCTTTAGCATTGTGATACGGATACTGTTTGTCTGGTATTATAAGGTGGATGTTCTTGTGCTTAAGCTGACAGCCACTAGGAATGTCCTCAGCTGGGATTTCTATGTGGTGGCCACAATGTTCTAATCTACCCACCTTTGGATGAGTCAAGGTTCAAAGCCAGGTGATTCACAGGTCAGCAACCTCTCATTGAATGGTTTTACTGGGCCAGTGTGGAACTAAGTGTTTATGATCTTCATAGGAATGCTGGCAACATCCATCTGGTCCTTTCAGACTTTGTACTTTACCTCTTTGCTGGCACAGTTTGTGTCATGCATGTGGGAAATTTTTATTAGGCCAGTGCCAGTGTCGCCTAATAATTCAGCTGTGTGAATTCCAAACTTTTTTCATCTAAGAAGAATTTATTAAATGCTTTCAATATGCAGGGCATTATGCTGGGTACTGGGAAAATAAGGACAAAACAACAGCCCCTGCCCTCAAGGAGCTTCATTCTTTTTTTTTTTTAAACCCTTACCTTCTGTCTTGGAGTCAATTCTGTGTATTGCTCCAAGGCAGAAGAGTGGTAAGGGCTAGGCAATGGGGGTCAAGTGACTTGCCCAGGGTCACACAGCTGGGAAGTGTCTGAGGCCACATTTGAACCCAGGACCTCCCATCTCTAGGCCTGACTCTCAATCCACAGAGCCACCCAGCTGCCCCCTAGGAGCTTCATTCTTCTGTGGATGATACACTGTATAGGCACATGATAATTTGAGGAGGAAGTCAAGTTCTATAACAGCTTTTACCCTGGACTCACTGGACTATTCAAACTAAGGAGGCAGATACCAAGTAGGAGGTGGAACTCAGGTGAACTCTTAGAATATTCCAGGTAACAGGCAAGAAGAACCTATTCAGGTCCAGGGCTAGCCTTGAGCTAACAAAGGGGGACAATGCCCAGGTGAGGTTCCCCACTTCCTAGACTGAATATTAATGCGTTACAAGCATAATACAGCATTATATGTTGGGAAAGTATTAGGTGTTCCAGGCCAGGTTAGTCATCTTTTCCCTGTTACAAGGAGATGTCTGTGGCTGGGTCTGGACAGCCTATAAGCCCCAGACAGTGTACTAGTAGGTAAGGTTTGCAGAATGTTTCTCATCAGGCATTCAGGGAACTCTGTGTGGTTTTCTCTAGACCTCTAGGAAGCTCTGTTCTCCTATAACTAGTCTTTGGCTCATTCAATATGACAGGGAGAGGGTAGAGCCTGAGGTGACTATTGTGACCTGAAGGCAATTTCTGGATTGGGACATTGAGGAAGCAATTTAGTCTAGCACCAGCCGTCTACATCCCTTCAACTCCTATTAATGCACGAGGGAGTGGGGGGAGGAAGCCTTTATTTTCATTCAATAAATATCATGTTTTAGTCAGCAGACTGACTAAACACTGGGAACAAGGGAGTTTATATAGGAGAGAATAGATAATATGAGCCTCTCAGGGGTTTTTGCTCAGATCTCCATGTATAGACCTACCTTTTGCTGAGAAAGAAAAACTATGAAATGGGAAATAATAATAAGGATAATTTTTAAAAATCTTTTTAACTGGGAATGACATTTTTAAAAAATTTATTTATTTATTTAGAATATTTTTCTATGGTTACATGATTCATGATTTTTCCCATCCCTTTTCCCTCCCCCCTCCTGGAGCTGACAAGCAAATCATGATTACATGTATCATTGTTCAAAACCTATTTCTGTATTATTCATATTTGCAATAGAATGATCTTTTAAAGCCCCAAACCCCAATCATATCCCTAACAAACCACATGATCAATCATATGTTAAAAAAATATTTTCTGCTATTGTCAACACATACTGATTTCTTTCTTCTTTTTTTTAAAACCCTAATCTTCTGTCTTAGAATTAATACTGTATATTGGTTCCAAGGCAGAAGAGTGGTAAGAGCAAGGTAATGGGGGTCAAGTGACTTCCCCAGGGTCAACAACTGGGAAGTGTCTGACCTCAGATTTGAACTGACGACTTCCTGTCTCTGGACCTGGCTCTCAATCCACTGAGGCACCTCGTGTGTGTATTTCTTATCTTACCAGCTCAATTATAAACTCCTCATGTTCATGTGCTGTGCTTATACTTTATATCACATAATTCCCAGTGTGGCACAAGGAACATGGCAGGTAATTTTAAATACCTCCTGATACACTTGGAATCTTCCATTCTGCTAGAGTACTCTCTCTTCCTTCCAATTTCTCTTTTTTTTTTGGAGTCATTATAAATTGACTAAGTGATAGCCACAGGTTTCCTGCTCCTACTGTCTAGAACAGAGCTTCATCCTCATTGGAGGATGCCATATGGTCACAGACATAGTGTTGGACTTGGAGTTAGGAGATCCGGATGTGAATCAGGGCTCTAGCATGTAGAAGTCCTCTTATAGGCAGAGTTCTTGCATTGGAAATGGAAAGTCTCCGTAGAAATGTGCCTAGAGAGAAGAAGGGATCATTCAAACCAAACTTGCCTTGCTTTGGCCCCAGGGCCAAGTACTTTCCAAGTTATTTTGGCCACAAGTGTTAAGGTGTGAAGGAGGGATATGGTAACAAGCAGTGGAGGTCTGCTTGGTTTCTTATCTGGTACATCCTCTCTGTGTTTCTGCCTAGGTATGACTTGTCATGAGCTATCTTCCCACCTAAGTCCCAGTTGAATGGCGCAGGAAATATTCTGGTGTTTAAATTGGCAGCTTGGGGCACAGAGAGTTTTTTTGAAGGGGTAACTGCGTGGCCTGTGGGGAGAGAGTGACATTGAGCCTTTGAACTGTGTTTGGAACCTTTGAAGTCTCTTCTTCTAGACTCTCGATGTCTCTCCTATGAGATTTGAAGCATGATGTGTATCGCTATCCTGTTGGGTAAAGGGCATATAGGCATAGAGAGAAAAAGTCCATGTAGAATCCATGGAGAAGGGGATATTACCCTTTTAAGGTCTTTATACAACATAGGTATTTCAAATTCAAAGTCTTTTAGAATTCAGAGGGGCCATATATCATTTAGTCTAGCCTTTCTCATTTTATAAATAGGAAGCTTAGACCCAGAGAGGTTATTTGATTGTGTGACAGTATCCCACAGTTCCTCAGTGTCATCTAAACTTAACACCCCTATTTCCTAACTCATAATATAGTGCTCTCTGCATTATGCCACCTTGCTTTACCTGATTATTGATCATTATTGGAGGATCTATGGAAGGGATAGAATCAAGGCCAGGGTAGAATCTCTATGGCCTCTCAGAATACCCTGCTGTACCAAATGTGGCATATATAGCTACTTGAACTGGAAGGTTTTTCTGAGCAATTATGGTCCTATCATGACCACCAAATATTCTTCTTGCAGTTCCTACAAACAGGACACAGTGAGGTCAGGGGGTCACTCAGGGCTGAGCTGGGAGGATGTACCATTAAAATAAGCAACATTGAATAGGAAGATAAACAAACTGTGGCCAGAGAGCTCTAAATGAAGGATGGGGGGAGGGGGGGGCAAGGCTGACGTCAGAGGGCCAGGGGTCAGTAACTGGGGTCTGTGTTTCCTGAAAGAAAGAGTTGGGCAGGAGGCCAGAGAGATGATGTTCAAGGGGCAATAGAGTAGGTAGGCTTTGGATAAAAGTGGAGGCTAAGACAAGGGAAAAAACTTGAAGGTTGAATAGGGCTAAATTGGGAACATAATACATCTTAGATTTTAAACCATTTTATCATTTACAAATGACAAATCTTTCTCCTTCCTTGTTTGGGCTTCACTTTGTCATGGCCCTTTCCACTCTTTCCTGGCATCCTTTATTCTCATTCTTGGGGGCCCCAGGGAAATCAGCATATAAGGGACCTGATCAGAGGGAGGCTGGCAGCCCAGATTCAGGAGGAAAACAAAAGAGGAAGGAGTTGGAGAGAGTGGCAGTTGGCATCATTCCATGCCGGGCACTTTGTAGGACCAGGGAGTAATAGATAGCTCTGAGATTGGGAATAGGATTAAAAAGTTAGGAATGATTAGTGTCTGCCTAAGGGAACTGGGCTAGAAGAATACAGAATAACTAGGCCTCCAGAGCTCACCCTCAGTCCATTCCACTTGCGGCAGTTCCCGCCCCTTGGCCCTCTCTATCCAGTCGTCCTCATCTGGTTGCCATCAGGCTGTGTGGCTGCTGGCGGGCTCTTTATTTATTTATCCCAGCATAATGGGGTAAGGAGGGAGCTGGCCCAGGCTTGGCATTCCGGGGCCGTGCCACAGAGCCACAGGCGGTTTGCATGGGTGTGTGAGTCACTAGGGCCGCATGCTGCTCAAACCAGACGTGGCCAGGCTCAAAATAGAGCTCCGCCCTCTGCAGCTGGCTGCCCCTGGCCAGGGACCAGCCCTCAGCACTGGCACTTGGGCAGCTTCGTGAAGAAGGTTCCTCCAGGGTGGGGGTCCTGGCAGAAGTACTAATGTTAAAAGCCTCGCCTTCCATATCCCTGCGCCAGGGGTTTTCAGTGTCCTTGTCAGTTCCTCGTTACAACTGATTCACCTTCTCATGTAATACCCCAGTCTAGAATGTGTTGGCTCTGAGTGAAATTCACAGGATTTATTTGCTAAAAAAGAAACTCGGCTTCCTTTATTGCCTCCTTGTACTTTGCCTTCTGGTAGCATTACTCTAGGGCCCGTTTCACAAAGCCTGGCAGATGATGTTTATTATGTATTACATATTTTTTGTTTCCTCTTCGTCTTCCTGAGTAATCACTGCTATCTTGCTTTGGTGTTGGGTGTAGAATTAGCCCTACTTTTTTGGAATTGTTTAGGGTTAGCCTCTTCAAGGTAAGAATCAGGTGTTAAAAAGATCAGGTAATGCCTTTCCTTTCATTTTTTGAGTAGCTGACAAAGAACAGTTTATTGAGTGCTGGCAATACTGAGGGTGCTATAGGAGGGGTGGGTATATTAAGCCAGACGGCTGGTACCTGGGAGCCTTTGATTTTTGTTTTTCCTTATGGCTATATGGGCACTGCTGTCCCCTTAAGCTTGGCCATTGGGATGTCTTTAGTTTTCAGTTGAGGTGCTTTTATAAACAGATTTATAATTTCTTACAATTTCTTTTCTACTGATGCATAGGTATTTCCTGACAAACACATTAATCCCTTTACAAAATACATTCCTTGAAAACAGTTTATCTGTCATTAACAGAAAGAAGCAGGGACATGCCTTTAAGCTTTTGGAATATGGTACTAGCATTGACCATTGTGTTTGACTAAGATTGGGTTGCTTCTATTTGTTGACTTAATTTACATTGTTACAATTGTATATATTGTTTTTCAGGTTCATTCTTCGCTACATCACTTTGTACAATTAAGTCTTCTCATGTTTCTCTGAATTTGTTATACCTTACAGCACTCTAATATTTCATTGCATGAACATTGTATGATTTTGTTCATTGATTCCCCTGTAGTTGGGCACACGTTTTATTTCTAGCCTTTTATTATCATGTCATTTTTCCATAAAATAAAAAAAAGTACTCATGAAAGCACTGGCTAATATTTCAAGGTTTTCTTTGAGATTAGTCAGGGAGTTTGTATTAGTCCACTCAAGTCAGTTACTACTCAGGCATCTATAGCTGACCTCCAGCAAGAGTTGTATTTTCCATGGGAAACATTAAGTATGGTCTAGTGAATAAAATAATGGAAATTGTAATATGAACTGGGAGTCACAACTATTTTACATTCCTAAAAGACTCTGTGTCATCTTTGGTAAAATTCCTGACCTTTTTAGTACTCTCAGGCTCTCCTTTGTAAGATGGGTGAGTAAATGAGCCTCCTGGCATTCTTCAGTTTCCCACTCTTATTATCAGTGACAATTTCTTTTTCCTTGGAATAAAGACATATCAATCTGTAAAAGCAACAGATGATCTAACTTTTTATATCCTCCTAGCCTCTCATCCTGGGCCCTCTTCTCTTTCTACACCATCCCAGGGATTTCATTAACTTCTGTGGATTCAGTTATCATTTCTATGCAAATGACTCCATAGTCTACTTCCCTGATCTTCTTTTTTTTCTTTCCTGATCTTCCGGTCACCTGTCTTCATCTGGACAGCCCATACATATCTTGATATCTTGAATTTAATACATTCAAAAGAAAATTCATTCGGTGCCTCTCCTGAGTCTGTCTCCTCCTCCCAGATTTCCCTCTTTTCTATTGAGGTTCACAACCCTCAGAGTCATTTTCAGCTCTTCCTTCTGTTTTTTTCCCTTTCCTCTCCATAATACCTCATATTCCAACCAAATTGCCGAGCCTTGTTAGTTCTGTTCCTAAAACAGCTGGGCCTCTTGTTCCCTTTCTTTTTAGTTAGAAGGCCACTGCCTACATTTAGGCCTTCTCTTGAGGGAATTATTGCGCTGGCTTCCTAATTGCTTTCTCTGCATCTGCTTTTTCCTCTCTACAAGCCAAACCTTCACACAGCTACTAAAACAACTTTCTGAAAACTTAATGATCTGCAGCAACACTTTATCTTCTCCAGGATAATGTCAGATTTCCTCAGCCAAACTGACTTTTTGCTCTCCCTAACTGATAGTGTTCTTCCCTCCTAGTTATCTTGTATTAGGCTGCCTTACATTTATTTTATGTTTATAACATATATATTTTATTCGTCATATACTTGCACAACCTTCCTTGATAGAAGGTAAGTTCCTTGATAGTGATGATGGTTTCCTTTTTTCTTTGTATCTTTTGTATCTGTGTGTGTAATAAAGATGTAAATACCTTGCTATGTGCTAAGCATTTTTTTACAAACACATAGTAGGTTGGTTCAAATCCTGGCTCTGAAACTTCTTATCAGTGTAACCATATGAACAGAAGTCATTAATCTCACAGATATTATATTTCCTGTAACACCTACCAACAGAATTATGAGTATTAACTGAGATGGTGTATGTAGAATCCTCCTGATTCCATTCCTCAATCTCCAGAAATTTCCCACTTCTTAACCAAAAGCTTTCTTATTCTGGTGATGCTTTTACCCTGAAGTTCTTTATTCTGATCAGTTTCTGACATAAACTATTATTTTGTGAGGTGCCCAGGACATGCTCCTTTCCATCTTGATTCTTCTTAATCTCTGGAATTTTCTATCTGTTCTCCAGTCTCTTTCTTCCTCCCTGAGTACCCTTCTCATTCTTTTTTTTCCGTTCCTTGCATTTTCCAAGTTGACTTCTTCCTTTTAGAATATCAGCATCTTGAGGATAGGGACTTGAATTTGTATCCACAGTACCTGGCACATAGTAAGTACTTAAATATACTTTTATCTGTCTGTCTTCATAAATCTAAACGTGCTTTATGAATGTTATCTATTATTACTTTGTTGGTCTATATACAGACATTTTTGTTCACAAAGATTAAATTGGTTGATGGGAGAACCATTGCCAGTAATACCAGGTTATTTTTATTGAGTACCTTTGATAAGTAGTAAATACAGTGGGGTTATACAGTCATCCCTTGACATTTGAGTGTTTGACATTTGTGGTTTTGGTTATTTGAGGGCTGGTCATCAATAGTTAAATGGGAATTATTGGCCATTTGCAACATTCTATGGAAAAATACAGACAACTTGTGTATGTGAAAAAAATTTAAAAAATTTAGTAAGTCATACAAGCATAAATACCATATCTTATTAATCTTTTATAATTTACTACTATAAGTATACATTCATAAATTTATTATAAACAGTTAAAGTTTGATGAAAGTTTCAGTGTGCTAAAGAACTAGGAGCTATATACACTCTCTTTGGGAACACCACCTCTTTGTCCCTCTAACATTCAGACTCAGTCGAATGATTTCCTTCTTCAGCAGTCACTGTATCTTATGCTTTTCATAGGAGAAAGAAATACTTGAATGGTTGTGAAGACTCTACATGGTATGTGAGATACTACTCTTTCTAGCATAGAAACTGCAGCTTTTTTTAATTGATTCAATGTGTTATTTTACTTGTTTTGTGTGTTGTATATGATTAGAATTATTAAAAATAAAGTTTTGGCATGACGCCTAGAGTTATTTGTGGTTTTTTGTGGTTTTGTGCCCCTAACCCTTGTGAATGTAGAGGGACAACTGTATTTTTAAAAATTAAATATGCTTCTTGTTCTCAGGAAGTTTTTAGTCTGGCAAGAAAAACAAGCCAAATGAACACTGATACCATACATTTATGTATGTCAAATGAGTCAATAATTGTAAAGTGCTTAGCACAGTGCCTAGCACATAGTAAGCACTCTATAAATAAATATTAGCAATCATTATTATATAACACATTTACAAGTAACCCTATATACCTTGAGAAAAACTAGGAGATTGCTTGTGATGGACTCAAGGTTTATTCTAGGTTATTTGGGGGATGGCATCCTTATGCTGGAGAGGTACAGATTCTGTTGATCTCCTGGGTGGTCTCACAGCCTTTTTTTTTAAAAGGGGAAGGTACTCTAGTGTGGCTGCTCATTGGAAAGTAATGATTGTATAAAAAGCAAAATGTATCAGTATGATTTTTTTTAAAAGAAAGGCTTTCTAGAAGAGATAAGTCATGAGCTGAGATTCAAATAAAGCTATGCTTTTTCAAAAATGATAGGAGAGATGAAACTGAATATTTGAATAATATAGAGGGATATGTCTTCTTGGATATAGCCAATTGAAGTCATCTCTCTTAGTTGTTGTTTTGAAGCCTACACTGAACAAGTACTATAGAGTACCTTTCCAGTGTCTCTTACCTCTCAGATTCTCTTATAAATAATGTGGGTGTATGTGGAGTAGAGAAGACTTAAAAAAATTTTTTTAAACCCATACTTTTTTCTGCCTTGGAATCAATTGATTGACGGGGGAACCATTGCCAGTAATACCAGATTATTTTTATTGAGTACCTTTGATAAGTAGTAAATACAGTGGGGTTATACAGTCATCCCTTGACATTTGAGTGTTAAGAGCTAGGCAATGGGGGGTAAGAGACTTGCCCAGGGTCACACAACTAGGAATTGTCTGAGGCCACATTTGAACCTACGACCTCCCATCTCTAGGCCTGGCTCTCAATCCACTGAGCCACCCAAATGCCCCCTAAAGAGGACATTTTATTGTATTTTATTAATTTGGAAATTTATATTTAATTAATTAATTTAAAATATTTTTCCATGGTTACAAGATTTATGTTCTTTCCCTCCCCTCCTTCAGCCCCCTTCCGTAGCTGATGCACAATTCCACTGGGTTTTACATGTCATTGATTAAGACCTATTTCCATATTATTGATAATTGCACTAGGGTGATCATCAACCTATGTGATCAAGCAGTTGTTTTTCTTCTGTGTTTCTATTCCCACAGTTAAAGAGGACATTTAAAAAGGGAGTTCCTTATACTACTTGGCTTGAAGGAGAAACTAGTCCTCTTAGCATTCAGGCCCTAATAGTTGACCAAGATGGAAGAAGGACCAAGCTGATTGCTTAGTAGCATTTTCAGTTTCACAGTGAATAAAAGGTGTTGGCAGAACTGAAGCCTTCATCTTCTAATTAATTACTTCATAATCTTTGGATTTATCAGTAATTCTAATAAAGATAAGGACTTAGCTGAAGGCATCATATGGTCTCCAAATGCAGGGGCATCCTGATTATCATGGGTAAATATTTGTTGAATACACAGAGCTGTTAACTAGATTTAGTAGTATTCTATTTCTATCCAAAACAAAAATCACTATTAGAAGCCCTCCAACAAATCTTGGGGATAGGCATAGTTTGTCAAGAAATTTCAGTAGTGGAGAGGAAGAGTAAAGGTTTTTAGCTGAGAGACCTTGTATGTGGCTATCTGAAGGAATCTCAATAACTGCTTTGATTCTTCTCCCTCATTATCAGTTGTTGGAGGGAAGCAACATAAGTATTTATCTTTGTCTTCATCTTAGGTTTTTTCCCGTCATATTGGTCCAAAATCTTGGAAGCATGTGAGTTTCTCAAATTTTCTGCTCATTACTCTAGTGTTCTGGTAATGCTTTAGAAATTCAGGGCTAGTTCCTATTGTGCCTGCCCTTGTTGGAGCTGTCCAGGTTTGACCAATAGCTATTGACAGATTGAGAGCCTCTGATCCATGGAGCTGCTCCTGAGGTCTCTGGCTTCAATCAAGTGGCCCTTGTTATGGCCCCATATAGAGTTCAGAATGTCATTTTTCAGCTAGTCCACATGTATAAATATATGTTTCTCTAGATATAAAAATTGAGGGAGTCTGAGTTTCTTTTTTTTTCTATACCCCTTTTCATGGGGCAGGCTAATGAGGTGCATGTCATTAAAGGGCTGATGTTTTGTGGAATGGGAGCCTTTTAAACTGGATGTGCCTGGCTTAGTCATGGCAAATATTTACCAAAAAAAAAAAAAAATAGGGACATACCATATAAAATTAGAGTTCTGAAAATAGTACTGAGAGAGGGAGAACCAAAAAAACCCAGGACAGAAAATACAGCCTAGTCTGTTCAGGAGAGAAGGAAAAAGAGATAAAACGAGAGAAACCTCGGCAGTAAAAACAGCATCTTGGTAAACAGACTATAAAAAAAAATTGTGACCTGCTTTCTGGCAGCCCTGGCGGCTGTTGAGCAGGCGAAGGTGGCAGAGCCGGCGTCTGTGTGGACATGCGGTGCCCCGGGCGCACGGCTCCCCCGGCTGCGTAGGGCGTTAAATTTAGCCACATAATGATGGGCCTGAAGAGCAGCCTCTTGTTGACCACATAGTAATTACTGCCTCGCTTTATGAATTTTATTTTGCTTATTCTGTTTCCTTCTCCTTTGGCACAGAGGCATCCTGGGGAGGGGGCAGTCCCACTCCCATAACCCTCCCTCATATGCAAACCACAGTCTTTGAGGGGGCTTGGGGCCTTGGACCATGAGGAGGAGAGTTGGGTTTTCTGGTTGATCAGGGAAAGGAAAAAGGCTTACTGGTGCCCAAGAGCCTCCGTTTGTCATTGGGAAAGGCTCATGTGGGACTTGCAGCACCTCCTACTCAGAGCTCCTGGAGAAAGTGACTGTCCTCAAGACTTTTGGTCTGGGATAGTTCTTTCATTTGGCATATGACTCTGAGAAGCTGGGCCTTCTCAACTTGTATCCAAAGAGCTAGCTTCTAGATGTTGTTTGCTATTCATGCTTTAGTCTTAAGTAACTCAGTTCTTTAAAGTTCTCAGATTGATCATCATCTTTCTACCACGGAGATATTTATTATACTATATAGAACATCCACAATTATAATAGCCAGCATTTTTATAGCATTTTAGAGTTTACAAAGCACAGTATGAATGTTATCTTATGAGTGTAGTATTGATCTCATTTTTTAACTAATGAGCCCTAGTACAAATGATCATATGATAATGGAAATAACTTGTTGAAATGTTAAGTCCTGCTCTGGATCACTGAAACCTTTCTGGACTGGGCCCTACACTATTGCTTGGTTTGGGGAACATGATAATATCCCAGTTGTCTCCCTTCGCCTTGAGATGCATTATTATTTTGAGAACTGGCTATATCCCCTATCGTGAGGAAAGAGTAGGAAACCCTCAGCCCAGGCCAAAGCCATCTGGTTGGTGTGGGAAATGAGAGAGTTAAAGGGAGTATTGGAAAAATTGTGTGGATTAAGCAGTTGGGTCACCAGGGGCGAAGTTCTCAAATGGTGACCTAGGCTGTTACCTGTGCCCCCACTGTGGCTCTTGAACCAAGGAAACAGTGGAAAAGGAAAAGCAAACAGGAGCTGTAGTTGGGGCATTTGGTCTGTCCCTCCTTTACCAAGACTGTCTTGTTTGTGTCTGGGGGGTGGGATGACTCCCAAGGCCAAGTGGGAACGTGTTGGGGAGAGGCCTCTTGCTGCCCTTATTTTCCCAAAACAAAGGAAGCTCCTTGCATTGCTGGAAGTCGCGTGCTTGAATGCTGAGTTTGTTATTGCCTGATAACCCGGCCACCAGCCCCTGCCCTTCTCTTCACCCCATACAGCCTCTGGTGCAGTGTGAGCGGCTTCCGGCCCCTCATCTCAGGCAGTAGATTCACTTTCCACCCAGGTCTGGAAAAGGAGCTTTTGGTGGTCTTAAAATCTATTGTGCTTGAGCAACATGTTCCCAGGTAGATTCAGGGAGCAGACCTCAATCCTGCACAGGAGTGATAGGCAAGGGAGTTATTGAGGAAACTGGGGAATCCCGGGGAGGGGTGGGGGGAGTAGTTAATCAGCTTTTTTTGGTGTGGGGTTGGCATTCAGGTCTGAGGTTATAGTAGATGGCCTCTAGGCATTTCTAATTTTAAGATACAGTTACTCTAAGTTAGAGCCCTGAGACAGGCCAAGAAGAAGGCTTCCTGTCACTGGAAAAAAATCTAGGCTTAGAGTCACGGGACCTGGGTTTCGTTGTTGGCTCTGCTATTACCACACTGTGGGAACTTGTGTAAGACACCTAACTTTTGTGGACCTAGATTTCCCAGTCTGCAAAGTGAAGGAGCTGGACTCAGTGACCTCCGTGGATATGTCCCTTCTAGCTTTAGATCCATGAGTCTATGTCTGACTGCATTTTAAAAAAATAAATTTTTATTGATATCTTTTATTTTTCCATCACGGTCATTTCATACTATATCCTGGAACTGCTTTCTTGATATGGTATTGCTTACAAACCCTGAGCTTGAGATTTAGGGTGTTTAGGAATATGCTTTAGAGAATGGTAGTGAGGAAAAGAAAGATCTTTCTTATTTAATCTGTCCTTTGCTTTGTGAAACCCATCCTGTGCTTTAGTGAGAAGTCACCATCTTGATCTTGATCTGCAATCATTATGTGAATAGAAGAAAACCATAGTCATAGATCAATGTAAGATCAATTTGGGATTCAGAGAACAGATAGGAGAGATGGCTCAGGTCAGAAATGTGGATTCTGCTTTACAGAGTTCTATAGAGGGATTCAAGCAGAGACATCAAGGGAACAAGAATCTGCAAAAGAGCTGGTGGAAAACTGGGTGTGGGAGGCTTACTATATAGAGTTAAAAAGGATTCTTGTTTCCCTGCTAGGGATTGCTGCATAAAAGAGTAAAGCCAAACACTACCTGGTAAAGAAACCAAGAATTTAGATGGCTTGGTGTCTTCATGGGACTGAAATTAAGAATTTTCTAGATTCTGCCCTGAGGGTAGAGACTGACAAAAAGAAATGGGCAGTCCCAGTTTTACATTTGACTGAAGCATTCTCTCTTTTTGGAATTACTAGAGATATGTTCTCATGAAGAGGAATCAGTGTGATTGGAACCTTTGACCGAAGCTATATGTTAGGTAGCCTGAGAAGTCTTGGACTGGTCTATTTGAGAATATGTTTCAAGATGGTAGCAAAGAGTAGTGCAACAGACTAGACTCTATTAGAAAAGACTAAAGGAAAGGGTTAGAATTGGAGAGATTGAAATAGTTCAAGTAATAATAATTGCCATTTAGAGAATGTTTTATGGTTACAGAACACTTCACATACATTATCTCATTGGAATGAATGAAAGAATTGGAGACTGTTCTCTACTTTTTTGGTGAAAGTTGTGAAGAAATTTCATGCATTCTTTATCATCGTTGGGACTGCTTAAGGAACAGAAAATCATAGAAAATCTTGGTGAAATGAGAATAGATCAGAGTGCTGCTTTCTTATCTTTTTGCAGCTCCTCCAGATTCAACTACCAAACAGTTGAGTTGTAGGAGCCAGAGTCCAATTAAGATGCTAATGTTCTTTGGCCCTATGGGGCCTTCCAGCCATATCTTAACTTATCCTTCAGGTCTTGTTTCCTGATTAAATGAAATACCATTCCCTTAGTCAGTGGAAACCTGACCTATAGGTATGGCCAATCAGAAGGTCAGCTTCAGAGTCATTTCTTTGGGTGAGCTTGGGTGGAAGAGGAGCATGTCCCTGTCCCTGTCACCAGCAGGGAGCAGTAAACTCTGGCTCTACAGAACCCAGACACTCTTTGTCCGACTGTGTTTTCCCAGTGTCTCCTGGGGAGTGATTCAGGGCCAAGGTGACCGTGGGTTTGGAGCCCAGATGAAAGGATGCTGGGGACCACAAGACAAGGTCCCTTGTGTGGCAGCTGGCTGGAGAGATGAGTGAGTGAGTGTGTGGAGGTCAGTGACGCAATTCCTGCCCTGTTAAGGGTAGGAGGAGGAGAAGGTTCGCGGTGTGTCTCCTTATAAAGAAGCCCTCACCACATGAAGTAATTGGTGAAGGTGATCCCACCGTGAGTCACCCAGGAAGGGACGCCGTGTGCCGGAGCCCAGGAGGGAGGGATTGTGGATTTCCCTCTTGCTCCTTCTATGTTTTATGCATAATGTGGGTCGTCTTAGTCACCCAAGTTTCCTTGTCTAAGGCCCATCCCCTGCCCCACAGTCTCTGGTATTTTTTGTTTGTTTTGTTTTGTTTCTCATCTATCATTTTGTTTTTGATTTTCAGCCTTTTATCTCAGGTTTACACTCTTGCTTTCGGAAGACCCAAACCACACTTGCTGTGTTTGTCATTTGAGGAGGTAGCCTTGTGGCTCTTACCCCAACTTGGTTTTTCCTAGACTTTTGGTTTGTTTTCCCCTTCCCAGGTGGGCAGCATAGACTGGTACTGGAATTCCAAGGAGCCCTATGGGGCCCCTGAGCCTGGGGTGTCCATCAGTTGAAGGCAGTTCTAGTCTGGCCTTTATTGAGGTCTGGGGCTGCCTAAAGCTCTGGGGAGTGTCCCTGTAATCAGCCAGCCACCAACCCCATACTGCCTTGTAATAAGGCTGCTCTATATTTGTGCTGTTTATATTCTCCTCTGTAATAATGCCATAGCCCTCATTTCATTCTCCCTTTTGGGGAGATTTTTCTGGGTAATAGAAAAATTTGAAATGGTAAGCCTGTGAAGTCCAAGGAGAGTTTGCTCCAGATTGTGTGTGTGTGTGTGTGTGTGTGTGTGTGTGTGTGTGTGTGTGTGTGAGTGACACAGAGACAGACAGACAAAGAAATGGAGATAGGCATTATGGTATGCAGGATTATGTGTGAGGAGGGGGTCACAGATGGGTGTGTGCTGTGTGGTTGTAGTAGATGTGGAATGAATTTCTGCAGGGGCAGGAACAAGTAGGGAATGTGGTTGGAGTGGCTACGTGTGGGAGATGTAGGAAGGTGGATGGTTCAGTGATGGAAAGCCCCTTTGAGGCAAATTTCCAATGGATGACTTTAATGTTGAAAGTTGAATATTTGCTCCTGGAATAGAAGACTCTTTAAAGCTTAAATTAATTTCTTCATTCAGAGTCCCAGTTAATCTTATTCCCAGCTTCTTCTGGAATGATTGCCACAATGCGACACAATTTCATTGACAAGTTGTTTCCTTTGCTTCCTCAGATCAGCAGAGGAGAAAGTAAGAGAAAGGGGCAGCTTAATGGATGTGTTTCCACCCCCTCACCTGAAAGAACTGGATGGGGCTTGGAAATGGACTGTCCCTTCTCCTGGTGTCCGAGCTGGGCTGTCGAGCTCACTGACCTGACCTGGGATGTTGTGGGAGCTGTTGTTGCTGGAACTGGAGCTTAGTACCTTCCCTCCCCCTACTTCTCCCCCTCCCCCAACTGATTCTATAAATACTTTATTATATGGCACCAGTAAAACTTCAAGTATTTCTTTTTATTAGTGCTACATAATATGGTAATTGTGTGACAGTGTAGGGCTCCTGTGAACAGCCTCCACCCTTTTCCTAGGTGTGGCTTCTCACCACCAAAGCTTGGGCTGGGCCCACAGGCCCCTCTGTTCCTCTTCAGAGATGCTGCTAAGGCGGAGGAGGGGGCTGGGTTGCCTCCTGGGGCAGGGCCTGGGGGGTCAGGGCCCTGGAGGGGAGCCCCCTGTGTTCAGTCAGATACTTTCCTAGACTCTTCTGGGGAGCTGTCTTCTGCTTCCTGGAACAGCAGCCAGGATCTTGTCAGATTATTACTAATCACCACCTGGGGACACATAAGCTGCCCTTTCCTTTGAGTGTGGCCCTCATGTGGCAGAGGAATTGGTTTGGAACTTAGACCCAGACAGCGATTCGAGGATTCCTTAGGTCTGCCCTGGCATGAGGAAGTACCTAGTTTGTTGTCCTTGTCTACTTTTCTTGATAAAAAAACATCTTTCTTTCTAATTTTTTTCCAAGACTCACATTCTATAACAATAACAGGCCCTATTTGTATCTGTCTTCTTTCTCATCCTAGAAGAGCCTCCTGGTTAAAACCGTGTCTTTGGCTCCTCCATTAACTCCAACTTCTACGAAGTGTAAGGCTGGCATTTGAGCCTCTTCTGGTCTTAATTTTCTAAGCTAATTTCAGTGTGGAGGGGAGGAAAACAGATCACATGAGGTGCTAGGGCAGCATAAGTAGAGAGTTAAGGCAGGAGATTGCAGGAAGAAGAGCAGCTCCTTTTTCCTGGCAGGAGGAGGGGTTACTAGGAGGCTAAGTGGCTTTGGAGGAGAGGATCAGTCCACTGAGAACCCTTAGGGCACAGTCCTCTGGCACTTACTTCAGTTGGCCTTCTCTCACCTCTCATCAGCTCCTAGGGATTTTTAATCATCATCTCCATGAAGATGACTCCCAGATCTGAGTTATCCAGCCCTAGTTATAACCCGCAGCTCTAGTCCTCATTTCAGATCAGATATTTGACAGACACCTCATACTCACCATGTCCAAAACAGAATTCATTATCTTTCTTTTAAAATCCATTCACTCCCCTTCTGAGCTTCTAATTTCTGCTGAGGACACTACTGTCTTTCCAGACTCCCAAGTTTGTGACCTAGGCATTATCTCCACCCCACAATATCCATTTAGTCATGAAATCTTATAGTTGCTACCCCCATCACAACACTTAGATCCATTCTTTTTTCTCCACTTCAGTGACTTCTCTCTCCTGGATTATTGCATTAGTTTCCTAGTAGGCCCACAAATATCACCCTTCCCTGATGCATCCATCACATAGCTGCCAAAGTGATTTTCCCATTTCAGGTATGACTCTGCCTTTCTCTTACTTATTAAACTCTAATGGCTCCCTATTGCCTCTAGAATCAAATGCAGACCTTGTTTCTTCATAGCCCCATCCCCAGTTCACTCTCAGTCTTATTATATATTACTCCCCCTCCCACACCATAATCTTGGATTCAGTCAAGCTGTTCTTCCTTGCATGTCAGCTAAATTAGTCTTTTTTATTGTTCCTCAAGTATCATACTCTGTTGCTCATCTCTCTGCATTTGCGCAGGCTCTTTCCCATGGCATGGAATATGGACTTCCTTGTCTTTATCTCTTAGAAGCTCTTGTTTCTCATTCAAAACTCTCCTCTGGTACCACTTCATAGATGAAGCCTTTCCTGATTTTCCCAACTGCTACTTCCTCACCATCTAAATGACCTTATAGTTACTTTTTATATATGTATGTGTATGTATGTATATGTATTTGTGTGTGTATGCATGTATGTATATACATATAGAGGTAGCTAGGTGGTAAAGTGGATAAAGTACTGGATCTGTTGTTAGGAAAACTTGAGTTCAAAGCCAACCTCATCTTATAGCTTTGGGTGAGTCACTGCACCTCTACCTTTCCTCTACTGTAAAATGGAGAAACAAATAATACTTAACTCCCAGAATTGATGAGATACTATTTTAAAGCATTTTACAAACCTTAAAGTGCTATATAAAAGCTAGCTATTATTAGTTGTTGTTATATTGTCTCCCCTAAAAGAATGTAAGCTCCTTGAGGGAGTTCCAGTGATCAGCATGGGTGAATGCTTGTTGATTGATTGATTTTATACTTTTCCTTTGGAAGTATATTTTGTCTTCCCCTTACTACATCCATAGCTGTTTCTGGTTCTTAGTTACAAGAGTGATTGGTCTCTTGCTGTTTACTTATTGATATGCTGAAGATCTTGCACTGAATCATACTAGTTTCAGTAGCTGCTCTCAGAACCAAGTGTGATTTACTTTTTAGACCTTGAATACCAATAGGGAAGAGAACTGGGGACCACTGTCTAAATAACGCTTGACAGAAAACTACCCACCCCCAAGGACTTGGTAACAAAGTGATGTAGCCCTTTTGTAGCTGCCCTTATACCCAGCAGTCTAGTTTCTGCATGTGTGCCAGCTCCAAACTGGACCCTGCTGTCCACTCTTCAGTCCTTCTATGGATGCTTGGGCATCTCATCTTCCCACCCGCTGGACTCAGCCAAGGTTAATATTAGACCTAGCTGGGCTGATGTTCCTGAAAGCCACAGGGTGTTGTTAATATTTATGTGGCCACAGAGGCTCATCAATATTCATGAGACCTCTGCATCCTTCCTTCAGGCCCCTAGCCTGGAGACAACAGTTATGACTAAAACTTCTGGGGCTGATATAATGACTACATGTTAACCTGGATACAGTGAAATAGGGCTTTTGGATACTATGAAATGGTGAGGATGTCTCTTCTACATGAGTATGTTGAAGTTAATCACCAAAGACTTCTTAGAAAAAATAAGATTTTAAACTAAATTCATATTAGAGGAGAGGGAAACTAACCATATCAGTATTAGCTTAAGTAGATAATTCAAGGCAGGAGATGGAGGGTCTTACAAGAAGAATAACAGATAAATTTTCCTGACTGAGGGTGGGGTGGGAGGTGGCTAGGACAAAGGACAGAATTCCTAGGTGGCTTTTGGTGAGAGGATCAATCTAAGAAAATAAGGTGGCATCACTTTCAATTTCCTTTATATCTCTAATGGTGAAAGCTCTAACTGAGAGCTCTCCCAGATCTTCCAACTTTCCTTTGTTTGGTAGAAGCCCTTTCCTATGACCTCTCTCTTTGTTCCCCCTTTGGGAATTTATCTTGTTCCTTAAAGGATCAGTACATAGAACAGTGATTTTTGCATGAATCAAAGGCTTGATTTTTAAGGAAGGCACAATTGTGACTTGGTCTATAGTTTGGGTTTTTTTTTTCTTTTTAATGAAACATGAATAGGGGAGGGGGGAGTAAGGCATATAGGAACTTGGAACTGAAAATAAAATTGAATTTTAAAAAACTTAATATGAAAGCATTTTTGAAATATTCCTAGTTTGCTCAATACCACAGTTGCCTTAGCATTTTAGTCCCCATGTCTTAAGAAAATGTGAATATATGTCCCTTGAAACATAACCTTTTTAGGTACTCCCAGCTGGAAACCTTCTTTTTTTCTCCCCAGAGCTTATTATTCTGACTTTCTTCCCTTCTTTTTTAGAGGGACAGGGGATATGCAGGAACTTCCTTCACTGAGAGCATCTGAGAATAGACTAAGAACTGGAAGTTTGACTAGTGCAACCTCCTCTTTTTATAGACAAGGAAGTGGAGGCCTAGTCAGGGTGGTTTGTCCGGGCTCACACAGGTAGCAAGTGGCAGAATTCATTGCCAATCCAGTATACATTCCATGGTACCGTGAAATTCTCAGTCTGAGAGAATTGCTTTCAAGTTTGTATGACTTCCTTAGACCATGTAGCTAGCTAGTCTGTATGGACTTCCTGGCTTTTGTATCCTCCACTTTTTGTTTCTTCTTTTTCTCCTCTCATTTGCAGTATTCTTGTCTATGTATCTGATAGACCCTATTAGATTTTGTACTGCTTGAGGGCTATTACCTTGTTACTTTATTAGCACAGTTGTATAGTAGATGGTTCAATGAATGTAAAATCTTGGTTTTTTTCAGAAGACAGCAATGGGTATGGAATAGAAGATAGCAATAATGGGAAGAAACTGAAGGAAATGGTATTATTTAACTCAACAACAAATAAACATTTATTAAACCCTGTGTATAAGGTACTTGATGGAAGAAAGTCCAGAAGGGTATAAATTTGAAGAGCATTACAATAAATCTTCATGTATAAATAATTAAACTAAATAGCCATCAGTTTTCCATTTTAAGGCAATGCCTCAAGAAATGAAAGGAATAGCTTGGTAAATCATGGGGCAGAGCCAAGATGGTGGCATATTGGCCAGGACCCATCTGAACTCTCCCAACATTCTTCTCTAAACAACTTTAAAATACTGCCTCAAATCAAATTTTGAAACTCTAGAACTAACACAAGGTCAGAGAGAGACATTTTTTCCTGCCTAAAACAATTTAGGAGGTCTAAAGGAGAGGTCTGCAAACCAGAGAGGGCACAGGCCTAATACATGGCAATAACATTAGCAGTGAATCTTAAAGGTGTAGCAGTGCTTGGAGCTCCCAACCCAGAGATGGTAAGGGTTCAGCCAGCTGGTAAGAAAGAGATTACAGGGGACTTTTTGCTGGCACTGGCTGCAGCTGGTGCTGATTGGAAACTTACCAATAAGCTATTTTGGGTCAAAGTTCCAGGGCAGAGAAGAGTGTTTGTGAGAAGTCACAAGGGAGCAGGAGCCCTGGTCACAGTTTTGGGGCCAAGAAGACTGTTAGCACTTGGAGCTGCTAGAGAGCAGGGGATCTGTCTGGTCATAGTTCCAGGACCAAGAGGAGCACTAGTACTTGTGGCTACAGGGTAACAGGGATTTTTCCTAGTTTCCAGAGTGCAGACCAGGAGAGCAGTGACCATACCTCCCCTTGAACAGCAATACCCTGGAAGTACCAAAAACTACAGACCCCAGAACTAGCTCTGAAAATAAGAGCATAAAAAAGCTGCTTGGCACAGTGCCTCACTGCCTGTAGTTGAGTAGAGTTCAACTTTAATACAAAGTCAAGAAATAGGTTGGGGAAAATAAAGACAAGACAAGAAAAGAATTTGACCATAAAAAGCTACTATAGTGGCAGGGAAAACTAAGACATAAACTTAGAAGAAGATAAAAATATGAAAACAGGTATAAGAAGAACATCCAAAAAAATGCAAATTGGACCCAAAGTCATAAAGAATTCCTGGAAGAGTTAAAGGGATGAATGGTAGAGGAAAATTTGGAAAAAAGAAATGAGAGTGATGTAAGAAAATGATGAAAAGAGAATGAACACATTGGTAAAAGAGGTAATCAAAAATATTGAAGAAAATAACACTTTCAAAACAAAATTGGCCTAATGTTAAAAGAGGCATAGAAATTCCTCAAAGAAAACAAATTCTTTGAAAGCAAAATAGCCCAGATGGAAGAGGAAGTATAAAAAATTACTGAAGAAAAGAAATTCTGAAAAATCAAAATTGTCCAAATGATATAAAAGTTCACTGAAGAAAATAATTCCTTAAAAATTAGAATTGGGCAAGTGGAAGCTAATGACTCCATGAGATTTCAAGAACAATGAAACAGTCAAAAGAATAAAAAAAAGGCATCATAGACAATGAATAAAAATTTTTATAATTTCTCTGATTTTTTAGATTTTACAGTTTCTGTGTTAAAGGCCTCATTTCTCAAATATATAAGGAACTAGTCAAATTTATAAAAATTGAGCTGTTCTCCAATTGATAAAGGGTCAAAGGATATGAACAGGCAGTTTTCAGAAGAAAAAAATCAGAAGCTATCTATAGTCAAATTAAAAAATCTCTAAATTCCTATTGATTAGAGAAAGGTGAATTAAAACAATTTTGAGGCACCACTTTATACCTCTCAGAAATTACAAGTTCTAGAGGGGATGAAGGAAAATAGATACATTAATGAACTATTGATGAAGCAGTGAACTGATCTAATGGTTCTGTAACCTGGAACTGTTCCCAAAGGGCTATAAAATTATCCATATCCTTTGATTTAGTAATATCACTATTAGGCCTATACCCCAGAGAGATCAAAGAAAAAGGGGAAAGGTCCAAAATATTTGTAGCAACTTTTTGTTGTGTCAAAGAATTGGAAATTGAGGGGAAGTTCATCAATTAGGGAATGACTGAACAAGTTGTTGTATATGATTATGATAGAGTACTGTTGCACTATAAGAAATGATGAGAGGAATGGTTTCAGAAAAAAAATCACAGCAATATGACCTGTTGTGAAAAGAACTGGGAGATCATTGTACACAATAATAGTTGTAATGATGATACCCATCAAAGAGTTGGCTACTCTGATCAGTAGTGATCCAAGACAATTCCAAAGGACCCATGAAAACATTCAGATGTGGGGAGATAAGCCCACATATACTTACATTGGGCTTACATATACACAGCATAAATACAAAGTGAATGAATACAGTACCTTTAGGGTAGTTTGAGCGGCAGGGCACTAGCACTGGCTATTGTGAAACGTTTCATGGAGAAGGTAGTACTTGAGATGATTTTTAAAGGAAGAGAAGGGGATTCTTTAAGGTTGAAGAAGTGCATTTCAGGCATTCAGGAAGGATCATGCAAAGGCATGAGTATGGAGGTGGAGTGTTGGGTAGGAGTCCCAGAGAAAAGGACAGCTATGTTGGATCTTAGAGTGGGAGTATAATGTGTGCCATGGTTGGAAAGGCAGCTTGGAGCCTTGGAGTGAAAGACTATAAGGACTAAACAGAGGTCTTTATATTTTGTGTTAGAGAGAATGGGGAGCCCCTGAAGTTTATGGATGGCTAACAGCACTCACTTTGTACTGGGCACTGTGCCAAATGCTTTACAATTATTGTCTGATCTGATCTTCACAACAACCCTGGGAAATAAGTGCTGTCATTAACCCCATTTCACAGTTGAGGAAACTGGACCAGAGGTGAACTGACTTGAGTGTCTGAGGCTGGATTTGAACTCATCCCTTCTCAACCCCAGGCTCAGAGCTCTGTCCACTGTGCCCCCATGGGCCCTGAGATCACCAAATGACTCTGAGGAGTCACTTTGGCAGGAGGAGGATGGCCTAAAATAAAAGATGGAAAGATTTGAGGTTGAAAGACCAGTGAAGAGGTTGTTGAAAGGTGATGAGGGCCTGAACTAAGGCAGTGACTCTGAGTAGAGAGAAGGGGAAGATAGAAAGATATAGCAAGATTTGGTGTCTAATTGGATATGTAGAGGGAGGAGTAGAAGGTAATATCAAGGCTAGGAACCTAGGAGATTGGAAGAACAGTAGTATTTGTTTCAAGAGAAATAGTAAAGTTTAGAAAAGAGGTGGGTTTAGGAAGAGAAGAAAGAGTTCTGTTTTGGACATGCTGAGTTTGAAATGTCTTTAGGGCACCTAATTGGAAATGTCCATGTAGTCACTCAGCAAGCATTTATTAAGCACCTACTGGATGTCAGGCACTTTGGAGGCAAGTTCAAAGAAGGAAACAAACCCTGTTCACATGGGGGACACAAGTGCATATAAAAAGGTTGATAGACTAAATACAAATACAGACAAAGTGGTGAAATGGAAGGTGGTTTGGGAGAGAGAGCACTAGCAGTTGATGGATCAGGAAAGGCTTCCTTTAGAAAATTGTGCATGAGCTACAGAGAAAGGATCCTATAAGGCAGAGATGTAATGCATTCCAGGCAATCAGTGCAAAGGCATGGAGATAGGAGATGGAGTGTTATGAGTGAGAAGTAGAGAAGGCATGTCTGTCTGAGGCACAAGTGTTTTAAGGGAGTAATGTCCAGTAATTCTGGAAAGATACTTTGGGCACAGGTTGCATAGGACTTTACATGCTAACCAGTGGCATTTTTATTTGATTCTAGGGATAATATGAAGGAGGGAAGTCACGTGGTCAGATTTGTATTTAATGAAAATTACTTTAGCCACAGTCTGTAAGATGGAATTGGAATGGTGGGATCCTTAAGGCAGGGAGAGGCTAAGGCTGGCTGCAGTAACTGAGGTGAGGCGATGAGAGCCATAACTAAAGTGGTAGCTGGCCAAATGTCAAGGAGTAAACTGTGAGTTGTGTGAAAGATACTATGAAGGGAAAAATGGCAAGATTTGGATACTGAATGAGAAAGAATAATTGGAATAGATAATGAGATTGTGCCAAGGTTAGGAATCTGGGAGACTGTAAGGAATGGTGGCTTTGATAGAAGTAGAGAAGATTTTTATTTTTGGTTGTAGTCACTGTTATTGTGTGTTTTGTTTTATGGAAAGATTTCTGAGTTCAATTTTGGATATATTGTGTTTAAGATTTCTCTGGGACATTCTGCCTGAGTGACTTATAGGCAATTAGTGATGTAGGACAGATGCTCAGGGAGAATCCCAGGTATGGATACATAGATCTGGGAATCTCTACTTACAGATGATAGCTAACCCTATGGACAATGCTTCTGAACCATTAAAGCTGTCAGTTCCAGGCATGAGAACAGTCACATTCCCAGCTTCCTGTTAAGGGGCTCCACATCACAAATGTGCAGGTGCTGTACGTATTTGATCTGATTTGTGATTCCCAAAGTTGGATCCAGGGATAAGTTTAGTGATGAAAATCCATCAATTTTTCTTTAGATGAACCATCTTTTTAGTCTTTGCCTCTAATTCTTCTGTTCTAGTTGTCCTCTCTAAATCTTTCATCTATTACAAAACATGCTATGGTCTTGTCCTACTGTCTAAATGAGTACTGGTTGTTTATTAAGATAGGTGAGAAATTTTCAGATAATACTAATAGAGCAGGGTAATGCTATTCATGTAACTGACTGCCAGTGATGGACTCGCTGTCAGAGCTTCTCACTCCCAAAGTGAGGAGTAGAATTTAAGGCATCCTTTCTTCCTTTGTAGCATGATCATAGAGTGGTGTGAGACTTATTTCTATATCCTAAGTAGGTAGTTTGGCTTTTATTTCCAGTGCGTCAGGCCATCTGTGTATAAAAACAGAATTTCTACTTAACATCAAGAAAAATACATTCATTCAATTCAGAAATACTTTTAAAAGTTTGCAGATTACTTTAAGTAAACTTTTTTTTGGATATTTCAGAGATGCATTTTATTCCCCTTAAGTCAAGAATCTAGAAATCAAAAAAGCAAAATCTGTTGACTGGTTTTGGTTGAGGAACAGAGGGTTTCTGGGATACCCAGCTCATACAGTGCAGTGGGATTTTCCCAGTGTGTCCTTTAGTATAGAAACCACCTTCCCCCTTTTTTAGCTTCATCCCTTTGAGGACAGGTAATAAACAAACGGGAGTATTATAAGGAAGAGAGGGTTAGAGCAACTTTACAGGGGTATGAGACTAGCAGGATAGGGAATTCAAGGTATCAGCCACCAAGGAAAAGCAGCCTCTCTCCCTGTTAGTCTCATGCCCCTGCAAAGTTGCTCCAACTCTCTTTCCTTATAACAGGAGGCGAACCTCAGATTTGCTATTTCCTACCATTATGACCTTTGGAAAACCTGTTAACCTTGTTAGATTTCCATGTCCTCATCTGTTGAATAAGGGAGTGGATCGATATAAATCTGTTTTCAACTTGGTTTTCTGTCCCTGTGGGACAGTCAGTCCTAGGACAGGACAGCAGGTGGTGCTAGAACATTACTAACCCCACAATGACGCCTTAGGTGCTGGGCTAGGAGAAAGGCTGTCCCACCACATCCCCATTGTGTGTCCCCAGCTTCTCAGAAGCAGTGTCCTGCTTGGGACCTGCCTTCGGTCATCTCTTAATGCCTTAGTGCCCTGTGGCTCCACTGGCTAGCCACATATTCCTGCCTTTTGGGGGTTCACCCCTCTTGCACTTCCTTAGGCTTCATTATGACATGGACCTGATATGTACAGATGCCCAGTCCTTGTCCAGTCTTCTCTTTGAAGATGGGATTAAAGAGTTTTTGTTTTTCTCTGGGCCAAAACAGAGAGATTAATCTGGATTTTAAGTGGGAAGTTGGAAGAGCTAGGGAAGACAATTCCAAGGTCCTTTAGTGGCTGAGGAGCAAAGGAGGCTTTTCAGTGGTGGTGGTTTAGAAAGTACTTTCCTTAAATTAACCCTGGCTCTGCTCTTTATTACCTGAGTAGTTTTAGGTAAGTCACTTAAATGCTCAGTGCCTCAGTTTACTTATATATAAAATGAGGGAGTTGGCATGATGACCTTTAAGTCTTCCGATCCTCTGATTCTCATGAAGTAGTTTGCCTGATATCTCCATTTTACAGGTGAATAAAGTGAGGTTCATTCAAGTTAAATGACTCACCCGTCACACAGCTGATAAGTGACAGAGCCCAGGACATAAAATAAAAGCACACTCCTGACTCTCAGCAAGTGCTCCTTCCACTCCAACATACCACTTCTAGAGCAACCTCACCGGAGGATGATGGGGAGGACACGGGGATGTGATCCAAAGGTCTCCCCTGCCTGTATGGCTGGGAGTGTCAGGAGACCTTCTCACACCTCCGTCTGCCCCCCCCCCCCTCACCTTGTCTCCTAGCATTGTCCCTACCCCCCCTTACCTCCCCACCCCCTCAGTAAACCCGACGGGCTGTCTCCAGGCCTCATTCCTCTGGCTGGTTCCCTGGCCTCCCCCTGTCCCTGGGGCAGGTTTACAGGGCTGGGCGGGGCTGTCCGGCTAAATCCCCTGCGGCCCCTTCAGTTCCTGGTTCTATATATATCCCTGTCCTTCTCTGCACGGGGTTTGATATGGGCTTTATGGGCATTTCCATCCGCTTTACAGACATAGCCATCACAGAGGCGTGTTTCACCCGAGAAACCTCAGAGGAGCCGGGCCTGTAGCGGCCCCGTCTGGACTCTTGAATCAAGGCTCTCTTCTCTCCTTGCCCTTCATGGCTCCCTCCCCCACTGAGCAGCAGAGCCCTGGGGAGCCCTCAGCCTGACTGGCTGAGGATGTTGGACCCCCAGGGGTGAGGGGAGCAGTTTTCAGAGCTCTTTACACTTTCAGATCAATTTGAAGAAATGTTCCCTCTTCTCTTCCCATTCTATCTTTGCACCCCATTGGGACATTTGGGCTCTTGTGGAAAAAAATATGTGACCCTTTGGATACCAGAAGGTTTTGCCCAAAGCGAATGAAAAGAAAACAGAGAAGTTAAGGAAGACTTGAACTGAGGTTGCAGGAATAAATCGGAGCTATGGGTGTAGGTCATCAGTGAGGAAGGGAGCACTACCATATCGCTCAGAGCAAGGAAGAAAGGCCACTGTAGGTCTAGGAGGTCAAAAACTTTGAGATAAATCGGAAGAGGGAAAGTTTGGTTGGAATATAAGAGAAGTCTTTATAGCCTTGCTGGATTACAAAAGTGGAGCAAGTCCATTTTCCTTTTTAGGCTTCGGTTTCCTCATTTGTAAATGAAAGGCTCAGCTAGAGGATCTTCTCATTTCTAAACCCTGTGAGCCTCGGATAAGCCTTTTTAGATCTTTGCTGCCTCTTATCTGGTTTCTTGCGTTTCTCCTGTGAGTTCTCATGATCCTTTCCAGATTCAAAGTGACCTGACAGACCCTTCGAACTTGGGAATTTTCAAGCTGCAGGATGCTTGGTGATACCCAGTGATGAGGCTGGCATTCGTGTCCCTGAATCCTTTTACTACTCTTGGGTTTGGGACCAATTTGCACCCCAGTGCTGTTTTAAGCCTTTGTCCTGTGCTGTGTCCTGGGCAGGTCCTGGAGCCATCAAACTATCTGTGACTGGGCTGCCTGGAGTGGCCTCGCTAGGTGTTTTCTTTCCCTTGTGATGTTTACTGTTCTTTCGTGGGATTGCAGGTTTCCGTGATGGCGGAAGGCTTATAAAATGAGGGAGGTGGGGGCTATGGCAAGAGACGGGAGTTGGGACAGGCCAGGCCAACAGCACAGACACAGCTTTTATAATGGTGCTCAGGACTGGGAGGCTCGTAAAGGCGACGCAGGCAGATAGGGGGATAAATCATGCAAGCAGTGGGCAGGGTGGTGAAGCCGAGGTTAGGAATTAACTTTGTGTTGGATGAGTCCCAGGTTGTGTGGTGGGAAGAGAGGCCTCTCCTCTCCTTTGCTCTCAGTTCTGCTCCTTGACTCTCCTCCCTGCTTGGCTGTATCCACTGCAGGCTAGGACATGTTTGCCCTGGCTCTTCCTGCCCCTCCCCCAAGTTGTCTGGACTAAATCAACACAGGAGAGAGGACCCCAAAGCCAGGGGAGGAGATCATGAGATGGCTGTCAGTATCAAACTGTACTATCTTAATTTGGTTTAGAAATAGGACTTTATACTCTCTTTTTCCCTATAGTCATTTACTTCAGGACCATTTTGCATGGCCTTCGACACTATGTCTCCTCAGCAGGGAAATCTAGGAAAAAGGATCCTGCAGCCATGAAGACTGTGGTAAATCTGCGAGACTTTCTTTTACAGGCTTTTATTGACTTTATGTATCTTCTCAGTCTAATTGACCAGTCAAGGCCCTGAAAAATAACACATGTCTGTCTGGCTTCTTTGGAAGACTGAGATTTCCAAGTGACTTCTCACCTAAGAGGATGATGGCTTCACCTGGCTACCGTGGTGTTTTTGTGGGGGCATATGTGGAAACGAAAGGGAATTAAAGGAGAGGCCATGGGTGAATGATGGAAATAGAAATGGGCATACTGAATCTATGGAGAGCAAGTCAAGGATCGCTTTTCTCTCAGGCAGTAGAGACTACAGTGAGGTTGATATTTGTTAGCTTCTTCAGGGCAAAGAACATGTTGACTTTGTTTACTTTCCCTTTCTACACAATAACATGTATGGCCTTCCACATAGCACATGCTTGGGTTTCTGGTAGACATGATCAGCCCCTCTCCTCCTGTTCGGCCCCTCCAGTTGCCTCTAATCTTCACAGCTTTCAAGTAGATGGCGAAGCCCAAACAAAAGTCATCGACTGTTCTTCCTTGCTGGCTTTAATAGCATTGCTACTTTTCTTTCTAATTAGGTCCTAATTGAAAACTGGTTGCATTAGATTTTTCTTCTTCTGCTCTGCTTTTTAGTTCCAGTGGCGGAAAACGATTAAGCTGAGGTTTGGTTTTTTTTTTTTTAATATGGCAGAATTCTTTTGGAAAGCTGTCCCCTGCCTGTTGGAGCCCAGCTCACAAACACCAGCCTTCTCCTGGAAGACGGGGCCTTTTCAAGTGGTTTGCCCAGAACACGTCGGAGGCCCCCAATGCCTGTGACAGTTTCTGTTAATTATAGAGGCTCTTTCCCCCTCTCACATTAGTCAAAGGAGTTTTGTGTGTTTTAACAGCATTTTCCCTTGGCCTGAATAAGTCTCTGTTCAGACATTTCCCAGGGCTAGTGAGTCGGCAGCACTCCCTAGTACCCGGTAGCAGTGTTTCCTTGTTTGCTTCTCTGGGGGCTTCCAAGATTAAGTTGGAGAGATGCTTCCTAGTAGTACATTCAGGACTCAGTTGTTTCTTGTACATAACAGGTTCTTGCACATTCAAAAACTTCTGTAATCGAACACAAGAGAGTATTTGTATATAGATACCATCTAGGTCCACTTATCTTTTTGGAGGAACTTCCACTCTGTCGAAAACTCTAGTATAAGAGTTCTCGTTAGCTACTCTGTGAGGGAATTTTTCATCTTTGGCTTCCGTATTCCACTTTAAAAGTTGCCCTACTATAATTACTCTTCCTTGTTGACTTTTAGGGGTGCTTGTCTATAATTTCTCATCTTTATTGTTAAGGCTTTTTTGCCATCTGCCAGTCCTTTTATGAAAAACATAGGCCTACATTGGATCCTGCTTAGGATAGGACATTCTGAAGAGGCACTGACCCTGAAGTGGGCTGTATCTGGGGACTTCCCTGGAAAATCAATTCTGATCATTTTGGCTTGGGAGAGCAGGACGTCACTGAAAAAAAGAATCACTGCCTGGAAATCTTACCTTTTATTGCAACAGGCAATCTGAATTCAGCCGTCAGCAGGATGTTTCAGACCAGATTTCAGGCTAGGATTCAGAAGCCCAAGGAATTCAGCCTCACACTGTTATTAACGGGCACAGTGACCTTGTACAAATCGTTTCCTATCTAGGGTGATCATCTTGTTGTGGAGAGGATTTTCAGAGACGAGCTTAGCTTTTTTAGAGTTCCTCATGTGGGATCATGTTTTGCAAGAAATTGGAATTTCAAGTTGTTTGTTCTTGGATCTTCCCCCCCCCCCCCCCCCATGCATAGAAACTTTTCTGTTTGAAAATTTTATTTTCTTTGGTCCCTGGTGAGACATTGTAATAGTTAAGTTTCTCATGTGAAGTCCTTGTAAAGACTCATGGAATGCCCTTGGTTCTGTTTAGTTGTTACTGTGGACAGTAGCAGTTTTGTAATGAGACCATCAGAAACTTTAATTCAGCAAACTTTATTAAACATAGACTGTGCAAAGCACGGTTGGTGAAGAGTAAGATACAGAGTTTAGATAAGACATATATAGTCACCGACCTCATGACGTTTATAGTCTAGTATGGGGATAAAACAACACAGTTTAATATAATGCCCAATAAATGCATTAGAAAGTCCAAAACAAAGTGGAAGGTCTGAGGGAGATCAGTGGAGGTTTTACGCATTTTAATTGGGCTTTAAATAAGTACTTAACAGACAGAGAGGGAGGAGGTCATTCCTGGCCTGGGGTACAACATAAGCAAAATATCAATAAAAAATGGAATTATACAGGACATTTTGGGGGATAGAGTAAGTTTGGCTGGAATACAGAGTGTTTGGAGTGGCATAATAGTGCAATGAAGCTAGGCAGGTAGGATGACACTTAATTTGGAAGGCTTTGAATGATAGGCAGAGGGGTTTGAATTTTACTTGGTAAATTGTAGGGGTTCACTAAAGATTTTTTGACTGTAGACCAGTCAAACCAGATTTAGGAATAAGAAAAATTAGTCTGAAAATAGTAAGAATTGGAGGAGGAATCTTGGAAATAGGAAGCCCTGTTAGGATATTACTAATATAGACCAGGATGGTAGTAGTGAAAGCCTCAGAATTAGGGTGAGGGTGAGTAGGGTGAGTAGAAATATCAGGCAGTGTATATAGATTTAAGTGGTGGTAGGAGGAGAATTCAGCAAGACTGGGTAATCATTGCATATGAGTGATTGAGGAGAAAGGTGTATGAAAGGGGTCATATATTCTTTTTTCTTTGGGAGAAGAGATATGGGAGTACATGATGTTTTTCCCCTAAATTATGTGATAGACCTTGTGGGTAAGCAATTAGACTTGTTCAGGTTGGTCTCTGTGACAGCACTAGAAATAACGTATGGGAGTTTCAGAGAGATGAATTTTTGTCTTTATGTGAAGAAACAATTAGTAATGACTATTCAGAACCAGAACAGTCTACTTGGAGGTAGTAGGCTCTTCCCTACTAAAAGTTTACAATGGAGAGTGGATATACAGGATTTGAAGATCCTTGCCAACTCATTGAAAAGTGCTATTGATCTTTTCCATTAAAGAATTCTTGTTTTTGTCCAGCTAATTCTTTCAGAAATATGAAGCCTAGCTTTGTAGAGCATCAAGTCAGTGAATTGTTTTAGCCATTATGACCATTCTGGGGAAAGCCAAAAAAACTTTCTAATGTCATCTTCCTTTTTATAGAAACTTGGGGCACCCTAGTAAAACTCGTGAGTCCTCATTTTTAGTTTGTTATGTTTGGTGTAGGACCTAAAGGACCATCCAGGAAAAGGTATAATTCACCCAACTTAGGTCATAGAAAGTAGAACTGAAACCCACAAAGGGGAAGTCATTCTGTCATGGTAACATAAAGAAACACTGATGGGAAAAGAAAAAACATTTTTCACTTGAGAAAAGTGAAAGTTTTAGTGCTTATAACTCCATCTTGCCTGAAATGGCAAAAAAACCTAGTTAGCTTAAGTAGACACCTAAGAAAGAGAAAAGATTATGGAAGTTAATGAAGTTCAGGTATAAAACAAGTTCTGTAAGTAAATAAAGCTAGGAAAGTAGGTATATTTTCTTCTCCTTCCCTATTTATTTTTGGTTCATTGTTCAATATTTCTTGGGGGTACCCAATGCAAAATCTCTTATTCCTGCCATGTGATCATGCGGACAGTAGAGTTGGCAATTCTTCCTAAATTGATGACAGGGTCATGTTGTAGATTGCGTATTTTTAATGATCTATTTAACCAAGTAAATGGTTATATTGTTATATTAAGGTAAAACATCAAATAAATCAGTTATGAGTCAAAAATTCTGGTTACATATCTTTGGTTAACAGTGAAGTTGTCTAGAAAGGGTCTTCCCTTGCTCCAAATCTTTCTTTTTGCCATTGGTGATGTTGTTTGTTGCACTATGATCATGAAGTGTGTAGTATTAAAATTGTGGCTTATGAGAAGTCACTGCTACTTGGTTCTTCTGATTTCTTCAATGACTTAGGGCACATTTGTTTTCTTGCTCAGACTTCCAGCTTTTATAAAATTGGACAGCTGATCTGGACAGTATCTTTGTATGTTAAATATAATATTAAATGCTTTATATGTTAACTGCTTAAATGAGAGAGGATCTGAAAAACAACCCATCTATGGCAAAGTTAAAAAAAGGAATTCAGCTACCTCTGTAGGTTTTATAGACATGGGAAGATATATCCTGCATTATTTTTAATGATTGAATTTGGAGGAGTGCCAGAAAGTAATGGTATCAGGAATTAGAGACCAAATGGAGCTGTCCAGTCTTTGCCATAGAGCCACAGCCAGCTTGAGCTTTTGTCACAGATTGCTTGTCCCTTAACCTGTCAGAGGACCATGCTCAAGGAATATTGTAGGCAATTCTTCCCACCTACTTTAGCATCTGGACATCATAGACACTCCAGATCTAACTGCCTGGGCCTGTAAAGGATTATTTAGTTGTTTTGCACAAGGAAAGTTTTCCGTGTGTGCCATTGAGTAGTTCTGGAGAGAACTGAGAAATCTAGGTAGAGCTGAAGCTCTGCATCCTGGTCTGTCACCTAACTCTTTGGAAAACTATAGCCTTTTGGTGAGTTTTGGGGTGGGGGGGAAAGCTTGCTTTAGGAACTGTACAGTTAGGAGAAACAAGACTAAACCATCTCTAGTTGAGAGGGAAGATTCCAGCTGCTTTCTTCAGATTGCTTACTAGGTCTTCCACTTGAGTAGCTCACGGCCTGACCAAGGGCCAGAGTTCAAAAGGATAAGTTTCCTAGTGCTCTTGTTTTCATTCATTTTCAATCTTTTGCCATCCAGCTGGCTCCTTTTCCTTCCATCTTTTTCTTTCTAGCACTTAACTTCTTAATTCTCTCTCTCTCTCTCTCTCTCTCTCTCTCTCTCTCTCTCTCTCTCTCTCTCTCTCTCTCTCTCTCTCTCTCTCTCTCTCTTGCCTCCCTCCCTCCCTCCGTCCCCATCTCTCCATCTCTCTGCTCTCTTTCTACTTGAAGAATATATACTCTCTTCACTTTCATGGAAGTGCCTCCTTAGGAAGCCAGAGGAGCTCCCACCTTCCAGAAGAGTCCCTGCATTTAGGAGACTGTTAAAAAAGTCTCCTCCCCCCTCCTCCAAACTGCGGCCTCTTCCCATCCTGCCGTCCGGCTGGCTGAGCGCGTGGGGCAGCTGTGGTCAGTCCCATTTATAAAGCTGGTAAATATGGGACCGGTTTCTGTCCCCTCCAAAGGTCAATATTTGTGCAGAGTTTAATTTTAACTTAACAAGCAGTTGTTTTCTGCAGCTGCCCTGGTGTGTTGTGTTGTGTGTGCTTTGCTTCCCCCTTCTCTCTGACTAACTGTATGTTTGTATATATGTGTGTGTGTGTGTATGTATTTTCTTTTCTCTCTGTTCTAAACAAGTTTTTATTTAATATCAGTATATATGCATAATTTCCCTCCATGTCCTTACCCCTCTTTTCCCAGAGAGCCATCTCATATAACAAACAGTATTTTTTAAACAAAAAAAAAAAGAAAAGAAAAGAAAAAGAGAAGGAAAAAATCTAGCATAACTGATCAACACAATGAAAAAGTCTTAAGACAATGTGCTGCAATGTATCACACTCATGGGTTTCCCACCTTTGCAAAGAGATGGGGTGAGAGGGGCTTCCCATAGCTCTTCTTTTCAGTCATGGTAGTTCTTTACAACTTTGCAATTTTTTTTGATGTTTTGTCTGTGTGATGTTCTTTCTGTTTGCATTGTTGTAGTTGTATATATTATTTTCTTGGCTCTGCTTACTTCACTCTGTATCCATTTATGTAGATCATTCCATGCTTCACTAAATTCATCATCTTCATAATTTCTTATAACTCAGTAATATTCCATTATATCCACATACCGTAATTTGTTTAGCTATTCCCAGTTAATAGACATTTACTTTGTATACAATTTTTTTGTTATCATAAAAGGTAAGGTGTTGATATAAAGATTTTTGGTGGATATAGGGACTTTCCTCTTATCCATGGACTCCTTGATGTACAAGCTTAGTAATGGAACCTCTGGACATAAGAGTATGGATATTTTAGCTATTTTATTTGTATAATTCCAACTATTTTCCAAAATGGTTGTACTAGTTTATAGTTTTACCAGTAGTGCACTAGTGTGCTTCTCTTCCACAATTCTTCCAACATTGGCTCTTTCCATCTTGTGTCATTTTTGCCAGTTTTTGGGATGTGATGTGACACCTCATGATTATTTTAAATTGTATTTCTTTGATTATTAGTGATTTGGAATATTCTTTCATATGGCTGTTGATAGTTTGTAATTTTCTTTTGTGAATTGTTTGTTCATATTCTTTGACCACTTAGAAACTGGAGGAATGGGATTTTGGTTTATATATATGTGGAGAGAGAGACAGAGAGACAGAGAGACAGAGAGAGAGAGAGAGAGAAAACATGTTAATTGTTTATATATTTTGTATTCTAAATTCTTATCGAATAAATTTTTATACAATATGTATGTATTTTCAAACTGCAGTACTGGCCCTAGTAGTTCATAAGACTCACACTCCTCTGGCCTGCCCAAACTCTAGTTTATGGATGACATTCAGGGGTAAAAAGACCCTAGCAGCTTCTGGCAAGCTGGCAGGACCTTTACTTAGGACATCCAACTCTTTCTTTGTTTTGTTTCTTTCAACTCTCATACCTAGACCATGTTCACTCTCTCATAAGAAGTTTTCCAGGAAGTCATAATGTTCAACATTAATTATTCTCCTCTTTTGAAACTTGTTGCTTTTACCACTTCTCCCCCTTTTTTCCAATTCTTTTAGGTTCTAAGCTGGAAGCCAATGTTGTGTTTCCTGCATTGAGTTCATCTAGATCAGGAGTTCTTAACCTTTTTTGTGTGTGTTATGGACTCCTTTGGCAGTCTGGTGAAGTCTAAGTTCACCTACCCTTTGAATTTATGGACTGCTGATTAACCCCTTATTTAAACCAATGCCCTAAAGACATTGGATTAGAGGACTTGATTTCAAATCTTGAATCTGCTCTTTACTGTATTTGGACCTTGGGCAATTTCATTTTCCCTATCTGTTCCTGTTTCCATATCTGAAAAATGAGATTGAATTATATGCACTCAATAAAGTGCTTTCTTTCTCTAAATTATATGAGATCTATGAAATGGGGTGATGTAGAAAGTATCATACTAAAAGTTACAAGACTTGGATTTTCATTTTGACTCTACAGTTAGACTCTGTGACTGTGAGCAAGTCAGTTACTTATCTTTTGGGCCCAGTTTCCTCATTTGTAAAATAACCAGATGATTTCTTTTCTTTTCTTCTTTAGAAAACAAAACAAAACAACAACCCTTACCATCTGTCTCAGATTCAAAACCAAGTATTAATTCCAATGCAGAAGAGTTGTAAGGGCCAGGTAATTGGAGTTAAGTGACATGTTGAGGGTCACACAGCTAGGAAGTGTCAGAGGTCACATTTGAACCCAGGACTTCTCATCTCCAGGCCCGACTCTCTATCCATTGAGTCATCTAGCTGCCTCCTAGATAATTTCTATTATCTTCCAGCTCAAAAATTGTATCTTTTTGTGAAAAAGCACAGGACTGGGTATCAATACCCCCGAGTTACATCCCACACCCAGCTTTACCAGAGACCTTTTGCCATGATTGGGTTCCTTCCTTATGTGGGCCTTAATTTCTCATTGTTTCAATTAAGGCTCATGACTACCTATCTCTAATCTTATAAATTTGAATGAGATCTTTTTTCTTCTCTCCTTTTAAAAATCCTATTAACCAGTGGTTTATCTATTTTGTTATTTTTTTTTTTATAAAAACAACTCCTAGTTTTATTTATTAATTCAATGATTTCTTGCATTCAGCTGTTGATCTAGCCTTTGCTTTTTAGGCTTTCCAGTTTGGTGAGATCCTTTTTGAAAGAACTTTGAGCTACTGTCAGAGAAAGTATCAGATGAATACCTTGAAGTTAGTTTATTCTCACCTTCCTCTTTTGAGAGCATTTAAAATGTATAGTTAGTAGGCTGGAAGGTTGGCTCTCAAGAACTCCAGGCCAACTCCTTTACGAAAGCTATGTTTTGAGGATCCATCATCTCTCCTCATTTGGGCCTGAAATTCATGGTGGAAGTACTCTGACTTGAGCACTGGGTAAGGGGTCAAGGAAGGAGCTACTCCTTGATCAGCCAAAAAAGAGTTTGTACTCTCCTGGCCTTCTTTGCAAGAAACCATTGTGACTAAGGTGAAGGATTGGTGGTGCTGTTCTTCCTTCTTCCACTTCTCCTTGCCCCCTGCCTCACAATCCCCATTTACCTATCCCTTCCCTCTCCTTTTCCCTCTTTCCTTCCAGGCATAGCTGGATCCTAGTGAGAGCACGCTGCCTGTATTGTGAGTTGCTGCAGTCCAGAGACAGAGAGCCCTTGACAGCAGCAAGCGCTTCTTGTGACATCATCTCTGTGGCTTTGGGGGGAAGGCTGTGGCTCTGGGTTCTCAAGGGAGGGGGCTGTTTTTCTCTACTTGATCATTCACGTTGGTGCCCGTCTGACTTATAAACTTTAATGGCCAGTTTTAAAGGTTACTGCCATGGGGCACCTTTGTTGCCAGTTTTAGTTTTTTAATTTGGAAACTTTTTTTTTCTCCTTGTGGTCTTGGGAGGAAAGATTTGGGGCCATTTGGGGCCAGGAACTGGCATTTGTGGGTGAGGATGAGACAGCCCAGCAGCATTCTGGTTCTGGTCCCAACAATGAGAAACCCCAGCACATTACCTGACTACCCATAGGAACCCCCAAATCAGTATGATGGCAGGAGGGAAGGTCTGAGAGTGTGGAATAGACAGATAGGGAGAACAACCTGGAGGGGAAGAGTAGAAGAAAGGTTGGGACTCACTGAGGGTGTTGAAGGGGAATGGTAAGGAATAGTGTTAGGATAGTCTACCAACTTTGGAGGGAAGGAACCATTCACCTTCACTTGAAGTAGTTTATCCCCACTTCTCATTATCCATGCCTTATGCTTTGAAATAGGACTTAACTGAGGAGGGCTGAACTAAATCAGAAGGTGAAGAGAGCTTCATTCAGGAACCAGAGATAGAACTGATAGACCAAGATAGGGGGAGAGGAGGCTATTAGCAATTGCACTTTGAGCTAAGTTCATGCATAACTGATAGATGAACTTCATGGGGCCAAAAGTGACTAGAGTTGTGGTAACTCTAGTGGCCCAAATCAACCCCAACTTATGGAGTTCTATATAAGAACCCAACCCTTTACTTTCAGTGAGGCACAAGATATACCCTTTCTCACTTACAGAAACTCCATAAATCTCTCCCTTAGAGCCAGCTGTATTTCCAGAGAAGTCATTGAGACCCCAAATTCCTTGGTGCCCCAAAAATTCCTTTTAGCAAACTATCTGAAAACTCTGTGGGTTTGAAATGAATGTGGCATATTTTGGAAAAGGAACCCTCTAACAGGTAAAGAGTCTTTATGGAGTCCTCGTGGTTAAATATTACGTGCATGTTTTTCATGGCATGGAAAAAGGATGGAGTGGGAAAATAAGTAGGCAGATGAGTAGACACACTCATGAGCAGACATATTGACATGTGGATACACAGACATTTGTAAGAGATAGATACACTGATCAACCCACTGAATGCCATCCTTTGGAACCACAGTGCCCTTTTTCTCCTTAAATTAGCTGGCTAAATAAGTTACAGAGTTATGTAGAGGATTGCTTCTTAGAGCACCCCAGGGATTTGGGGAAGCATTTGGTACCATAAAGGAGCAGCCCAAATACCATAAATAGAGGGACCAAGGACAGACTCTATTAAGTGATTCTGTCTCCTTCTGCAGAATATTTGGTCTTAGGTTCAAATCTTACCCCCAGCTATTTTTCTTGGGCTATTCAGAGCTGGACTTACTTCTTGTTCCCTGAGCTACAGGGCGGAGGAGGAGGTGTGGGGGTTGGCACGGGGCTGGGCCACAATTAGTGACCTGGAAGCCAGGCTGGGCACCCAGAAGCTATAAATAGCAGGCATGAAACTTTCACTGAGCTCTGTCACAACCCAGCCAGACTAGCCGCGTTTCAAGTGGTCTGGGTGGGATTTTTTTCCCCTGTTAACCATTTGTACATCTGGTTTCTTCCACTTTGGTGGGGAGAAGAAGGAGGGAGGGCCAAGAAGGGAAGCAGAATGCTTTCATACAGGGAGTAACTTCTTGGACACTCTCCTTGCATGAATACTCAGGGACCCCTGGGGGCCCGAGTCCCTGCAGGATCTGAGGGGTAAAGAGTAGGCTTTTTGGCTTCATTAGAGGAAGATCAGGCCTTAAGAGAAAGCATGCAATTTGTGAATTAGAAATATCCTATAGGGTTTTAGATCTTAGTTCCTTGGTTCATGGGTGGGTGTTCTTGAGAAGGGGAAAAATTACATGGTGCTACTAAGAGTCTTTGAGAGGAGTTTGGGGATTCCCATATTGCTATTCTCAAATATGGCAAAACCAATATGTTTACCTTTTTTTTGCTTTCCTCTTGAAACTCACTAATTCTTGCTTTTATAACTTTGCTTGTACATTCTGTTCTAGTGGAATACCCTTGCTACTCATCTCTGATGCATTGTATGCTATATTATTCAGTTAAACTCAACAAAATATTCATTAAAGCCTATTGGTGAATGACCTTCCTGCACAAGCTGTGGATTCAAAGATGGCAGTCTTTGCCCTCAAGGAACTTAGAGCTTGGGGCAGGGATGAGAAATACATTCGAATGTTGTGATCTAAATTACAGTATAATTAAATACATAGAAGAGGAAAGCAATATTATGAGAAATTTGAAGAGGAAGGATGATATCACTTTTAGCTGGGAGTAATCATAAAAGGTTTCATAAAAGAGGTATTGCAAGTACTTAGTCTTCAGAGGAGGGATATAGTGTGGTACCTTGGAAAAGAAGCATTTGTCTGGGAATCAGAAAGGTCAGAGTTTAATGCAAACTTTCTACTTACTGGCTGTATGACCAGGGCCAAATCATTAAACTCCCCAGTCACCCTTTCTTTTTATGCAAAGTGAAAGGGACAAGACAATCTCTTAAATTCCTTTTCAGTTCCGAGGTTTGATTAGCCCTATGATTTCAAGGATTTTCATATGAGGGGAGGATAGGAAAGTGTTTTTCAGGCATGGGGTACAATATATTAAAATATTCTAAGGTGGAAGAGAACATGCTGAAACTAGAAAATCATTTTTAAAATTTCAGTTTGGCAAAAGTATAGACTTCATGAAGAGATCATAAACCTCAGATCATAAACTTCCTAGCTGTGTGACTCTGGGCAAGTTACTTAATCTCATTTGCCTATCCCTTACCCTCTTCTGCTTTGGAACTGGTACTTGGTATCGATTCTAAGACAGAAGGTTAAGGATTTAAAAAGAGAGATCAGAGTTATAGATTTAAGAGTTGAAAGGGACCTTCAAAGCCATCTAGTTAAAACTCTCTCATTTTTAAAATTGAATTTTATTATTTTAAAATGAATGTCCTTTTTTCTCCTGACCATTCCCCCCCCCCTCCCCCTTCGACCAGTGAAACAAAGTAAATCCTTCCAACAAATATGCAAAGTCAAGGAAAACAAAAGCCTATGCTGGCCATGTTCAAGAAGGTTTGTCTCTTTCTGAATATTTAGTCAGTCACTGTTTTTGTTAGGAGGCAGGTAAGAGACATCACTTGGCTTCTGGAATTGTGGTTGATCAGAGTTCTTAAGTCTTTCACAATTGGTTATTTTTATAATACTGTTGTTATAGCATAAATTGTTCTCCAAGTTCTACTTACTTTACTCTGTATCAATTCATGCAAGTCTCCCCAGGTTTCTCTCACACTTTCCTCTTGTCTTTGTTTTTTTTTTTGTAGTACAATGGTATTTCATTATATTCAGCCATTTACCAGTTGATGGTCACCCCATAGTATCTAGTTTTTTGCCACTATAAAAAGAGCTGCTATAAACATTTTTGTACAATAGAAACTTTTCTCTTTTTTTTTTTTATCTCTTTGGAGTATAGGCCTAATAGTGGCAGATCCATCTTTTTACAACTAAGGAAACTGAGGCTCTGAGAGGCTTGCTTATATCTTGCTTATACCTTATTATACTGCTAGTAAAAGTAAGAGTCAGAATTTGAAACTAGATATCTCTGATTCTGAACTTAGCACTCTGTCTACTATGCCATGCTATGGTGGATAGAGCAGTATGAAATAATATTACAATATAGGTTATAGTAAGGCTATGGGAAACTTGGATTCCAGTCCCAGGAGTTTGTACTTTATTCACTTGAGGATGAGGAGTCACTAAAAGCTCCGAGTAGAGGATCAATGTGACCAGATTGTGTATTTGAAAGATTCCTTTGACAAGTTTAAAGACAGATTAGAGAAGGAAAGAAACTGGAGTTAGGTATGCCATTTAAGGAGTTATAATGCAGTTGTGGGGAACCTAAGTTCAGATCTGGTCTCATACACGTTCTTGCTATGTGACCCTAATCAAATCACTTAACCCCATTTGCCTAGCCTTTGCTCTTCTGTCTTAGAATTGTTACTAAGATAGAAAGTAAGGGTTTTTAGAAAAAAAAGATTTGTGCTTCAGGTGAGAAGGTTATAAAGACATATTGTAATGGGAAAGGGAGAGAAGGTTCTGAGTAGTAATTTACAGGTAGAATGGATAAGATTTGGATAGGGTCCTTAGGGAAAGGCAGAACTCAAAGATGATGCTTGGGCTTTAAGCTTAGGAGAAAAGTGATGCAATTAGTGGAAATAGGAAAGTTAAAAGGAGGGGAGATTTGAAGTAACATTTGGAAAGTAGTTGGAAATTCAAGACTTGGAACTCAAGGATGGGTCAAGGCAAGATAATGCAGATTTGGGAGTCATCTGCTTAGGGGTTATAACAAGCCAAGGGAGACAATGTAGACATAAGAGGAAAGGGCTGGATGTGAAGTCTTGGAGAAGGGGACATCCCCACATTTAAGAAGCAGCAGGAGGAATCAGGAAAAAAGACCAAGAAAATGCCATAAAAAATAAGAGAACATATAGGAAAGTGAAGCATAAACGAGGAGGGGATGTAATGAATAATACCAATGCTGCAGAAAGAGCAAGAAAGATGAGAAGGAATCTGAGAAGATTATTTTTGTGTCATCTAGTTATTTCATGTTTGTGTATTTTATCTCATACTAGACTTATATTTGACAAACATAGAGCCCTGATCCTTGATCAGACCCCTGAATGCCATAAACATTAAAATCTAATATGTGCAAGGCACTCTGATAGACGGGAGCATGTAAAGAGAAAACAAAAAGGTTTTTGAGGCACTCGCATTCCTTGTCCTTCACTTCTGTAGTTTATTACATTTATTTGCCAAAATATTTTCAACAATTTCCCAATTAATGGGCACTCTCTTAGTTTTTAGAAGAAGCATAAGGATTGAGAAAAGACCCTCAGATATAACCATAAAAAGATTATTAGAAATTTTAGAGAGAATAGCTTCAATTTAGTGATGAATTCAGAAGTCCAGTTACAAAGGGATGAGAAACAAGAGAAGAGTAGAAACAGCTTTTTCTAGGAGTTTTGATTATGAAAATGAGAAGAGCTGTCATTCACTTGGGCCTATTTGTAGGCAGTACAAAAGAAACCAATAAGTGGGGAAAGACTGAATATTGGAGGGGGGGATGATCCTGGGACAATTTGATGGAGGAAGTATGAAGGAACAGGATGAGGGGATGTGCATTGGCTTTTGTGAGAAGAGACCCTTCTTTGTCAAACACTAGACAAGTAAGAGACAATGGGGTGTAATATCAAAGTGTTTTGAGATGTGGGGAGGGAGGAAAAAGGGAGCTTGCATAAATGGCCTGTCTTCTCAATAAAATGTGTGGCAAGATCTTCAGCTAAGAAAGATGTGGAGTAGGGAGGCTTAAGGAAAGAAAGGACATTTTTAAAGAGTCTGTGTGGGAAGTAGCAAAGAGAGACAATTAGGGAGGAGTAAAAGATTGCCTTGCTGTAGCAGGCAAGGTTCTGGTACTAAAAATCATCCTTTTGGGAGGAGACCTAGAGTCAGAACACTTGTTGATTATGGAAAAGATTGGTCTCTTATTACTTGTCTCAGATGGTTCAGTAAAGCAATGTGGCAGAGGTAGTGTCTGCACATGTAGAAGCAGGTTCTCTGGAAAAGAGGCTTCCACATTGTGTCCTTGAGAACAGGATTGGGGTCTAGTCTCACATTTGGAGTCTCTCCTGTGTCCATTGATAGAGAAATGCAGCTTCTAGAACAGGAGTTTTAGTGTCAGAAGAAGCTCCTTCCTGTCGTGGGGCTTTACAGTGATTGAAATCTCTGTGGTAGTCCAGGGCAGAGTAGATGAGCCTTCTACTCATGACAGTGGTCTTCTGCCCAAAAAAACTCGTAAGCCGAGCCCATGAGAGGGGTCACACATACTCAAAGATTATAATTGACAAGCCCAAAGCTGTTGGGATTAGTGGAAAACTCAGAAACAATCGAATGGAATCTGGTTACAGGACAGGGGGCAAACAAGGCATTCTGGGATGCACCATAAATGGCAGAAGGACCTTTTTTCATATGGGAGTCAACCCTAAAATAATGGGGGTGCTACTCTTTAGAGTGTGGTTTGGTTCCCTCAGTCCCACCTCTGGCCCCAACTGTCATATTACAGCATAGCCCAAGCTTTATCCAGTGAGATGAGCAGATTTCTCTCCCCTTGACTCCTGCTGTCCATCTCTTCCTGGTTGAGAAGTGGTCATGGTGCCACACTGTTCATAAGACATAGCAGCAGTCTTATAGGACCAGTAGGAACTTAGCACATGTTTGGTGAATGATGAGAATAGCTTATATCTTTTTGTTATTTTTTAAAATAGTTTTTTTTTTGTTATAAACTTGCCAGTCGTCAACTCATATGAATGTGTCCAAAGAGGGACAGAAAAAAGAGGAGTGAACATGCAACCATAAATGTGCCATATTTAGTTTGGTTTTGAAGTTACATCTAATTTTACATTAATATTGTGAGTGGTTTTTTTTGTGAGTGTTTTCTTCTAATCTATTCTCTTCTCTCTTTCCTGCCTTCTCTTGTTTTTTTCTCACCATCACTATATCACTCCCACTCCCTTGGGAGAGTAAACCTTTTACTGTGTTGTTGGGTTAAAAGGCATGCCCAATTTAGTGACTTTCTGGGTATAGTTCCATGGACTGCTTCACAGATTTGTACTGTATCAGTGTACCTATCCTCCCATAGGTTCCCCAACAATTGTCGGTTCCTTTTTTTTTTGTCATCATTACTGATCTAATGGGTTTGAAATGGAACCTTAGAGTTGCTTTGATTTGTATCTCTCTTATTGGTCATTTAGAGCATATTTTTCATGTTTATTGATACCAATTGCTTGTGCTTTCATATACATTATTTCATTTATTAATAAATGAAGTAAGGGTTCTGAGTGTCAGATGACACTCCCCTCCAGAAAGCATTAAGCCCATTGTATCCTTGTACCTCTGTCGCTTAACCATTGATAAATAAGCTATAGGGTTAGGGTTACCCTAGCAAGGTTTTTTTGTTTTTTTTTAAACTGGGTGCTGGAATTCCAGGGCTGCTGCTTTGCTGATTTTGTTGTCCTTGTTTTTCTTTTGCTTTTCTCATCCAGGTTCTCTTAGGTTGTAGGTCCATTCTGTTCTTTGACATTCCATTGTACATTGAATATCACCATAGTTGTATTTTAAGTGGAAAAGGGGCTCTTAGCCCTTTTCATTATTATCTTATCTTTGTCAATTCAATTGTAGCTGATTCCAATTATACATTTTGATTAAAGAGTATTCCTTTAATACCTAATTGTGGTATAGATAAGAAATAGGAATCATCTATTTGTAGACAAGACATACAGAACAAGATATAGGGTCTTCCCCTTCATTTCAAGAGGTACTATTGATGGAAATTGATCGTCATCCTTGTTCTTTCTTTGAACTTCTATGTATATATATATATATATAGATATAAATATCTGTCGAGTTTTGCTTTATTCCAACAGTTTCTTCAGAGAGGCCTTCCCATTGGACTTTGATCTTTCTTCCCTTTGTTTTATCCTTTCTTCCTACTTTTAGCCCCTTGAACTAGGCTAAACAATTCCTCCCCTCTTGCATGTTTACACTCTCCCAGTCTTAACAGAAAGTTTTGTCTAGCCTCAGACGTCACTTAACTTAACTGTCCAGCTCAAGCGCTAATCTTCCGTCCCTTCCTTGTGGCTATGATCATCCCTTTCCTCTGATCAGTTTTGTTTTTCTTCTTGAAATTCCCTTCAATTTATCTTTATAGTGTTGGTGCCAAAATGCTTAATACTAACCACAAGGTTCAGGTATGATCTCCTTAGAGAGAAAGATACCCATTTTTTGGTATCCCAAGGCATAATGCCTCCCAGATCTGGGATTTTGAACAACTTAGTCATCCTGTCTTTACCTTTCATTCTGCTCTAGCATTGTCAGCAAGTTCACTTATTACACTTTTCCCCCCTGCTTATTCTGTGATTTTTTGACTTTGTCACAGTTCTTTCCTCTCTGGCCTTTACCTTGCCCCCTAGGGCCTCCATTTCAATTCCATAAGTTTACATTGCCTTCTTATTCCTAGGCACTGTGTTAGTTTTGTTGATACAGAGTAATTTCTCTCACTGAGCTCACATTCTTTATTTTATTTTATTTTTTAACTCTTACCTTCTGTCGTAGAATTCACATTAAATATCAGTTCCAAAGCAGAAGAGTGGTAAGGGATAGGAAATGGGGGTTAAGTGACTTGCCCAGGGTCACACAGCTAGGACGTGTCTGAGGCTGGAGTTGAACCCAGGATCTCCTCTCTCTAGGCCTGGTTCTTTATCCATTGAGTCACCTAGCTGTCCTAGGGAGCTCACATTCTATTGGCTAAGGGCAGAAAAGGAAAAGCCTTCCTAGCACTAACAGATGTTTGATAGAGCAAGGAGTTTAGCCCACTTTGATGCTCCTAACGTTGAGTTACTGCACAATCCTGAAGAGCCTTTTCAGTAATCAAATAAAAATCAATTTGTAGTTTGTATTTTAATATGTTTCTTTTTGTTGAAAACTGATAATCTTTGTTTGGTATAAATGACAACTCTAATGCTTCAAGTATTATTGATTATTTTATGAATATGGGTATTCCTTTTACTGCTACAGATCACATTTCTCTAGAACTCTTAAAAGTTTCTGTGGCTGAAAAATTAATCCTCCTCTATTTGACCTGGTGATAAACCATTCTGAACATAGTCATTTTCTCAAATCAGACATCATTTGACTCATTAAAAAAATTTTTATTGGTTTTTATATCACCAAAATTTCCTTCATTGTCTTTCACTGTCTTAGGGAGCCATCCCCCATGACAAATATTTTATAAAAAAATAAGAAAAATGAGGAAAAAAATCAACAAAATTAATCAACATATCCCAGAAGTCTGAAAATATGTCCAAAGTGTCATATCCATAAATCTCCCACCTTGGAAAGGAGTAGGATAGAGATATTTTACATATTTATTCTTTGTAATTTTGAATGTTCACTTTAAAAAATATTTTATTTTCCTCAATTAAATGTAAAAATAATTTTCAACACTCATTTTATTTTATTTATTATTATTTTTTAAAACCCTTACTTTCCATCTTGGAATCAATATTATATATTGGTTCCAAGGCAGAAGAGTGGTAAGGGCTAGGCAATGGGGGTTAAGTGACTTGCCCAGGGTCACACAGCTGGGAAGTGTCTGAGGTCAGATTTGAATCTAGGACCTCCCATCTCTAGACCTGGCTCTCAATCCACTGAGCTACCCAGCTGCCCCCTTAACACTCATTTTAAAAAGTGTTTGATTGCCAAATTCTCTACCTCCTTCTCACCCCCCCCTTCTTCATTCCCTCCCACTCCTTCCCCTGCCCTGAGATGGTAAACAATCTGATATAGATTTTACAGCACATCCACTTTTGATATTTTTTGTAGTTCTTTCCATTTACAGTGTTGCCATTATGTGTACTGTTTTCTTGGCTCTGTTTATTTCACTCTGCATCAATTCCTGTCATGACTATATTAATTTATTTTGTAATTTCTTATAGCACAGTAATATTCCATTATATTTAGTTACTACCTAATCAAAGGAAATTTTTGTATCCAATTATTTGCTATCTCAAAAAGTGTTGCTATAAATATGTTGGTGTATATGGGGACCTGGCCCATTTTTCTTTTGTTTTGTTTTTTAATTCTTACCCTCTTATCAATTCTAAGACAGAACAGTGGCAAGGGCTAGGCATTTGGGGTTAAGTGACTTGCTCAGAGTCACACAGCTAGGAAGTATCTAAGGTCGAATTTGAGCTCAGGTCCTCCTGACTTCAGGCCCTACCAGCCCCGACCAGGCACATTAAAATGTTTTGTTTTTTAATTTAAAGATATTTTGTTTTCCTAATTACACATAATAATAATTTTCAGCATATGTTTTCCAAAATTATAAGGTCTAAACCACCTCCTTTCCCTCCCCCTACTTGAAGATGGAAAGCAATTTTATGAGCTATACATGTATTATTATGCAAAACACACTTCCATATTGGTCATTGTTGTAAGAGCACACTCATAGAAAACCTATTGTGTACAGTGTTCTCCTGGTTCTGCTCATTTTACTCTGTATCAGGTCATGTAGCTCTTTCCAGCTTTTTGCTGAAATCAGACTGCATATCATTTCTAGTACTTCCCACATTCTAAGCCTGTCTAGCTTTGTGTATGCTTGATGTGCTTCATTTCCATTGGCAAAGCCTTTGAGAACCTAGGATAGCTTTTCCATTACAATGAAGCTTGGGAAGAGTACTCTCCAACCATAATAGCCGATTCCCAGCCTTGCTAGGTAAGTTATTTACTTAGTTTAAATGAATTTTTCAGTTTCCTTCCTCATTCCCTGCTCTTCAACCTCCTCCCCTCCTCCCTAGAGCATTGTGTAGTTCCATGGCTATTGTGGTTGGCTTCTGATACCTGTGGCCTATCTTTTGCCTCTTTCCTAGCTGATATTTGGGCTTCTCTTTCATTTCTCCTTATGACTTTGGGTTGTTTCATCTGCTGAATTATGCATATCTTTTTGAGATTTCAGTTGCTTTTACATCACTTCTAGGAGAGGCTAACCTGAGGAATGTGTCCAGGATTCCATTCATTTCCGAGTTACCACAACTGGGTTTCCTCTCAGCATCATTTTCTCCTGGGAACATTTCCAAGGCTATCCTTACTCTCTAGGATACTTTTCATGGTTGAAGAGGAGACAATTTATTCCATTTATTTTCCTGCTGACTTTTCTTGCGTAGCATCTGATTGCTATCTTGCCCGTTGCAGTATTTTTTGTTTACTTCTCTTAAACTTAGAAAACTATATTCTTTTTGAGATTCCCATAGATATGACTGCCATATTACTCTTTTTTCTTCCTTTTAAAAATAACTTCTGATTCTTCAGACTGTAGTCAGGGGGCAATTTCCCTCAGGGCTTATTTCACCTTTCTTGGACCTTATTCCCTAGAGAACTCCTATATATGTTCCATATATAAGTCTGATCTTTACTTGGTTCTGATGACTTGTTTTAGTGTCTAAAATTGATGGATTCATTGCTTGTTGAATTTTTTTTTATTTTGGGCAACATTTTATAGTGGAAAGAGTACTGGACTTGTAGTCAGTAAAGACCTCAGTACAAATACTGCTCCTGACAATAGTTGGGTGACCATAGAGAAGTCATTTAACTCCTTTGGAGTATATAGCTTTATCTAAAAAAATGGGCATAATAATTGAAATCTTTGCCTTATAAGATTTGTTTTGAGGTTCAAATGAGATGATGGATTTTGCAAACATTCAAATGCTTTATAAAAAGCAAGTTAACTTTTATCATTCCTTTCCAGCAACAGAGTCTTTAGCTTTCTACTGAATGTAGAATTTGTCCCTCAGCTGTAGAAGCTGGGCCTCTCACAATTCAGCTTTGACTATGTCTTTGTTGTCATTATACTCCTTGGGACCCTATTTCAGTTCCCAAACCAAAGAGATTTAGATTTATTCTGTTGGTAATACTATTAAAGGACCATTTTTAATTATAATTTCAGATAATTATTTTTTCCTTTTAAAATTGATTTTTTTTGCTACTTTAGGTTTTACATCATGTACATTTCCCCCTTTTCTCAAAGAGCTATCACTAACAAATAATTTTTTAAAGGAGAAAAAAATTCAGCAAAACCAATCAGTGCATTGAAAAATCTGACATCATACACAGTGTTCTATACCTGTAAACCCTTAAATCTGCAAAGCAGCAGGAGAATTGTCATTTTTAAAAACTCTTCTGTCTTAGAATGAATGCTAAGTATTGGTTCAAAGGTAGAATAGCAGTAAGGACCAGGCAATTGGGGTCAAGTGATCGACCCAGGATCACATAGCTAAGAAGTGTCTGAGTGCAGATTTGAACCTAGGATCTTCCCTCTCCAGGACTGGCTCTCTATCCTCTGAGATGCCCCAAGAAATGTCATCTTATTTCATATAGAATGACCATTTTGTGCAGGGCATTGTATTTTATCACTTATGTCTTTTAAAAAAAACAACCTACTACCTTTTGTCTTAGTATTGTTTCTAAGACAGAATAACAGTAAGGGCTAGGCAATTAGGGTTAAGTGACTTATTCAGGGTTATACAGCTAGGAAATATTTGAGGCCAGATTTGAATCTCAGTACTCAAACTCTAGACCTGGCACTCTATCCACTGTGTTACCTAGCTGTTCCAAACTTATTGTCTTTTAGTACCAATGGCAGGCATCTATTGTCATCCCATGTATCCAGCTTCTTGAAGGGAGTTTAAGAAGATAATCATGAATGACTGGCATTTGTTGTGAACTTGTAGTAAAAGCCTTGGATCTTGACTACCAGCCTAGAACTCTACATATTGTCCCACTGATACCTGTCATCTTTAATGGGAGTGCTCTACCTGGCCCCCACTCCACACATTTTATCCAAAGTTAGGTGGTTTATTTACTAGTAGTAAATAAGAGAGGAGGAAGGCTAACTGCTTGATAGACTCCTTCCATTTCTAGAGTTCCCTCAAGTCATCTTTCTTGAAAGGGACACATTCAGCCTCTATTTGTTGGCTCAGCTTTCATTAGTCCTCTGTTCAGATGCTTTTCTGCTAGTGCTATAGATTTTTGGGGGGTTTGCTGTTCTCTGAATTGGGTATGAGAGAAATAAAATTCCTCTCCCGCCCTTTTTCTCTGCTTTGATGGGTAGAGGGCTAAGACCTTGACAAAAGTGTTTTATTGTCAACAGGTGTTCAGGATCCCCTGTAACCAGAGCCTGGACTTGGTTCTTTACACATCCCCTCACCTGAAGATGAACCCTGGGGCGGTTACTCTGCTGCCCAGGGTCAGCCTGGAGTCAGGACTATCTACTTCTTCCTCCAGACTGAACAGGTTCCCTGTGAACCTAAGGATAGTGGTTAGTCAAACCAACAAGGCAATGACTTCCAACAGGGAGAATATTTCAATAGCAAATTCTACATTAATGACTAGTACATGGGTTCCTTCATGAAACCTGGAGCAAAAAAGGCATGTGATGTTCACTATCCAAAGATGATTTAAACATTTGAATTAGCACAGATCAAGTAGGTCACATCAACGAAGGAAAAGCATTTAATTAAGAAACCTAAGAACTAATGAATAATTTCTGACTCTCAAACAAGCGCTTATCCATAAGGAAAAGAGAGAAGCACAACTCCCTTAAGAATATTTTTTCCTCCAAGAAGTTCTGCTCTTTGGCTTCTTAATTGGTAATCAAATTTCCCTTTGTGCCTCTTTTATATCCTAGTTACAATCATCTACTTGTCGTAGGTCTAGATTAGACCAGAACTAAAGCACATATCCTAGACCCTACACTTTATTCTTTCAGTTTTTTCCTTGAAGCTCCTTAGTCCTCTAGTTAGGCCTGCTCAACTTTGACTAACTTCCCGGGGCTCTGGAATGTAGGGCAGCCATTGGCATGAATCCAGCCCAAACACTCTGCCCAGTGGGCTGGGCAGAACCTGATAAGAATGAACACTTTGAAAATATACAATCTGGCTCAGGCAGCAGGTAACTCCTGCCTAGCCACTGCAACCTTCTAGTTCTTTGACCTCCTTATCCCCTGACTACCTAGCTCATCTCATCTTCTTACTAATTTTAAATTTATTTCTTACCATATTCTCTGACTTTACAAAAACTTCTTTGCCCATTTCTTGGGATGGTGGGATCAAATGGGGTGTTAAGGTCTCTATTTGCAGCTGCGTTGCTCTTGCTCAGAGCATCAGTGTGGAAATGTATCCGTGTGGCAGGCTTTCTAGACTGGTCTCTGCAGCAGCTACAGATTTTAGTCACAACCTCAAGGAAGTTTTTCATTTTTTGGATTGTTTATTTGACTTTTTTGTGAAGAGGAAAGGTTGAATTATAAAAGGAACATTCCAGAAACCCTAACCTCCTAACACCCCTCCCCCCCAATACATTTTAGCCTCTCTGCCTTCTAATAATCTAATTAGAAGACAAGCCAGACAAACCTCAGGATGGGCAAAGTGGAGTTTGAGAAGTAGGTATCCCATGTAGCATCAAGGCTATTCATTGCTTCTCCCCATTTGCTTTTTAACCTGATTCAAGGCAATTTCATAACTGAGCTTTGAACAAGTTTGACTTTCTTTCCTGGCCAGTTGAGCTTCTCTTCTTTTCCTAACTTCTCTAGACTTAAGCATATAATGGTTTTGATAAAATTGTGATATCTGCATTGATGGTTCATCTTATGTCATTTTGTTATTGTGCCTAATATTTAACATTTGTAGCTATCTTTCAGATTTGACTTTATTAGGCAGATGAATATAGAGTAGTCCCTACTTGCTCAGAAAGTTTAACATCATCATCATCACCATTGTTGTCATTATCATCACACTTACTATTGCACATATTCTCATAGCTTCAGGAATTAAGAGCTGTGGAATTTGCAGAATTCAGATTAGCCAGAGCCTAAGACTTTAAGAAGTTTACAATTGAGTAGGAAAATAATATTCACAGGTACACAAAAATATGCTATAAATGCTTGGGTTGGTTATTTATAAAGTGAATGAAATTAATGAACCAAAAATCATTGGCCTCTTTCTCAAACATACTTGGTGACCTTGCTGTTCATACAGCATCATGACCATAGAGTCTTGTCCAGCTCTTTAACTAATGCGTCCTATTAATTATCAAAGAGACAAGGCAAGAGAGTATGAATGGACTACTCCTCCTATGAGTAGGATTCATTCAAGATATTAATTCAACTGATAATGAATTCAATTCAAACATTTTTTAAGCTTCTACTATTTGCAAAGCTCTGAGTATATAGTAACAAAAGTGAAAATTCTCTTCACATAGAATATAATACATAAAAGAGACTATATACAAGCTATGAATACTGTATTAATAATATGTACACACAGAAGGAGAATAATTTATGGTCATATTCGGTGGTATGGGTTAGTAATTACCTACAGAAAAATCTGGCTTAAGCAAGGAACATTTCTTGGATTGTGAATCACACTCTAAAAGATGGGAGGTACCTCGATTACTGCAAGTCTCTTTTTTCTCTAATCTATCCTTCACAAAGCTGTCAAATTGATTTTCTCAAATTACAAATCTGATCATGTCATTCCCAAAGTCAGCTTACCCCTTCAATGGCTTCCTGTTAATTCTAGTTTCAAACATAAGCTACTATATTTGGGATTTAAAGATTTCACAATTAAAATACAAAATATCCAAACTAATGGAAGACCGAATAAATATCTTAAATAATCAAATCTCAGACAAATAAATGGGATGAAATGTAATTGAACTACCAAAGAAAAAAATCCTAATTATGACAGACTTTAAGGAGAATTTTAGAATTACAGAATAATTATTACAAATTCTATACAAATTATTCTCAAAAATGAAAGCAACTACTTTTAGAAGACAAATGTACTATACTTTTATAAGACAAATGTAGTACCAATATCTAAACCAGGAAAGGATAAAATGAAGAAATATTGACCAATACAATTAATTAATATTGGTTCAAAATTTTTAAAAAATCTATCAGGCTATAATAATTAGTTAAGAAATCATTTATTATGATCAAGTTGGACTTATACTAGAGATGCAAGGATGGTTCAACATTAGGAAAGCAATCAACATAAGTACATTAAAAATAAAACATTTAAAGTCACATACTTATCTCAGTAGATGCAAAAAAGTCTTTTGACTTTAGATCACTCATGTGATCTAAAAACCTTATAAATGCGAGGTTTATAGGGACCTTTTTAATATAAAAAATATCTGAAAGCAAACATCATATGCAGTGGGGATGCATTAGAAGCTTTTCCCATAAATCAAGGAAGAAAGCAAAGATGCCCATTCTTTCCACTTTTATTTGGTATAGTTCTAGAAATGCTAGCAATAAATAACAGTAAGACCAGGAGAAAAAATTTAAAGGCATGAAGCTAAAGAAGAGATAGAAGTATCTCTCTATGCTGATGACATGATGATTTATTTAGAAAATCCTGGGATATCATCAAAGATACTAATTGTGACAATAGGTTTAGCAAAATTAGAGGCTACAAAATAAAAAAAAAACTTTTAAAATAACTGCAAAATGCATAAAATATTAAGAAATCAATCTATCAAAGCAATGAAATCCTTATATAGATTGAACTACATAGCACTATTTTATTTATTTATTTTTAAATTTTATTTAATTAGTAAATTTAGAACATTATTCCTTGGTTACAAGAATCATATTTTTTCCTCCCCTTCCCCTACCTCTTCCCATAGCAGATACGCAATTCCACTGGGTATTACATGTGTCCTTGATCAGAACCTACTTCCATGTTTTTGATGTTTGCACTAGGATGAGCATTTAGAGCAGCAGTTTGCAACCTCTCAATTTGTAGCAATTAGAATACATAATGCATATCAGGTATTTACATTCCGAATCATAACTGTAGCAAAATTACAGTTTTGAAGTAGCCACCAAAATAATTTTTTGGTTTGGGATCACTGCAACATGAGGAACTGTATTGCAGGGTCACAGCATTAGAAAGGTTGAGAACCACTGATTTAGAGTCTACATCCCCTATACTATCCCCTTTGACCCATGTAATCAAGCAGTGGTTTTTATTCTGTGTTTCTACTCCCACAGTTTTTCCTCTGAATGTGGATAGTGTTCTTTCTCGTAAATCCCTCTGAGATGTTCAGGATCACTGCATTACCACTAATGGAGAAGTCCATTACATTTGATTGTACCACAGTGTATCAGTCTCGGTGTATAATGTTCTCTTGGTCACTCTGCATCAATTCCTGGAAGTCATTCCAGTTCACATGGAATTCTTCTAGTTCATCATTCCTTTGAGCACAATAGTATTCCATCACTAATAGATACCACAATTTGTTCAGCAATTCCCCAATTGGAGGGTATCCCCTCATTTTCTAATTTTTGGCCATCACAAAGAGTGGCACTATGAATATTCTTGTATAGGTCTTTTTCCTTATTATCTCATTGGATTATAAACCCAGCAGTTTGTCTGCCGACAGTCTTTTGGCTCCCTTTGGGCATAGTTCCAAATTGCCCTCCAGAATGATTGGATCAATTCACAACTCCACCAGCAATGCATTAATATCCCAACTTTGCCACATCCCCTCCAGCATTCATTACTTTCCTTTGCTGTCATGTTAGCCAATCTACTAGGTGTGAGGATACCTCAGAGTTATTTTGATTTGTATCTCTCTGATTATAAGAGATTTAGAGCACTTTTTCATGTGCAAAATTGCCTATTCATGTCCCTTGCCCATTTATCAATTGGAGAATGGCTTGATTTTGATTTAGCTCTTTATAAATTTGAGTAATTAGACTTTTGTCAGAGGTTTTTGTTATGAAGATTTCCCCTCAATTTGTTGCTTCCCTTCTGATTTTGGTTGCATTAGTTTTGTTTGTACAAAAAAATTTTTATTTAATGTAATCAAAATTATTTATTTTACATTTTCTGATTTTTTCAAACTCTTGCTTGGTCTTAAAATCTTTCCTTTCCCAAAGATCTGACAAGTATACTATTCTGTGTTCACGTAATTTACTTATAGTTTTCTTCTTTATATTCAAGTCATTTACCCATTCTGGGTTTATCTTGGTGTAGAGATGTTGATCCAAACCCAATCTCTCCCATACTGTCTTCTAATTTTCCCAGCTGTTTTTTTTTTTTATCAAATAGTGGATTTTTGTACCAAAAGCTGGGATCTTTGGGCTTATCATAGACTGTCTTTCTGAGGTCATTTACCCTAAGTCTATTCCACTGATCCTCTTTTCTGTCTCTTAGCCGGTATTATATTGTTTTGATGACCACTGCTTTATAGTATAGTTTGAGATCTGGTACTGTAAGGCCACCTTCCTTCACTTTTTTTTTTCATTATTTTCCTGGATATCTTTTATCTTTTGTTCTTCCAAATGAACTTTGCTACGTTTTTTTCTAATTCAGTAAAAAAAAAGTTTTTTGGTAGTTCGATGGATATGGCACTAAATAAGTAAATTATTTTGGGTAGGATTGCCATTTTTATTATTTTAGCTTGACCTACCCATGAGCAATCAATGTTTTTCCAATTGTTTAGTTCTAGTTTTAATTGTGTTGAGTTGTGTTCATATAGTTCCTGTGTTTGTTTCGGGAGATAGATTCCTATCCTATTCCTATTTTATATTGTCTAAGGTGATTTTGAATGGGATTTCTCTTTCTAATTCCTGCTGCTGAGATGTGTTGGAGATATATAGAAATGCTGATGACTTATGCGGGTTTATTTTGTATCCTGCTACTTTGCTAAAGTTGTTGATTATTTCCACAAGCTTTGTTTAAGTAGAGCATCATATCATCTTCAAAGAGTGATAGTTTGGTCTCCTCATTGCCAATTTTAATACCTTCAATTTATTTTTCTTCTCTAATTGCTACTGCTAGTGTTTCTAGTACAATGTTAAATAATAGAGGTGATAATGGGCATCCTTGTTTCACTCCTGATCTTATTGGGAAGTTTATCCCCATTCCAGATGATGTTTGCTGATGGTTTTAGATAGATACAGTTCATTATTTTTAGGAAAGACCCTTCTATTCCTATGCTTTCTAGTTTTCTCAATAGGAATGAGTGTTGTATTTTGTGAAAGGCTTTTTTCTGCATCTATTGAAATAATCATGTGATTTTTGTTGGTTTGCTTGTTGATATAGTCAATTATGTGGATGGTTTTCCTAATATTGAACCAGCCCTACATCCCTGGTATAAATCCCACCTGATCATAATGAATAACCCTTGTGATCACTTGCTGGAGTCTTTTTGCTAGTATTCTTTTAAGATTTTTGCATCTATGTTCATTAAGGAGATTGGTCTGTAGTTTTCTTTCTCTGTTTTTGACCTTCCTGGCTTTGGAATCAGTCCCATATTTGTGTCATAAAAGGAATTTTTGTAAATATTCATATCACCTAGATTGCCATATTTGTTGCCATATAATTGGGCATAATAGTTTTTAATGATTGCCTTAATTTCCTTTGCTTTAGAGATTAGGTCTCCCTTTTCATCTTTGATACTGTTAATTTGGTTTTCTTCTTTGCTTTTTCAAATTAGATTGACCAGTACTTTGTCTATTTTATTTGTTTTTTTTCAAATTACCAGCTTCTAGTCTTATTTATTAAATTAATAGTTCTTTGACTTTCAATTTTACTAATTTCTCCTTTGATTTTTAGGATCTCTAATTTAGTTTTCATCTGAGGATTTTTAATTTGTTCACTTTCTAGTTTTTTAATTTGTATGCCTAATTCATTGACCTCTGCCCTCCCTAATTTATTAATATATGAACTCCATATTTACAACTCAAGGATATAAATTTCCCATAAGTACTGCTTTGGCTACATCCCATAGATTTTGAAAGGATGTCTCATCTTTGTCATTTTCTTCATTGAAATTATTAATTGTTCTTTAACCAATTTGGGGGAATCATATTTAATTTCCAATTAATATTTGATTTGCCTCTCCATGTACCCTTACTAATTATTATTTTCATTGCATTGTGATCTGAAAAGGTTGCATTTACTATTTCTGCTCTTTTGCACTTGTTTGCAATGTTTTTATGCCCTAGTGTAGGGTCAATCTTTGTGAATGTACCATGTCCTGCTGAAAAGAAGGTGTATTCCTTTTTGTAGCTATTTATTTTTCTCCATATATCTACTAACTCTCATTTTTCTAAGATATCATTCACTTCTCTTACCTTGTTCTTATTTATTTTTTGGTTTGATTTATTTAGTTCAGATAGAGGAAGGTTCAGGTCTCCCACAAGCATAGTTTTTCTATCTATTTCATCCTTGGGCTCCACTTAGTTTCTCCTTTAGAAATTTGGATGCTGAAATAATCAACAACTTTAGCAAAGTTGCAGGATACAAAATAAACCCACATAAGTCATCAGCATTTCTATATAATTCCAACACAGCTCAGCAGCAAGAACTAGAAAGAGAAATCCCATTCAAAATTACCCAAGACAAAATAAAATACTTAGGAATCTATCTCCCGAGACAAACACAGGATCTATATGAACACAACTACAAAACACTTTCCACACAACTAAAACTAGACTTGAACAATTGGAAGAACATTAACTGCTCATGGGTAGGACGAGCCAATATAATAAAAATGACCATCCTACCCAAACTCATCTATCTATTTAGTGCCATACCCATGGAACTTCCAAAAATTTTTTTTACTGATTTAGAAAAAAACATAACAAAGTTCATTTGGAAGAACAAAAGATCAAGGATATCCAGGGAATTAATGAAAAAAAACACAAAGGAAGGGGGTCTTGCAGTCCCAGATCTCAGACTATATTATAAAGCAGCGGTCATCAAAACAATTTGGTACTGGCTAAGAGACAGAAAGGAGGATCAGTGGAATAGACTGGGGGCAAGCAACCTCAGCAAGACAGTATATGACAAACCCAAAGATCCCAGCTTTTGGGACAAAAATCCACTATTTCATAAAAACTGTTGGGAAAATTGGAGGACAGTGTGGGAAAGATTAGGCTTAGATCAACACCTCACACCCTACACCAAGATAAATTCAAAATGGATGAATGACTTGAACATAAAGAAGGAAACTATAAGAAAATTAGGCGAACACAGAATAGTATACATGTCAGACCTTTGGGAAGGGAAATACTTCAAAACCAAGCAAGAATTAGAAAGAGTTACAAAATGCAAAATAAATAATCTGGATTACATCAAATTAAAAAGTTTTTGTACAAACAAAACCAATGTAACCAAAATCAGAAGGGTAGCAACAAATTGGGAAACAATCTTCATAAAAACCTCCGACAAGGGTTTAATTACTAAAATTTATAAAGAACTAAATCAATTGTACAAAAAATCAAGCCATTCTCCAATTGACAAATGGGCAAGGGACATGAACAGGCAATTCTCAGCCAAAGAAATCAAAACTATTAATAAGCACATGAAAAAGTGCTCTACATCTCTTATAATCAGAGAGATGCAAATCAAAACAACTCTGAGGTATCATCTCACACCTAGCAGATTGGCTAACATGACAGCTATGCAAAGTAATGAATGCTGGAGGGGATGTGGCAAAGTGGGGACATTGATTCATTGCTGGTGGAGTTGTGAATTGATCCAACCATTCTGGAGGGCAATTTGGAACTATGTCCAAAGGGCGATAAAAGACTGTCTGCCCTTTGATCCAGCCATAGCACTGCTGGGCTTGTACCCCAAAGAGATAATGGACAAAAAGACTTGTACAAAAATATTCATAGCTGCGCTCTTTGTGGTGGCCAAAAATTGGAAAATGAGGGGATGCCCTTCAATTGGGGAATGGCTGAACAAATTGTGGTATATGTTGGTGATGGAATACTATTGTGCTAAAAGGAATAATAAAGTGGAGAAGTTCCATGGAGACTGGAACAACCTCCAGGAAGTAATGCAGAGCGAGAGGAGCAGAACCAGGAAAACACTGTACACAGAGACTGATACATTGTGGTACAATCGAAGGTGATGGACTTCTCCATTAGTATCAATGCAATCCCTGAACAATCTGCAGGGAACTAAAAAAAAAATACTACCCACAAGCAGAGGATAAACTGTGGGAGTAAAAACACCGCTGAAAAGCAACTGCTTGACTACAGGGTTGGAGGAGATAAGACTGAGGAGAGACTCTAAATGAACACTATAATGCAAACTCAAACAACAGGGAAATGGGTTCGAGTCAAGAACACATGTGACAACCAGTGGAATCATGCGTCGGCTATGGGAGAGGGAAAGGCGGGGGGGGGGCGGGGAGGGGAGGGGAGGAAAAGAAAACAATCTTTGTTTCCAGTGAATAATGTATGAAAACGACCAAATAAAATAATATTTAAAAAAAAAAAAAGAAATTTGGATGCTATGACATTTGGTACATACATGTTGAGTACTGATATTTCTTCATTGTCTATATTGCCTTTTATCAGGATGTAATTACTTTCCCTTACTCTTTTAACTAGATCTAAGTTTTACTTTGGCTTTGTCAGATATCATGATTGCAACTCCTGCCTTCTTTTTCTCAGTTGATTCCCAATAGTTTTGGCTCCATCCGCTTACTTTTACCCTATGTGTGTCTACCTTCCTCATATGTGTTTCTTGTAGACAACATATGGTAGGATTTTGGTTTCTAATCCATTCTGCTCTTTGCTTTAGTTTTATGGGTGAGTTCATTCCATTCACATTCAGAGTTAGGATTACCAGCTGTGTATTTCCCAACATTTTGATTTCCACTCCTAGTCCTGCCCTTTCTTCTTTCACTGTTTCCTTCTACACCAGTGTTTTGTTTTTTAATCAGTCCCCCTAATTCCCACCCTTATTTTACTTCCCTTTCTACCCCCCTCCCTTCTTATTCCCCTCTTATTTTCTTTACAGTCTTTTTAAACTACCCTCCCATCATCTTCCTCCCTTGTATTGCTTCCCTCCCCACCAATCCATTTGTTACCCTTCTACTTCTCTATAGGGCACAAATCAATTCTCTGCCCCAATGGATTTGATTGTTCTTCCCTCTTTGAGTCAATTTCAATGCAAGTAAGAATTGAATATTTCCTATCTCCAACCTCTTTACTCTTCTAGTGTATTGGTGTTCTCCCCTCCTCCCGCCATGTATTTCTTTATGACATAATTTTACCCCCATTTTGTTTCTTTCCCATTTCTCCTGGTATTAAGCTCTTTTTTTACCTCTAGTTTTATATATATATATATACACACACACACACACACACACACACACACACACACATATTTATGTCTTGGCATTTCATCCTATACAGTTTGTCACTGTTCCCTCGAAATATAATTCTTCTAGCTACCCAGGTGATAATAAGAATTTTTAAGAGTTACCAGTATCCTCTTTTCTTGTAGGGATACATATCATTTTAACTTATTGGGTCCCTTAAAAAAAAGTTCTTTGTTTGTTTGTTTGTTTCCCCCCCTTTCTTAATTACCTTTTGATGATTCTTTTGAGTTCTTTGTTTGGGCATCAAATTTTCTGTTCAGGTCTGGTCTTTTCTTTACGAATGCTTAGCAGTCTTCTATTTTGTTGAATGGCCAAACTTTCCCCTGTAAGAATATAGTCAGTTTTGCTGGGTAGTTGATTCTTGGTTGTAGATCTAGTTTCCTTGCTTTTCGGAATATCATATTCCATGCCTTTTGGTCATTCCATGTAGATGCAGCCAGATCCTGTGTTATCCTCACTGTGGTTCCATGGTATCTGAATGACTTCTTCTTGGCAGCTTGTAATATTTTTTCTTTGGTCTGATAGTTCTTGAATTTGGCTATAACATTCCTGGGTGTTGTCAGTTAGGGATTAAGTACAGGAGGTGACCTGTGGATTCTTTCAATCTCTAGTTTTCCCTCTTTCTCTAGAATTTCTGGGCAGTTTTCTTGGATAATTTCCTGTAGTATGATGTTCAGACTTTTTCTTTTGTCATGATCTTCTGGTAGACCAATGATTCTTAAATTGTCTCTCCTGGATTTGTTTTCTAAATCTTCTGTTTTGTGGATACTGTGTTTCGTATTTTCCTCAATTTTTTCATTCTTTTGATTGTGTTTTATAGTTTCATGCTGCCTTGTGTAGTCATTTGCTCCTAGTTGTTGTATTCTAGTTTTTAAAAACTGAATTTCATCCCTAGCTTTTTTGATCATCCTCCTTCTGGTCTGATCTTCTTTGGAGGTCATCTTTCATCTCCTTTGCCTCATTTTCAAGCTGATTAATTTTGGTTTTCAAGACATTATTTTCTTATTTTAGTTCAAGTGCCTCTGTTTTCCAGATGATTTATCTTGTTTTTTAAGTTCTTTTCCCATTTGTCTTCAGCCTCTCTTAATTGTTTTTTGAATTGTATTTTGAGTTCTTCTAAAGCCTCTGCTCAATTCCCTGGAGTTTCTGTGTTTGTGCTTGGTGTTCCTTGATCTTCCTCTGTTTCATTTGCTCTTTGTTCATTGCCTGGATAGAAGCTGTCAATTATAATTCCTTTTTCTTTTTCTGTTGTTTGCTCATATTTACCCCTTCTTTTCCCCCTGTAGTTGCCTGTAGTCTTGCTCCTCTCATTATGTGCTGGATCTGTGAGTTTGGGCCATTCTGTCCTGAAGGGGCTTCTTCTCTGCTTTGCTGATTGGCCAGGGTGAGTCCTGCTGCCAGATCTTCCCCAGCTGTCTTCCCACCTTGTTATTAAGGTGTTCTGTAGTAATTGCAGCCTTCACCCTGGAGTTTAGTCAGCAGGTTCTCAGTGGAGTCAGTGGGGAAAGGATGTTGGAGCTTAAGCTTCCCTGTCCTCTGAAGGCTTCTTATCTGCCCTATTGATAAGATTAAGCCAGGGCCAAGTTGATCTTGCCAAGCTGGATGTGCCCTGGGGTCAAAACCTTGGGAAGGGGGTGGCAATATGGAGTATTTGTGATTGGGCTACCTTCTCTGAGCTTCTTCTCCAGGTGCCTCTCCACAGCCTGTGTTCAGAGTCCTGAGCCAGGCACAGCTATGCCTCCCTCTGGACTATTGCCCTTGTTGGCCCAGAGATTCCAGCCACCACTGGAGGCTCAGTTCAGTAGGTGGGTGAGGGGTCCTGGGACCTTCCTTTTTCCTTCCCCTTAAACCCGAGTGTTCTAGAATTCAGGCTTTTTTTGGGGGGGGTATACCTTTTTAGTTGAGTCCAGCAGGAGGGTTCCTTAGCTCTGTCCTATTGTTAGATTTGGTTTTCCGTCCCCTAGAAGCATTTTGTTTTTAAATGGTAAGGAAGGGTTTTCAGAGGTCTGAACTTTTGCCGCCTCTACACACCATCTTGACTCCGCCTTTCTACACAGCACTCTTTAAAGAAATGAAGAGTTACTTAAATAGCTGGAGGAGTATTCAGTGTCTATGAACAGTGGGCCATACTAATGTAATAATAATATCAAAGTTACTTTATAGTTTTAATGTATTATCAATTAAATTATCTTAGGGATACTTTATAAAACTTGATAAAATAACATCCAAAGTTATTAGGAAAAATAAAAAGCTAGAATATCAAGAAAAATAATAAAGGAGATAGAGATGGAGGATTAGTACTTCCAGACCTCAAACTATATTATAAAACAGCAGTCATTAAAGCCATCTGGTGTTGGTTAAAAAATAGAGAGGTGGATCAATCAAACAGTTCAGACAAGAGAGAATCAGAAACAATATGACTTCATAATTCAGTGTTTGGTAAATTAGAAAACATAAATTACTTAGGAAAGAATTCTCTATTTGATAAAAAACCACTGGGAAAATTGGAGAGCAATCTGGTAGAAATTAGGCTTAGATCAATACTTTAGATTTGTTTTTGAAGAACAAGGGGGTGATGGTGAATGCCAAATCCTTGAGATTACTTGCAGTACTCTGAAGTAAGAGGTTCTAGATTTCACCACCATTAGAAGTCAGCTTCTACTGATTGTGATTTCATTATACTAATCAAGGAAAAGTCCCTACCCAAGTGGGCAGATTCACATGACATCACTTACTTAGATATACACAGTTAATGTGTGTTTATGCTCCTTCTAATTTATGCCCTGAATTAAGGAGTTCCATGTAGATAAACTCAAAGAACAATTCTCAGAGAAAACTGATTTTCTATTTCAATGCAAGAAGATTAATTCATGTAGAGCGAAAGAATCTGAAACACTCATACTGCTCATCTCCCTGATTCTTTTACCATTTCTTTAAGCCTCACATCATCTAACAAGTACTTTCAGTTAGTAAAGATAGAAGTAAAGTAGAAAGAGTTGTGGAAAGACAGGCATAGTAATGCATTGTTGGTAGAGCTGTGAATCAGTACAACCATTGAGGAAAGCAAGTTGGAATTTGCAACTAAAAAGGCTAAAATGCTCTCAGAGGCTACATTTTTGACCCAGAGATTCTGCTACTAGACATTTACCCAAAGGAGGTCATTGATAAGAAGAAAGCCCCTACATATATCAAAATATTCATAGTAGCACTTTTTGCAGCAGCAAAAAACTAGAAACAAAGTAGATGCCCATCAATGGCTCAACAAATTGTGGTACATGAATATGATGGCTTATTTATTATTTTGCCACAAGAAATGAATATGATAAAATAAAGAGAAGCATGGAAAGATTGATATGAAAGGATGTAGAGCAAAGTAAACAGAACCAAGAAAATATACACAATGATTGCAACAATATTAGCAGAAAGAACAATAGTCATAAAATAAAAAATTAAATTAATGTCTCAGAATTGCAAAGAGCAAGTATGGCTCAAAAGAAGATATGAAAAACATTTCCTTTAAGCAGAAGTAGGTTTTTGTGGGGTGGAATATTGTATATATTGTCATTTTTTCCCTAAGGATTGATTAATTTCACTATTCAAAAAAAATAATCCTTACCTTCCATTGGTTCCAAGGCAGAAGAGCAATAAAAGCTAGGCAAATGTGACTTTCCCAGGGTCACACATCTAGGAAATGTCTGAGGTTGTATTTAAATTCAGAACCTCTCATCTCTAAGGCCTGGCTCTCAATCCACTCAGCCACCTAACTGCCCCAGGCAAATTCTTTGAAAAATTCTTTGAAAAAAACATTTTATTATAAAAAATGGTTCACTGGAAAGGAGGAAGAGAGAGGTACTATAGAGAAATATAGATGATTTTAAAAATAAAATTTTTTCTTTTAAAAATATTTATTCATTTGTTTAAGTATTTTTCCATGGTTACATGATTCTTTTTTTCTCCCTCCCCTTTTCCCTCCCACCTCCTGAAGCTGACAAGCAATTCCACTGGGTTATACATATATTATCACTCAATACCTATTTCCATATTATTTATTTTTGTAATAGTTTTTGTAATTTTGGTTTTGTAATCTTTCAAAACCAAAACTCCAAATCATATACCCATATAAACAAGTAATAAATCATATGTTTTTCTTCTTTGTTTCTGCTCTCACAGTTCTTTCTCTAGATGTAGATAACATTCTTTCTCATAAGTCCCTTGAGATTTTCCTGGATCACTGCATTACTTTTAGTAGCAAAGTCCAATACATTTGATCATCAAAACCAAAAAATATTAATAAAAATTTGTTTTAAAAAACTATCTTCAAGATTGTCAACTGACTAAACTGTCTTATACTTAGAATTATACTTCATTTTTCTTTTTAATTTTCTCGCTCAGGTTGGGCAAGTAGAGACTACTATAGAACCCAATATACCTGTTCTTAGGGAGCAGTTTTATAGATGAAATCTAAAGGCTGAGGAAAGGCTTAAATAAATCTAATGCTTAGCCATGCAGTCTCCCACAGAAGCTCTTGAGTTCAGTTCATATCATTTTTGGCTCTCTAACCAGCTGCTCCAACTCTCTAAGGCGACACTTCCCAGAGGGAAACGTTTCTCCTTCCAAACACCTGCTACCTATTCTAAGATCTTGCCATTGATGCTTCAAGTTTGAGTCAGCGATGTTTTGGGCCACTGGGACAGTGGTGCTTGAGTCAGAAGTTGGTTTTCCTCATCTCTCCTAATCTAATATGTTGTCTGGAGTCTGTGGAAATGCATTCACTTCTCCCAAGGTCCAATCTCCTTATCTTTACTTGGGCCTTGTTTACTTCTGAGATGGGTCTCAGTAACTGTGCAAGTACAGCTTTAAAGTTGGATTGAGTGGTCAGTTGTGGCACCAGACAAAGGTGAAATGTCTCACCCCGTCTGTGGCTTGAGATATTCAGGAGGTATTCAGAATTTGTTTAGCTATTTCTACTGCTTCCCAGTCTTGGAAAAGAATATTTCTTGGCCCAAGGGGCATACAGCAGAATATATTTTGCTACACTCTAGCGAAGCACAATATCCCTAGACCCCATCAGATTGGTCCTAGCAGAAGACTGGGTTTGAGATGAAGTCAGGCACTGCTATAATGTAATTCAGGCTGCTACAAACAACTACTCCAGTAGAAGTCTAAAGCATGGAACTTGGAAGGCATAGAAAGTTCAGAACTGCCAGACTTGGTTTATTTCTTCATTGTGGGGACCACAGGGAAGACCTAAAACTCTCTTCAGCACCACTGGGGTTACTTGAGGAAGGAAGGTGGTAGAAGAGGTAGCACCTTAACCCCTCCCCTCCCACGGGTCCCCCTCCCCCCACACACACTTTGCCACCAGATTTCAATGAATTTGAGTAGAAAAAGACTTACAGAAATGACTTTGAGGGTGGGCTTAGGTTAAACAGGGTTGACTTGTTCTTTCAGCTCATGACTATCAGTAAGCATTAGGTTGATGCGGTGCTGGAGGAAAAAGTTCTCACCCCAACTTCTCTCTTGTATTTTATATCTTGTAAGGAAATTGCCTGTGTTCTGCTTTTATCTGACAGACCCCTTAGTACGAGCATAAAGGAGGACTTAGCCCCTATCCCACATGACTGTGAGGAATTAGACAGTGCCCTTACATCCCCCTCATCTACTTAGTGGCTGAGCTGAGGATGAGACTCAGAAGTCCTAAAATTGTTTCTGCTTACTTAACCTCACTACCCAAAGGCTGCATGGTGAGAAATGCTTCTTACAGATCCCTGGGAAATCTATTTCATTAGTTCCATATATGCTCAGGTTTTGTTTTTTTTTGGTGTCAGGCCTGCTTGCTTTCTTCCCTCTCTCTTTCTCTGCCTTCCTTCCCTTTTCTTTATATCTCTTTTCTTTTGTTTCCACTCAGGTTTATCCATTTTTAAAAATCCTTATCTTCTGTCATAGAAATGATGTTAAATATTGGTTCCAAGGAAGAAGAGTGGCAAGGGGTAGACAATGGAGGTTAAGTGAGTTGCCCAGGATCACACAGGTAGGAAGTGTCTGAGGCTGTATTGAACCTAGGACCTGCTGCTTCCAAGTCTGGCTCTGAATCCACTTAGCTATGTAGCCACCCCAGTTTTCTTTATTATTAGTTATTTCCTCTGGGTCCTAGCTTTAACATTTTGTTATATGAATGGGCAGAAATGAAAGATGTCATTCTATGATTGGGCATGAGGTATGGGGTGCTGGGGATGTTCTTTTTCCTAATGACATCAGGTGGCAAATATGATAACTCCACTTGAGCCTCTCCACATTCAATCAATCATCTGTAAATGACAGCTTGGTCCATGGCAGAGTCTGGACTTCTTTCCAGAGTTAGGAATATGTACAGTAGAATCTCTTTCTTTCTGTCTTCATGCACCCACTAGCCACATCTGTTGCTGGGAGAATTGCAAGGTGTTTTCACCCTTTAAAATAGAATAGGATTTCTCAGGGCGGGGAAGGTTAGGGTGTTGCACCTGGTGGTAGAGAAACTGCCATAGACTGTGTTCCCAGCTGTCGGGCGTGTAATATGGAGCGAAAGAGAATCCTCTCATGGTGGAGATGCTCTGAGCACCTCCTCAGCTCGCTTCAATCACCCCTGCAAGCCACAGGGTCAGCTGACTGTGCCTCCCTCCTCCATACAACTGGAAAACAAGTCCAGCTTGCAGCTGGTGGCACTGCCTTTGCCTGATACTTTCTTTGTCATTGAAGTTTTCCTTCAGATTGGCCTTCCACTTGGAAATGGCATGCAGAGTGTTAGTTCATAGTGAGAGATTTCAGACTTCTCACCTCCTCAGGAAGTAGCAGGAACTTAACAAAGAATTGGGGTAGGGTAGGGTAACTTCCTGTTCTTGGGGAAAGTACTCAGGAGACCTGAAGAGTCTCCCCCACCTCCCCACTTGCTTTGCCATCACTCACACAGAAACCTACTTTTCTCCATTCCCTTTCATCTTGCTTTAGTCCTTCCCCAGTCTAAAAAGCTAGGATTTGTGCTAGGATAGGGTGGGGCAGAGACTTTGGTCCTCCCTGGGGGTGTGCACACATGGGTAGGGGAAAGTGGGGGGAGTTGTCAGACATTTGGAGGGTTCACAGCTCTGATTTGTTACCTTGAGAAATTTTACTTTCTCTGGTAAAGCTTCCCTTTACTGGCAGCTACTACAAAGGGTTCTTATACAAGTAAGGACAGCTTTCCCCACCCCCACTACCTTTGCTGTTATTTTTCTTTTGGGTAGAGCCTAGGGGTCTCTCTGTTATGACTGAGGAACTCCACTTGGTTGAAGAGGAATTGACTTGTCTAGAACTTCTTCCTGTCCCTTTGGTGTGAGGTACTTCAGTCATTAATTTTTCTGATTTTCTGTATCCCCTAGGAGGGTACCAAGGGATAAGGTGCCAGGCTTATCCTCTCTAGCATGTATTTCTGCTTTTATTTTAAGGATCACTCAGTGGCATCAGGAAGGAAAACTTAGCTTCCATTCTAGATTACCATGAGAAAGGTACAGGATGCTTCTTCCCATCTCAAACTTGGGCTCCTTGTAGGCTTGAGAAGAAAGGAGAGATCAGGGGCTTAGAAAAGAAGTCAATTCCAACTATGCCTAAGGGAGGATGTAGCTCTGCTGAGTAGTAGCATGGTACAATGGGGAAAATACCTATTGGACTAGGAAGCAAGATCTGAGTCCCAGTCCTGACCCTGTCACGAATACCCTAATGAGCTGTGTAAATCCCTTAACCTTTCAAGGCCTCAATTTCATTTTTGTTAAATGGAAAAGGAATAGAAACTATATGAGCTTCTTAATTCCTTTTCAAAAATGTCATGATTCTAATTCTAATCCTGTGGCTACCCAAGCCTTTAGTTTGAATGAGAGATCCTTTTCTTTTGCTCATTTCTCCCTAATTCTACCTCAGTGATCTTTGACTTCAAAACCTGGGTGATTAGGCTTCAGTTGATTCATATGTCAGAGTAAAACCTGTAGGGCTTGGGCTTTCTCTCATAATTTCTTAAGCTATGCATTTATTATTTCTATTACATTTTCTTTACAGTTCCTGTGAAAGAATTATAGAAGATGACAGAACATTCCTATTTTGTAGGAAATTAGCCTAAAACCCAGAGATTCAGTGACTTGGCTAAAGTCTCTTTACAAAGTGGATCTTCTCAGTCTGTTTAGATCCTAAATCATGAGACTAGGTCTAATATCAGTTCAGTCTTTGCAGTAAGGAAAGCCCAGAGCTCAGAGATGCTCAGGAACTAGAAATATAATGTGATGATTCCAAATCACCATCAAGTAACATGGTGATGGCAAGCAACATCAGAGCCAATTAAGCCAAGACAGTCCTTGTAGGCTCTGAAACTGTGTTAGACAGATCCAAACAACTGAAGCCAGATCAAACACAGAGGCACTGTCTGTCTGTCTTGTCTATTGTGTGTAATTTGTCAAGGGCGGGCTATCCTGTATACATTGAGCATGACACACAGATCATTGAGGTCTCTAATCATTGAAAGAAATGGACAGCAAAAATTCAGGAAGTAATTCCTAGGAAGGCTGAATGGATTGGAACCCCTAGGGTAAGATCTCATATCTGTGAGACTCATCAAGTGTCCTGTTGAGGAAGTTGCTCTTGAAGAGAAGAAAGGAAGAGGAGGACAGGTTGAGACTCAGAAAAATCCTCTGAGGACATGAAAATAATCTACCTCCTCCTTTTTCTCTCTTCCCATAAGTTCTAACCATGAGAACCAGAATTTAGAATTCAGTTCAGTGAGATAGAATCAATAAGTGCCTCCTATTATGAGCCAGGCATTGTGCAGAGAGGCTGGAAAGTGCTGAAGAGAAACACAAAGACACAAAGGAGGGACAGCTAAGTGGTCAGGTGGATAGAGTGTCAGAATTGGACTGGGGAGGCCCTGGGTTCAAATTTGGCCTCAGATACCTTCTAGGTACGTGACCCTGGGCAAGTCACTTAATCCTAATTCTTTAGCCTTTGCCACTCTTAGATAGAAGGCAAGTGTCTAAAGAGGAAAAAAAGACACAAATGAAACAAACATTCATTAAGCACCTACTATCTCTCTCTCTCTCTCTCTCTCTCTCTCTCTCTCTCTCTCTCTCTATATATATATATATATATATATATATATATATATATATATATATATATATCCCAATGCTAAGATCCAGGGAAACAGAGACAAAAAATGAAACAATCTTTGTCCTGAGGAAGCTTGTCACCAGAAGGCTGTTTACTAAGAAGATGTCCTGACATTGTGAGGACCATCTGCTACAGATTAAAGCATGTAGTAGCCACTGGGCCCTTGAAACTGCTCCACAGTCTCTCTTATTTATTGACACTGTCTCATTCTTCATAGCAACTTACAGGCCTTCCTTCTTTCCCTTTGCCCTTGATTATATACCCCAACAATTGGAGTTGATGAGCTTTCTGGGAAGAATATGACTGTGTATTCAGAGAAGTGAATGGACCAGGCTTTCAGGTGGGGGATGTACTAATATGTGGTGATGGTTAGAAGTAAATAGTTAGGGGGAAGCTGGGTAGCTCAGTGAATTGAGAGCCAGGCCTGGAGACAGGTAGTCCTAGGTTCAAATATGGCCTCAGACACTTCCTGGCTCAGTAACCCAGGGCAAATCATGTAACCCCCATTGACTAGCCCATATCATTCTTCTGCCTTGGAACCAATACACAGTATTGATTCTAAGTCAGAAGATAAAGGTTTTTAAAAAAGTAGGTAGTTACCTTCACAGACTACTGTCAACGCGAAATATGGTTTCAAGACTATGAATTGCCAAAACTGTAAAGATAATTTTTAGTGTCTTGATTTAAATAAAAAATAAGTGGTCGCCATGGGAAAAATTCCCAAATATGAAAATACCCAAGTCAGCTAGGTTTTTATGGAGATTTTAATTTATACAAATAAAGGAATTAAGGGAAGAGAGACAGAGTAAGAGGAAATAGTAGGAAGAGGCTAGGGCCTAGGCCTTTCGCTTTAAGAGAGAAAACTAAGTCAGTCTTTTTATCCACTCACCACAAGATTTTGTACCGAGCATAACTCCAGTTCTTCACTGAAATCCTCAACTCCTGAACTGAGTTCAGAGAGCAAGCTCTGACTCCTGACCTCCAATTCAGCTTCCAAAGCTGAACTCCCCAATTACACCTCGAACTCCTTCCTTTTAAAGAAAATTTTCTCTTGTGTCACCTCCCCTAAATTTTCACATCTACCAATCACAGTAGACACTTTTCCTAGGACTGCCCATTCTTAGTTCACAGCATTCTTTAATAAACACCTTCTCTGGGTGGACTAAAATGTCACACCTCTTTTGTTAAGCTTGCCTTTTGTAAGTTGCTTGACCTTTTAGTGATTAATTTAACCTTTATAAGTACTTAGCACCCTTTTGTATTAGATCTAAAAATAGACCTAGCTTAAGATTCTAGCTTTACTATAAGGTATGAATTAAGTACCTTCATTGTTCAATCAGGAGTTTACAACTTTATCTTCCCCTAAAGTATGCCTAAGTATGGGTGGAGTAATGTTAGAGTTCCCAATACATTCCTGACTAAATACCTTCATTGTTTAAAATGGGGAATAGCCTTAACCAAATGTTCCAAAGTAGAGTCTGAGAATTTTTAAGATTCCCACTACCCAGTGTTGTTTCTGTAACATCTGCCTCTTTTGAGACTCTTTTCTCAGACCTTAGCTAGACCCTGTTTTAACATCCTGTCTTCCCCCTTTCCTCCTAGACTGTTAGTAGAGGAGATAATTGGGCCATTGGATATATTGGATATTGATGTGTTCGTGCTAGTGCAGGGTTAAGCCTGTGCTAATATTCCTCAGACTGATTAGCACTGGGATAAAGCCAAACATGTAAGAGGATTTGTCCCAGTCTCCCTTTTCCTGTGAAAGATATTATTCTTTGGATTTATCTATGAATCAAAGAATTTGGGGTCCTTTCTTTGAGGGAATACTTTTGAACATTCCCAAATAGTCTTGTAAGAGGGAAAGGACACTTTTTTTTTAGATTTGAGTTTTATTTAAATTTAAATTTTATTTTTATTGTCATGCAAAACACACTTCTATATTGGTCATTGTTGTAGGAGCACACTCATGCATAACCAAAACCCCAAAATAAAATTATAAATACAGTGATGTGAAAGATGACTTCAACAGTTCTTCCTCTGGAAGTGGATAAGCATTTCCCTTCACAAGTCTTTCAGGATTGTCCCAGATCATTGAATTGCTGACAGTAGCCAAGTTTTCACAGATAACCATTGTCAATATTGCTGTTATTGGGTACAATGTTCTCCCAGTTCTGCTTATTTCACTCTGCATCAGTTCCTGCAGATATTTCCAGTTGTTTCTGAAATCGTCTTGCTTATCATTTCATATAACACAATAGTATTCCATCACCACCATGTACCACATTTTGTTTAGCTTGTTCCTAAATGATGGACATCCCGTCAATTTCCAATTCTTTGCCACTACAAAAAGAGCTGCTATAAATATTTTTATATAAGTAGGTCCTTCCCCCCTTTTTATTATCTCTTTGGAATACAGACCTAGTAGTGGCATTACCAGATCAATGGGTGTGCACTGTTTTATAGTCCTTTGGGCATAGTTCCAAAGTGCCCTCCAGAATGGTTGGATCAGTTCACAACTCCAACAATGCATTAGTGTTCTGATTTTGCCACGTCCCCTCCAACGTTTACCACTTTCCTTTACTGCCATTTTGGCCAATCTGATAAGTGTGAAGTGATACCTCAGAGTTGTTCTAATTTGCATTTCTTTAATCAAGAGGGATTTAGAACAGTTTTTTCTTTTCTTTTTTTTTTGACTTTTTAAACATTATTTTATTTGGTTATTTACAAACAGTATTCATTGGAAACAATGATCATTATCTTTTCCTCCCCCCATCCCCCTCCCACCACTTCTCCCATAGCCAGCCCACAATTCCACTGGGTTTCACATGTGTTCTTGGTTCGAACCCATTTCCATGTTGTTGGCATTTGCACTAGAGTGTTCATTTAGAGTCTCTCCTCAGTCATTTCCTCTCAGCCCCTGTAGTCAAGCAGTTGCTTTTCATCAGTGTTTTTACTCCCACAGTTTATCCTCTGCTTGTGGATAGTGTTTTTTAGATCCCTGCAGATTGTTCAGAGACATTGCATTGTCCCTAGTGGAGGTGTCCATTACCTTCGATTGTACCACAGTGTATCAGTCTCTGTGTACGATGTTTTCCTGGTTCTGTTCCTTTTGCTCTGCATCACTTCCTGGAGGTTGTTCCAGTCTGCATGGAATTCCTCCACTTTATTATTCTTTTTAGCACAATAGTATTCCATCACCAACATATACCACAATTTGTTCAGCCATTCCCCAATTGAAGGGCATCCCCTCATTTTCCAATTTTTGGCCACCACAAAGAACACAGCTATGAATATTCTTGTACAAGTCTTTTTCCTTATTATCTCTTTGGGGTACAAACCCAGCAGTACTATGTCTGGATCAAAGGGCAGATAGTCTTTTATCGCCCTTTGGGCATAGTTCCAAATTGCCCTCCAGAATGGTTGGATCAGTTCACAACTCCACCAGCAATGAATTAATGTCCCTACTTTGCCGCATCCCCTCCAGCATTCATTACTTTCCATAGCTGTCATGTTAGCCAACCTGCTAGGTGTGAGGTAATACCTCAGAGAAGAACAGTTTTTTCATATGATCATTGATGCTTTGATTTCTTCAACTGAAAATTGCTTGTTCATATCCTTTGACCATTTGTCAATTGGGGAATGACTTGTATTCTTATAAAAATTTGACTTAGTTCTCTATAAATTTGAGAATTGATACCATTATCAGAGAAATTTGTTATGAAATTTTCCCCCCAGTTTGTTGTTTCCTGACTAATCTTGGTTGTACTAGTTTTGTTTGTACAAAAGCTTTTTAATTTAATATAATCACAATTATTCATTTTATATCTTATAATACTCTCCATCTCTTGTTTGGTCATAAATTCTTCCCTTCTCCAAATATTTGTCAAGTAAACTATTCTGTGTTCTGTGTTATGGTATCACTCTTTATATCTAAATCACATATTCATTTTTACTTTCTTGATATAGGGTATGAGATATTTCTTTAGTGAGATTTTTCATTAGTTCCCTTGATATTCTTGACCTTTTTTTCTTCTAGATAAATCTTGTTATTATTTTTTCTAGGTCTATGAAATAATTATTTAGTAGTTTGATTGGCATGGCACTGGATTAATAAATTAATTTAGGGAGAATAGTCATTTTTATTATGTTAGCTCAGACTACCCATGAACAATTAATATTTTTTCAATTGTTTAGACCTGATTTTATTTGCGTGAGAAGTGTTTTTTAATTGTATTCATATAATTCCTGTGTTTGCCTTGGCAAGTAGATTCCCAGATATTTTATATTGTTTAGAATGATTTTAAATGGAATTTCTCTTTCTAACTCTTGCTGCTGGACTTTGTTGTTAATATGTAGAAATACTGATGATTTATGTGGATTTATTTTGTATTCCGTAACTTTATTAAAGTTATTAATTATTTCAACTAGTTTTTATTTGATTCTCTAGGATTCTAAGTACACCATAATATCTGCAAAGAATGATAGTTTAGTTTCCTCATTTTGCCTACTTTAATTCCTTCAATTTATTTTACTTTCCTTATTGTTAAAGATAACATTTATAATACAATATTAAATAATAGTGGTGATAATGGGCATCCCTGCTTCACTCTTGATCTTTTTGGGAAAGTTTCTAACTTATCTCTATTGCAGATGCTACTTGCTGAAGGTTTTAGGTAGATACTGCTTATCATTTTAAGGAATGGTCCTTTTATTCCTATGCTTTCTAGTGTTTTTAATAGGAATGGGTGTTATATTTTGTCGAAGGTTTTTTCTGTATCTATTGAGATAATCATGTGATTTCTGTTAGTTTGGTTATTGATATGGTCAATTATGCTGATAGTTTTCCTAATATTAAACTAGCTCTGCATTCTTGATATAACTCCCACTTGTTCACAGTGAATGCTCCTTATAATATAATGCTGAAGTCTCCTTACTAGTATCTTATTTAAAATTTTTGCATCTATATTCATTAATGAAATTGATCTATAATTATCTTTCTATTTTTGCTCCTTCTGGCTTAGGTAACTATCATATTTGTTTCATAAAAAGAATTTGTTAGGATTCCTTCTCTGCCTATTCTCCCAAACAGTTTATGTAATATTGGAGTTGTGTTCTTTAAATGTTTGGTAGAACTCACTTGTGAATCTGTTAGTACCTGGGGATTTTTTTCTTAGGGAGTTCATTGATGGCTTCTTCAATTTCTCTTTCTGAGATGGGATTATTTAAGCATTCTATTTCCTCTTTTGTTAATCTGGGCAATTTGTATTTTTGTAAATAGTCATCCATTTCACTTAGATTATCAGATTTGTTGGCATATAATTAGGCAAAATAGCTCCTAATGATTGCTTTAATTTCCTCTTCATTGCTGGTGAGTTTATCCTTTTTATTTTTGTTACTAATTATTTTATTTTTTTCTTTCCTTTTTTAAATCAAATTAGCCAATGCTCTATTTTATTTGTGTTTTTTTAATGAAGCCAACTCCTAGTCTTATTTATTAATTCAATGGTTCTCTTGCTTTCAATTTTATTAATTTCTCCTTTAATTTTTAGGATTTCCCATTTAGTATTTAAATGAGGATTTTTAATTTGTTCTTTTTCTAGGTTTTTTTTAATTGCATGCCCAATTAATTGATCTGTATTTATTAATGTAAACATTTAGAGATATACATTTTCCCCATAGTACTGCTTTGGCTGTATCCTACAAAATTTGATATGTTGTCTCCTTGTTGTCATTCTCATTAATAAAATAATTATTTCTGTAGTTTTTTTCTTTGACCTACTCCCTTTTTAGCAATAGGTTATTTAGTTTCCAATTAATTTTTTATTTGTTTTTCCATAGAGCTTTATTGATTATAACTTTTATTATGTTATGATTTGAAAAGGATGCATTTATTATTTCTATTTTTCTGCATTTGGTTGTGAACTTATTATGCCCTAAATCATGGTCAGTTTTTGTGTAGGAGACATGTACTGCTGAGAAGAATGCATATTCCTTTATATTCTCATTCAGTTATCTCTAGAGATCTATTAGTTCTAACTTTTCCAAGATTTCATTCACTTCATTTACTTCTTTCTTATTTGGTTTGATTTATCCAGATCTGAAAGGGGGAAGTTGAGGTCCCCCATTAGTAGAGCTTTACTCTCCTGAAGTTTATTTAATTTCTCTTTAAAAAATTTAGAGGACCATTTGATGCATATATGTTTAGTGTTGGTATTACTTCATTGTTTATAATATCTTTTAGCAAGGTATAATTTCCTTCCTTATCTCTTTTCATCAGATCTATTTTTGTTTTAACTTTGTCTGAGATCATGATTGCTTCTCCTGCTTTTCTTCACATGATGCACACTAAATTCTGCTCCAGCCTCACCTTTACTCTGTGTGTCACCCTGCCTCAAATGTGTTTCTTGTCACAGAAGAAAAACAACTGCTTGATCACATGGTTTGATGGGGATATGATTGTGGATGTTGTGACAAGGAAATCACTTTAAAAGACTGATATATATTAATTTAAGGTCGCCAAGGAATTCAGCTATGTAATTCCTTAATGAAAACTCAAGTCAGCAGTCAACCTTTTATGGAGTTTAATTACAAACAGGAGGAAGAAAGGTATGAGAGAGAGAGAGAGAAAGAGAGAGAGAGAGAGAGAGAGAGAGAGAGAGAGAGAGAGAGAGAGAGAGAGAGAGAGAGAGAGAGAGAGAGAGAGAGAGAGAGAGAGAGAGAGAGAGAGAGAGAAGGGAATAGGGCTTAAATACCCCCTCTGTTTAGGCTGGGCCAAAAGGCCCAAGCCCTTAGATAGCTGAGGCAAAGAAAAGAGATCAGTCCCTATCACTCACGTGACCAAAATGGAGAAACAGTCTCGGGGGCCTCCACCTCCAGCTTCCTTCAGAGCAAGCTTCTCAGAGCACAACCTCTCAGAGCAAAACCTCTCCAACCTCTCAGAGCAAAAACTCTCCAATCCCCTCAGTTCTCAGACCCCTCTATCTTTAAGGAAACCATCCAAGTTCCCTCCCCTCAGTTCTCACATCTACCAATCACTGTCCATGTCTTCCCTGTGCCAATGGTATCTCTAGCTTAACCCAGGACCGCCCAGAGGTCTGTGGCTTTGCACATGTCTGTCGAAGGTCATATTCTCAAATAATTAAATCTTGATCCTTTGCTGCAGCCCTTCCTAAATCCTGTTATCCTGAGCAGGGTGGAGATTGGAAGTTCCAAGACCTGGTTCTGTCATTCCAAGTATCTCTATTGTATCAATTCTAAAATCAATCATGACTCAAAGAACTTCCTGTTCTATGCTTAAGCATAGGTCAAAGCCCTTTCCATTGTTCAGCAAAAGGTTTCTGTCCTAAAGTAATCTTAAGTAGGGAGGAGAAGGATCCTCCCATGCCAAGGGGGGGTTCACATTCCAATAGACTATCAGTAGGAAATTTTTCAAGTATGAAATTTCCCAATGGTGAAATTTTCAACATTTATAAGTCTAAGAAATTTTAAGGTTTACAATGTAGACTCTAAACGATCACTCTAGTACAAATATTAATAATATGGAAATACGTCTTGATCAATAGCACATGTAAAACCCAGTGGAATTACTCATTGACTACAGGAGTAGGGTAGGAGGAGGGGAGGGAAAGAACGTGAATCATGTAACCATGGAAAAATATTCTAAATCAATTAAATAAATATACTTTAAAAATGTATTTCTTGTATAAACAACATATGGTAGGATTCTGGTTTTTAATCTACTCTGTTATCTGCTTCCATTTTATGAGTGAATTCATCTCATTCACATTCACAGTTATGATTACAAACTGTATTTTCCCCTCCATCTTATTTTTCCCTTTTGATCCTGCTCTTTTTCACTTTGTCCCTCCTCACTAGTGTTATTACCCCCTACTTCTCCCTCCCTCCTATTACCAGCCCACCCCAACTCCTGCCCTTGCCTTGTTCCCCTCCTACTTTTCTATAAGGTAAGAAAGGATTTCACACCACCTTTAGTATGGCTGTTATTACTTCTCAGCCATTTACGAAGAGGGTAAAGTTTAAGCATCACCAGCCTTATACTCTCTTCCACTGTAATAGTTTTTCATGCCTCTTTAAATGAGATAATTTACCCAACCCATCTTTCCCTTCCCTTTTCTCTCAGTGAAATCTTTTTCACCCCTTGATTTTTTTTAGCATATCATATCATCTTAATGAGCCTACTTCCACCCTCTGTCTATGTATACTCCTTCTAACTATTCTACTACTGATAAAATTTTTAAGAATTACCATATCCTCTTTCCATGTAGGAATATATACAGTTTGACCTTATTGGGTCCCTTAAATTTTCCCTTTTGTATTTACCTAAAAGGCTTCTCTTGGGTCTTGCATTTGGACATCAGATTTTCTGTTTGGGTCTGATCTTTTCATTAGGAGTGTTTGGAAATCTTCTATTTTATTGAATGATCATTTTTTCTTCTTAGAGTATACTCAGTTTTTCTGAAAAGGTGATTCTGGGTTGTAAAACCTAGATCTTTCACCTTCTGGAATATCATATTCCATGCCGTCTAGTCTTTTAGTGTGGAAGCTGCTAAGTCCTATGTAATCCTGACTATAGCTCCGTGATATTTGAATTATTTCTTTTTGACTGTTTGCAGTATTTTTACCTTGGCTTGGGGGCTCTTCAATTTAGCTATTATTTTCCTGGGAGTTGTCATATGAGGATTTCTTTCTGGAGGTGATCTGTGGATTCTTTCAATTCCTATCTTGTTCAAGAATATCAGGGCAGTTTTCTTTCATAATTTCTTATATTATGATGTCTAGGCTTTTTTTCTTATTTTGATCATGGCTTTCAGGTAGTTCAATAATTCTTAAATTCTCCTGGATCAATTTTCCAGGTCAGTTATTTTCTCAATGCAACATTTAATGTTTTCTTCTTTTTTTTTGGTTGTTTTTTTTAATTTTGTTTTATTGTTTCTTAATGTCTCATGAAGTCATTAGCTTCTAATTGCCCAATTCTAATTTTTAAGGAATGATTTTCCTTTCATGACCTTTTGAGCCCCCTTTTTCATTTGGCCCATTTCTTCTTGCATTGCTTTCATTTCTCTTTTCCATTTTTTCCTCTACCTTTTTAAATTGGTTTTTGAAATCTTTTTTGAGCTCTTCCAGAATCTGAATCCAATTCATATTTTTCTTTGAAATTCTGTGTATGTTTGCTTTGCTTTCACTGTCTCCTTCTGTGTATGTGCCTTCTGTTTTTATTACAGCGTGTTTTGGGAGACACTCTCAAGCACGTAGCAATTATGGAACAAAGCATAGATAATTCAGATTGGATGACAATGTGAAGGTGACGCCTTTTGGGCGTGTAGATTTCAACCCAGGCTTTCTCAGAGGAATGGGATTCCAAGCCAAATGTTAATGAGTTTGTCTTAGGCAGCAGCCACATGGCTAAGTCAAGAGACCACCACAAATATCAGTGGTATGACCTTGTGTCTGAATCATTTATATTTCATAGATGTGAATATGCTTGGAATGCTACACTTTGTGTCTCCATAAAAATTGTCTTGTCTATGGTTATGTGGGGTTTTTGTCTGTTTATTTATTTTCCCTGCCTTTTTCTTGACTTTCACTTATATTTTAAAGATAGGTTCTGTTCTCAGGGAAGATATGGTACTCTCTTAAACTTCAGTTCTTCCTTGATGCTATCTATCCTTAGCCTTATTTCTGGGTTTCTGCAAGTTTCTTCAAAGTAATATGATGGCCTATGGGCTGGGAGCTCTGAGAACCACCTCCCATTGCTGATTCAATCACCCTCAGCTTTTGGGCTCAAATTCTAGCCTTAGGCTATGGCCAGGGGCTTTTGGTCTCATTTCAGACTTGATTAGGTCTGGCATACCGAGGAATGCCTTGCCCTGGGGCTCCACCTTCAGCTTTGGTAAGGGTTAGCTAGATCTGAGCTTCCACAGGCCAGCACCCTGGGGACTGTTTTTGCTGGGGATCCAGGGGCTTAGCTCTGGGTTTACATTGTCCCAGAGTACTGCACAGACTTCCTCAAATTGGGATTTAGGTACTCACTACAAGCTCGAGCTGGGGCTCCTGGCCTTGCTCTGGGCTTACACAGAGCAGACCCCTAGTACAGACTGCCTTGGGCTGGTACTCTGGACCTTACTGCAGGTTTACTTGGAACTTTACAGGGTGTGCACTGAGTTTTGCTGCTATTGGCTTAGGTAGGGTCTCAGGGTCTGGATGTTGGCTTGGGTCCAACTTCAGAAACTGGAACAGTATGGGGTAGGGAGGGCTTGCTATTAGTTTGCTTCGTACTCTTTGTTGTAACTTCCTACTGACTATGCTTCCCTCTCGCCCCTATTGACCAATGGGCTCTCTGCCTACCTTTCAAGTTTTTCTTTGCATAAAAATTGCTTCACTCCATCTCTTTGTTGGTTCTTTCACTATAATATATGTTTTGTGGCATTATTTTAAGATTGATTGGAGAGGATTCCCATGATGATTTCGAGCTTTCCCTGCTTCAATTCTGCCATCTTGGCTCTGCCTCCCCATGAAAACAGAGATTTGAATTTTAAATAAAAATGGTCCCTGTCCTTATAGAGCACACAGTTTTAAAGAAAGTTCTCACATATTCAGAATCAGAAAAACTTACTCTGTCTGCCTTGTGAGAAGGATGGAGGCAATAGTGTCAAACCTCCTATACCTCAGGTAGTACTATTTACCTATTTGAGAAGACACTTTTGATACTTTGTCTTGGGTACCTGGACCTACTTTCTTGTATTTCTGTATGTGTTGGGGCAGTATCTGATTTCCCTTAAAATTTACAAATTAGTAATTGCATTGATAATTTATGTGATTGGCATGAGCCTAGGGTAGCATTGATGAGGGCTTGGCATGTGTGCAGAGCCAGCACTTGGGGAGCTGCTCCATCCCCCCTCTTCCTAGTGTTTGAGGACATTTTTTGCATGTCCTCTGTCCTCTGTCCAGCCGCCCAAAGCAAGCACTTCTTCCTTCCACTCTCTGGGGTAATGCAAGGGCTCACAGGCAGCTCGTAGTTGAAATTTGGGCACACAATCTCTAAACTGTTCACCAGCACTGGCCTAGGGTATCTCTAGGATACTTTTGATTGGGGCTCCTGTTAAGCCTATGGATCGTCCCTTTAATAAAGCCTTTAGTACAAAGGGCATTTACTTTGTGTCCTAGAAGGGAAGAAGTTCTTTCTCTCAAAGAAAATCCCCACTTTCATGTTTGTCAGGGTGGATTCCCCACATCTTAGGATTTGGAATTGGAAAATATCTTAGAGTAACAGCAATATTGTACAAGGATTGTCTGTGAAAACTTTGCCACTCTAAGTAATGCAATGATGTGGGACAATCCTGAAAAACTTATGATGGGGAATGCTATCTATCTGCAGAGAAAGAATTGTTGGAGTCATCTTTCACACCAGTGTATTTGTGGTTTTATTTTGGGATTCTAGTTATGTATATGTGTGCTCTTACAACAATGACCAATATGGAAGTGTATTTTGCATAACAATAAGAATAAAATTAAAAAGAAAAAGGAAAAAATCTTAAAGATCAATCAACCTTAGTGTCCAACCCTCTCATTTTTGGCTTGAGTAAACTGAGGCCCAGAGACAGGAAGTAATTTGCCCAAGGTTATAAAGATAATAATAAAGAACTGATTCTACATTTTAGTTCAGTTCATGGAGTCTAAATCCAGTGCTATCCCATGATACCTCTCAGCCATTTTCTTCATTTTCCCTACTTCCTATTTGAAAGTATGGTTTGAGGAAACCACAGAAAACCATAGAAAACATCAGTTGTTTTCTCTTCCCTCAGAGTAATTAGAGGCAGGTGCCATAGTGGAAATTGTCTTCATCCTCAAGCAGGAAACTCCTTAACTCTTTTAGGAAGGAATTGAGGAAGGTTTGCACCCTGAGCTCAGCTCTTATTGAATTTTCTAACCAACCCTATAGGAGAAAAAAGTGGAGAAGGGCATCCCTTGTCCTTGAGGAGGCCACAGGACGGGAGTTCTTCCTTGGATATTGGCTGTGGAATGTTGTGACTGTCTGTATTGGGTCCTTGGGGGTTGTGCCAGGACTAGAGCAGGAGGAGAGATTGCTGGGGAGGAGGGAGAAGCTGCTCAAGGCTGAGACTGAGTTGGGTTTTTCAGCTGGAGAACTCCATTTGTATCTTCTTTTTTTCTTTCTTTGTCTCTCTTGCTTGAAATATTCCTCTCCCCATGATTTTTGTAAATAATATAATAGAGTTCATAACACCATTCTCTGTGCCATATATTATCCAGCATCCTGAAGGCAACCTTTCTTAGGACTCTAAGGAAGCTCCAGGGAGAGTAAATTCTTTGGAAATTTACTAATTGGATTGGAATTAGTAATTAAAAGTGGTTCTGCTAAAGGCAGAAGTCTTTTCAGTGGAACCCCTGGAAATCTTCACTAGCAGGAAAGGAGTCTAGAAACCAGTAGAGACTGGGAAAGACTGTTGAACAGTAATAGAGTTGGGATCCTTGGATAGGGAAGTGGACTTGAATAGAGGACTAGAAGGGGAGGTAAGAGATACTATAAGATATAAGTATCTGATTTTCCTTTAGGCTATTTTACAATAAAGCTAGGTCCAGGGTCCTGGAAGGATTAGAAATGGTGAAACATATTTACTATTGAGCACTCCTAGTGTTCACACTTAAATGGGGATTAAAGGATATGAGGGATCCTAGGTGAATTGAGGAGGTAAGGACTCCTTAGAAAATGCTGAAGGAAATGAATAGGAGAATCTTGGAGAAAAGAGGGGTTGGCACTCTATAACCATATTAACATTAACTGGGAAGTAGGCTGCACTTGGCAGCCGACTGTATTTGTGGGAAGAAGTAGTGTATAAAAATGAGGAGTGGAGTATTCATGAGATGCTGAAGGTAATGCTGTCTGGCTGAGGTAAGGTGCTTTCTCTCCTTTCTTCCCCTCCCCACTTTGGGCAGTGACCCGAATTGTGACTGGTACACTTTGCTCCTTGCTCAGTCATTCTCGAGGCAGGGGGCACTGCTGTTTGCTTTTCTCTGAATCCTGACTCCAGCATTCTCCCTTTGATCCATACCGATTACCTCAGCCAAACTCCACTATTGTCCTGCCTAGAAAGTTAATGTCTCTTTCCTAGGCTAAAACTTCTGCTCTCCCTCTTGCCTAGCTTGTTCTTTAGATGATGTCCGAGGAGTCAGTGATGCTAGGTAGAGGGTCATATAGAAGTTAGGAGTGATGCTTAGAGTCTCCTCCTGGTTACCAGATCTATGTTTTTGTCCCCTGAAGGAGTGCCAGATTGACCGGGCAGCTTGTCTTTTTGGTGGGATTTCTCATTCAGCTAGTCAGTGGTATAGCCAAATGACCGTGGGCATATGCTTCCAGAACAGCATTCGTGTATGTGATGTAGGGTGGTTGGTGGAGGAATATAGGGAATTGGTTAACTTATCAGCTGTCTTTAAGGTATGAATATACTGAGCTCCTGAAATACACCTCTAACATTGTCTCCTCAGGGCCCTCTGGGAATAATCAGAACAAGTAGAAAGAGGGAGAATCCAAAGGGAAAAACCTAAGGCAACAATTGCAGAGCTAAACTAGTAGCCTTAGCAAAGGGGAGGAGGAAGGGCTAGTATGTAGGTTATGGGTTTGGACTCTGGCCCAGGGCAACCCTGGCTTCAGTGGCCTTTCATCTCTGACGTTTGGTTTCGAGGCCAAACACAGGGGCTGGGTAAAGATCATCCTGGGAACCTTTGAGACGGGATTATTGAGGCCCCCAGCAGCTTTATGGATTTGCTTTGCTCTAAGAGGAGGGCAGAGGGAGAGTTGGCTCAAGGGGCTCAACTATTCTTACTAGGTAGGCCTTATCTGTCCTATTTGTTTACTCAGGACAGCCCATGCTAGGGAAACTGTGTGAGAATGACTGAGGCAGAGGTTATACATACTGAAAATTATGGAGAACTATGGAGATAGGAGGAGAGGCCAGCCCTCTGTCTCTTAGATAACAGTACCTTTTTGCTGCAAAAGAGTACCCCTTTGTAGGGAGGTAGAAGGGAGGGGGGCAGAGGCCTTGGCCTAGGGAAGAGGGTGAATTAGGTCTAAAATAGGCATAGCCTAGGAATTCCCCTTCCCCATTTCAGTGCATTTCCCAGGACCCCTAGAGGCAGGTGGCCAAGGGGAAAGGCTCTTAGTGTGAGTCTAGGTCAAAAGCAGGGCTTGGACTCCAGGCTTGTTTCCTAATCTCTAACTCAACCATTTAAAACCACCTCTGCAGTGAAAAGTCCAAACCTGATAGAATCATACTTGGTGGGAGGGACAATTGGCCAGAGTTTGTGTGGGTGGGTGGGGTTGGGGTTGGGGAATGGAGGTGAGAGAGATGCTGTATTTCCTGGTGATATCTCATATGTGGTTCCTCAACTGCCTCTACTCCAGAAGGAAGTTGGATAAATTCCAAGAGATAGAGCGAAGTTTTTGATTCAGGGAGGGTCACTTTGCCTTACTTTGCCCCATTTCCTTTCTATGCCCAGGCTTGGTTCCCAGGATCAATTATCCTTAGCACAGAGAATTTACTCACAATGCTTACTGGTTGGCCAGATCCAGGATCTCTGTCCTGGGTCCCATGTGAGGTGGTAGTTAGTGTGGCTGCCCCAGAGGGCTTTGGCAATTTGGCCAGGAGCCACACTATGTGTGCACAGCTGCAAATGCAATAGCTTAGGGCCTTGCCAAGGATTTGGAGCTACTTGTAATATTGGTAGGTGGGGTTGTATTCCAGAGATAGCTAGGCATTAACAAGAGAGCTATTAGGGACCCTGATTTAATAGGGGAGAATTTTACCAGTCCAGGAAGAAGAGAGGACTTTGTATATGCTTTTTCATCACCTCTATCTCTACTACTAGTCTGTTTTATATAAGAATAATCATTCGCTTACATTTGGATAGTACTTCACAGGTTACTGTTAAAGTTCTTTCTTCACACTTTACCTATAAGATAGGTAATGTAGAGTTTGAGACGTTCAGAAAAGGTGTTGCTTGCATATAGTTACACAACTAGTAACTTGTAGAGCTGGAACTTAAATACAATTCTTTTGTCTCTGGCCAAATGCTGTTTTTCTTTATGTCACAGGCCTCCTTCCCCCATTTCTATCATATCCCTCCCCATATCTATCCCCACAATCCACATTGCTCCTTTCTCCACTGTCCCTACATTGGTTCCTCACTATCTGGCACGGGCTCCTCTCCTTTAGCTTTTACCTTGTCTCTCCATCATGGAGCTTGGTTATGAACTTGAATAAAGTGATCATCTGATTAGTGACAAATTGCAGAATTTGGTCTCCTAAACCAGCCTCTCAGAGATAATCAATTGCCCCAGGCTAGAGGCCCACAGGCTGTGACTGGGGAATATGAAAGTGGACACTCCGAGGAACCTGCCAAAGGAAAAGTTCCAAGTTGGATTCTTTTATCTGGTTGGATCGCAGTAGCATTGGAGCCCCAGATCCCGCACTAGATTAGCATCTTACCTTTCTTCTAGAGAGATGGGTATGTCTCTCCTAGGGTTTGATGGCAGTCCCACAGGTGGAATAGGGGGATTCCGAGTGTCTTCTTTCTGAGGACTCATGCATGTCAATGACAAAAGTTTCATCTCTCCCTTAGAATCTGCTGGAGGCATGCAATGTTAAGGATGGAAAACCTTTTGCAATGAAGCTACAAAATCTCTATGTGACCATCACTAAACAAGAATTCCAGGCAGGACAAAAACGACATGGTTCTGGTGAGCAGTTCTGGGGGATCTGTTCTTATTCTAGGTCTCTAGGGTTGGGGAGGGCACCTGATGAAGCTAATCCAATCCTCCTGGGACATTCTAGGGGATGCCAGAGCCCTTGGCTATGAGGTAGCAAGAAGGCTTTGTTCCTTTTCTTTCTCTACCTGCCTAGCCAGCATCTTTATATACACTAGACTCTGTCTGAATTTTTCAAGGGTCCTTGAGAAGACTGGACATCCCTAGTGAGACTGGGGTCATGGGACTTTTCAAAGCTTGAGAGAACTTAAATTTGTCACCGTTTAGTTGATGCTGAGTCTTGATGCCAAAGGTTCTAACCAACTTTGAAATATTTGAAGGGTCTTTTGTCTGGCATGAGTGAAGACTAGCTTCTGTAGCTTCCCAGTGGCTAGCTCAGTAGATGTGACTCCTGGCAACTGCTATGAGGGTTGTTTGGGATTCAGAGCCAATCGCTCTGACCAGGCCATGATGATGAACCTATTACTGCCCAGTTGGTGGGAGGAAGACTTCTTGACCTTTTGTCCTGTTCAATCTCTCAAATTACAGGAGACTCCCAGGCCTCTGATGGGACTTCTTCCCATGACACTGATGTTAGACTACTGAACCAGCAAGAACAGCAATCTTTCTCTGCTCCAACTCTGTCTGTGACTGAGACATTGAATATGGTAAAAATCAATGGAAGCCTGGAGTTTTCTTGAGAGAAACCCTCAGGATTCAGGAAATTAGTACCTAGAATCCCCCTAGTTCTTGCCCCAATGATGTTTGTACCGTGTTGACTTTCTCTTTTAAATGCTTAGGGATTCCTGCTGTGAGTCTGAAGACTGGATTTCTGGATGGAGAGGGCCATGCAGCTCCAATATCCTGTATTCTTTTCTGACCTGATAACCTAACCAATGATTCTCTTACCCTTCTATTACATCCTTCTATCTCAGCCCAGATCTTATAAAGATCATTTCCCATGAGAAGAGAAGGGAATCTATTTTTTTTTTCCTGTACCTGTATACAGAGAGCATCATACAACATTTTCAGTGTAAAAGAGTTAGTTACTTACTTTAAGATGAGAAAGGAAAAATAAGAAGACCCTGAAAAATAAATGTCATATCTGTGACTCTCTTAGAATGGAAACCTGGGAGGTAGAGAGGAGGGTCTAGATTGTTTCCCCTCTAATTTGAGTTCCATTCTCCTCTAGGATACTTCAGGTCCAATTCAGAGACCTCATCTGTCCAAAGCAAAGAGAAAGAAACCAAAGGGACTCTTCAGCTGAACTGAGTTCATCTGCTAAGGATAACTCTGGAAAGGAAATTCTGTCAACATTATCTTGAAGAGATCTTCTGAGGTGAAAACTCAGACCTTGGACAAAGTCAGACAAGACTGGAGCTATGGATTGGGGTCCCACTGTAAGGTTTGTGTTAGTAGGCCATGGAATGGACACTTTGGCAAAGAGACCTTTTTAGTGAAAATTGATTGAGTATATTGATGATCATTCTAGGTTTCCTGACCTGAGGAAGAGTCTGAACCTAGGGAAATATTGAACCTATTCTCTGTAAAGTCCCTTTTGCCCCCAGGATTCTCCTTTAAACTTTGTATATCTACATTTGTGGTGGATTTACTAGAAACACAACAACAAAAATAAAAACTTCCAAAACTCTTGTGCCATTTTATGGTAGTATTAACCTACTTCTGTATTTACATCAAACTCAATGGCAAGTCCCTACTTCTTCTAGGGGGCCTGTGGTCATTCACTTGGTCTGAGTATATTAAAAACCAAACCAAACCAAACCCTGAAGTTCCCAGATTTTGATCCGTTCATTCATAAATCAAGCAGTACCTCTTTTCTCTTCTCTCCTCTCCACCTTCTTTCTTCCATATACATGCAAGAGATTCCCATTCCATCTTTCATACCTTGAGCCTTCAGCTCAGAGACCTTCAGTTTCTCTTACAGTTTTTCTTCTGTGACCTAAACAAAACCTTCACTTTCATCTGGAGTCATTTCTAGAACTGACCCAAGACATGGCAGATTATAATTATCTTTTCCTCTTACTTTTGCTCATCTTCCTAGCTTGTTTTCAAGGCAAAGATCATAACAAGTTAGGCTGTAGACAGCCCTAACAGGATCCTCCTGTGCCAAACAATGCCCGAAGAGGCTCCAGGGCCGCAGGGATGATTTGGAGCTTAGGCCCCTTCCTTCGTGTCCTCCCTCCCTCCCTGCCTCCCTGCCTCCCTCCCTTCCTTTCTTCCTCCCTTCCTCACTATTCCCCAGGTAAAGTGCCTACTGTGGGACCTAGAGAAAGCAGATGATGGGGAACAGCCCAGTGGCCAGAAGGGTTGCTTGAGATGACCACAGTAACTGGCATCTCCACCAAAAGGGAGTGTGAAGTGACCCAGCTCCTATGGAAAGAACCAGGAGAACAAGTGGGCTTGGCTGGAGCCCCATGAAGGTTCTCCTGGGAACAAAAGCCTAACTATTGGGCATTGGTCTAGGGATGGGAGCCTGAGAGAAGGTGCTGGGGATGGGTGGGTGCTGTGTGACCTTATCGGGCTCCTCCTTGTCTTGGAGCCCCCAGCTGTCCCTCTGCTGGAGGTCCCAAAAAGGGTTTCCCAAAGGAAGACCCAGACTCTTCCCCCTGATGCTGCCATGCTCAGGCCTTGGTCTGCTCCCTGCTCGCACCCGTCTGGGCCTGTGTAAGAACTGTTTGTTCTCACATGTTTTCTGCAGGATTTAGGGAGCTCAGTTGTGAGGAGCATCAGGCCCTGGGCCACATGGGGAAGGGGAAGAATTCCTAGCCAGGTAGGGAGGCCGACCACAGTTGTCTCCAAGGACCCTGCTGGGCCTCTTGGGGAGGCCCTGCCTCCTATTCTCCACTTGGAATGTAATGTCACTGGGCCAGGGGCCCCGGACCCCTGGGCATCCCTAACTGGAGACCTGGGCTCAGCCCAGCCCAGCCTTTCTCCGTTCCTGCCCCTGGATCAGCCCCTCCCCCAGGGCCCCAGCCTGGCCCAGCCTCCACCCCAGCTCTCCAGGCACATAAAAGGGTCGAATTCTCGTGGCTGCTCCATAAATTTTATTCCGTAAATATTAGTTTTCCCTGTGTTTAATAAAGCAGCGGCCCACCTCCCCGCCCACCCGCCCTTTCCCCGGGGCCGGGGCTGAGGCTGGGGCCAGTGGTGGGAGAAGGGACTCTTTCAATTGCTTTGGAGTATTTTTAGAAAAAAAAATAATACAAGGTGGTTTACATGAGCAAGCCAGCAAACCAGGAGCAGGACTGGAGACCTCGAGGAAGTGACTGCCGGCCTGACCTAAAAGTAGGGAAATAGCGCCACCTGCACTGCAGGGTCAGCCGGCGGCTGCCTCCGGCTCCCCTCCCCCAGGGCTAGCGCGGCGGCCTCAGACAGGGAGAATTCCTTCAGGAAAGTGGCTGGGCATCCCCTTCTTTCCGCTGCTTCCAGGAGGGCTTCCCCCTCCGTGCCCAGGGAGGGGCGGACAGCCCATCCTGCTTTAGCCAGCCCAGCCTGGGTGCTCCCTGCTCTCCAGTCCTCAGGATCTCCCCTCAGAGCTTCCCCCAAGGAAGAGGCAGGCCACACAAGAATGGGTGCCCCGTCCTTCGGGGACTCTCCTGCCGGCAAACCCTTGGGGGCTTCCCTTTCTCAGCCATTTCACGGCTGTCCTTCCCCAAATCCCTTCCTCCTTGGCCTTGGTGTGCCTTCAGACTCGGTGTGGGCACACTGATCCCCTTGCGTAGCTGCCCATCTGCCTCAGTTTCTCCAGCCGCCTCTACATTAGTAATATCGATTCCCTAGAGAGCAAGCCAACCCCTCTCCGATCAGAAGCCTCCTGGGATGCCCGAGGCCCACTCCAGCCGGGCTGTGTCCGATCTGGGTTTATAGGGACGTTGTCTCTGCCCCATTACCTCGACAGCACCCAGCCAAGTCTCCTGCTCATACCGGACAATGAATAAGTGCTCGTTAAATCAGAGAGCGAAGCGGCATCTTGTCTTGTGCTTGGAACTCCACTCCTCCGTGCCGCTGCCGCCTAGACTCCAGGGACACAGAGACTCCACACATTCCCAGGAGCTTTCGTGGATGGACAGCCTTCCGATCTAGGGTCCCTGCTAAGATGGAGGCTTTCACACGCTGCCAGCTCTGCCTAGGATTGGGCTCTCCGTCCACTGTATGGATGGGGAAAGCTGAAGGTTCAGTGGGAGCAAGACCCAAGGGCACGTGGCCCTCAAGGAGGCAGGGATCCCAGGCCTTGGTACCATCCTCAGCCACAAGCCTCTTCGGGGGTCCTTGCCTCTGCCGTGCTGAGCCTGGCGTTTGGCCAAAGAGGAGAATCCAAGAAAGAAAGGGGATGAGACGGTGGTCTCTGACGGGTTCTTCCCAGTGTTGAAGCAGCCACTCTAGGACGCTGTTGACTGAGACCTCTAGGATGGGTGAGGAGGCTTAGGAGACCCCAGCTCTGGGATGAAGCATCAGAAGTAAAGAAGGCTCGTGCTTCCCAGAAGAGCTGGAGACGTGCCTTTGCCAATGATACTTTCTCCCTCGTGAAGTCACCCTTCTCTCCAAGCCATGAGGTTCTCCCTTCTAGTGGGCCGGTCCAGGCCGCCTGCTCCATATTTCTGTATTCCTTGGATCTGTGGCTGGCCCGGACGTACCAGAGAGCCCCACTCTGAGCCTTTAGGTCAGCTAACACGGAAGAACCTGCAAGAATTTTGGTGTCTACAGTAGAGAGTACACGAAGCCATGGGCTACTCTTGGAAGACTGTACTCAAATTATTTGTCCTCTCAGGTCAGCAGGTAGAGGAGCACCCTTTATACTCTTCCTCTCCTCACTTGGGGGCCAAAGGCAGCCGTAGGGTCCGAAATGGGGAGCAGGGCTTAGGGGCTGCTGGGGCCTCCCTACTGAAATCTGGGTGTTGTATTTACTTTTTCATATTGGCAGCTGGAAGGGGAAGCCCATCCCAGCTCGGCATTGTTGTCTAACATGGTTAATCAGATCCTATAATCCTGCTGTGGAAATATTGGGCCTCACTCAAAACAATAGAGACCAAGAATATTGTGGTTAAATTTCAACCAGTTGCCTCCCTGGCCTGTTTGCCTAACCCCTACCTCCCTCTCCCAGGCCAGAGTCCTCCTGGCTTTATGGACCCCTGATAGGATCGACAGCCGGTCAGAAATGAGTGAATGGAGAGGGGAAAAAAATGAAAAGCCCATTTGTAACAGAGCACTGACAAGAAAGCTAGAACTGTTACGGACTCAAGGGTTGGAAAACATCTAGCTGGAACTAGAGTAGAGGAATGTAGGTATAACATTGGCAGGACAGAACCCATTGTAACACCACTTCCAGTTGTTTGGTTTGGGGGTTTTGGTCATGTAAAGACCATGGCAAATAAGCAAAAAAGGCTAGAGGTTTTCATTAAAACAGGATTCTGGAAGAACAGCACTGTCAATGGTCACTTAACTCGATTAAAGCTGATTCCAGAGTAGGAGGAAAGAGTGCTGATTTCACTTCTACTACTGAAAATTTTTCAGGAGAAAGGGTGGGACTCAGTCAGTCCCCAAACCAGGCTAGTGATGATTTTCCTATTTCATTGCAATATAATACAACAACAATAATCTGCATAAACATAAGGGTGAAATTATTGTGGCAACCCAAGATGGTTAGGGCATGCACTCGGAAATGTTTGTCTAGTAGTGGTGATGAAGTGGCACTTGCCTGTCCACATTATCCTGATTAGTGTCACAAGGATGGCAAGATCATTTGCATGATTAGTCTATCAAGACAAAAGGTATAGACCGCTTGAGAAAGAGCAATGGAAAAAGGAGTAGATGTTCTTGCCTTTCTACCATAGAATTGAAGATGTGCTTTTAGGATTAAGAAATAAAAAAAGACTTTTGGAATCAAGATTTTCTCTGTCCAGATAGAGTTATAAGAAAACAAGTTCTTTAAACATAGAGTTACATGTAAGCTTGAGCTGCAAATGGATATACTGTAAGAAGGAAAAGAACTGACTGATCTTTGCAATGTCTATTTCAGGCTTTGAGCCAGGAGGAAAAGGCAAAGAAAGTACCTGTGCAGGGCTCTTTTAAGGGACAGAAAATATGTTGTCTGGTGGGACTGACTCTAAGCATTGCCATCACATAAGCAAGAAGCATTGAACATTGAGAGTTGCCATGATACTTTTAGAAATGGCAACCAGGTGACCAATGCAGTGAGAAACCAATACAAGAAAAAAAAAGTTCCCAGCCACAACAGTGTCTGCAGACTAGAACAATGAAAATAAGCCTCCATTTTTAGAATATGAAAGAGTATTAAACTGCCAAATGCAATCAGCATGTACCCATTTTCTACATTATTTACCCAAGACTACTACTTACCTCCAGCATCATTTGCACTATTGGATAATTGTCCAGAGCAATTTTTTGAACACGTCTGATGATAATTAGATCTCTGGTGTCTCCCTTTAAGGAGAAAATTGCTTGTAGAGGGAGCAAATGAGAACCAAAGATATACGAGTGCTTCTGGGTTTGTCATAAACAGTGAGATATTCGTGGAAAGGAGGAAGGTGTATTCTTCAATTAAAATGACTGAAAGATGATATAAATTTGAATTCTGAAATAAGGATCCTGGAAAAGAAGAAAGTTGATTCGCTGGAACCCATTTCCACAGACTTAAAGAGTTGTTGGAAATTCCTCAGTGGGAAAAAAAGGCTCAAATAAAAGGAGCTCAGGAAACACTAAAGTATCCAGGAAGAATTATGACTAAAGTTGGCTAAACCTAGTAGAACTATACATAAATTTGAAACGCAAATAGGACAGTCTTAAGTGGCGGATGACAGGTTTAGTCAATAAAGAGTAATCACAGTAAAATGGCTGAATTTAATTCAACCAACTTTTATTAAATATCGACTATGTTTAGGCACCGGGGTTACAAAGACAAAAAAATTCCAGCCATCTAGAAGCTTATATTCTACTAAGGAGAATACAACATGTATAAGGAAAATTGAGGTGGGAGAAAGTGAACTATCGGGGAAACTGTGAAATGGGGAGCACCTGAGTTGTAGTTTATAAAAATCAGCACTTCTTTTTCCCCGTTGTTTAATTACTAGCCTCCTAGTTTGCCTGTAAGATTGAATCCGATTCCCTAAGCATCTAATATTCCCAGAAAAGAGCCCAGGGAAGATGGGGCCCATTAAATTTTGTTACAATTCACGTGCAGAAATATGCACATTTGCAAACTTGTAGATGGCCAAATGAGTCCTACAAATTTATAGAACCATTTAGAGCTATCTGGAATATTAGGACTTTTCACTCTGACTTGAGATAAACAATAAACTCTACTCAAATGGGAACTGGTTGTGCCTTTCTAAATCATCAGGGCAAAGGTCTTGAAGCTAGATAATTCACAAGTGCTTTCTCATGGGTTCATTGTTACTGTTTTCTGTTTATGGCATGTTAACTGTAACTTCAAATGTGCATTTAGTTACATATACATATATGTATGTGCATATACATACAAATATATAGATTTACACATTTACACATACACATATACATTTAGTCCTCACCAAAATGATTTTGGAAATGATTTTGAGATATTCAAGATCAAATGAAATGTTAAGACATTATGAAAGTTGACTATTCTATTAATTTCCCATACCTTTTATTTTTTCAATTACACATAGCAACAAATTCTTAACAATTGTTTTCTGATTTTTTTGCTATACAAATTCTCTCACTCCTCTCTAGACATTAAACAATCTGATACAGGTTATTCCAGTGTTTTCATGCAATACATATTTCCATATTCCTTATGTCATGAAAGAAGACATTGCACATGTAAGCAAAAACTCATGAAGAAAATAAGGCAAGAAATGGTGTGGTTCAATCTGCTTTCATACTGACAATTTCTTCTTTGGCTGTGGAGAGCACTTTTCATCATCAATTCCTTGGAGCTGTCCTGGATCCTTGCATTGCTAATAACAGTCTAGTCCTTCACAGTTGATAATCGTACAATATTTCTGTTAATGTATATAATGCTCTCCTGGTGCTTTTTACTTCACTTTGCATCAGTTCATGTGAATCTTTCCAAGGTTTTAAAAAATCATCCTGTTTCTTATGGTACAATAGCATTCCATTACAACCACATACCACTGTTTGTTCTGTTATTCCCCATTGATGAACATCCCTTCAGTTTCCAATTTTTTCCCACCACAGAAACAACTGCTATAAATATTTTTGTACAAATACATCCTCTTCCTTTATTTTTTATCTTTTTGGGATACAGACCTAGTAGTGGTATTGCTGGGTCAAGTTTTATGGCTCTTTGGACATGGTTCCAGATTGCCCTCCAGAATGGTTGGATCAGTTCACAGTTCCATCAACAGTGTATTAGTGTCCCAATTTTCCCCCACCTCCTCCAGTGTTTATCATTTTCCATTTTTTATTATATAGCCAATCAGATAAGTGGGAGGTGGCATGTTAGAATTGTTTTAATCTGCATTTCTCTAATAGTAATTTGGAGCATTTTTCACATGACTATAGATGCGTTTGATATCTTTATCTATAAACTGCCTGTTCTTGTCCTTTGACCATTTATCAATTGGGGAGAATGATTTGTGTTATTATAAATTTGTCTCAGTTCTCTATATATTTAAGAAGTGAGGCCTTGGTCAGAGATACTTGCTATAAAAAAATTTCTCCAGTTATTTGTTTCCCTTCTAATCTTGATTGCATTGGTTTAGTTTGTACAAAACCTTTTAAATTTAATGTAATCAAAATTATCCATTTCACTTCTTATAATGTTCTCCATGTCTTGTTTCATCATAAATTCTTCTCTTATTCATAGGCATGACAGGTAAACTATTCTGTATTCCCCTAATTTGTTTATGGAATTATTTTTTTATTTCTAAATTGTGTATCCATTTTGATTGTATCTTGGTATATGGTGTGAATGTTAGTCTATGCCTAGTTTCCGCCATATTGTCTTCCAGTTTCCCTAAGCATTTTTTGTCAAATAGTGATTTTTTCTCAAAAGCTTGGATCTTTGGGTTTACCAAAGACAAGGTTACTGTGGTCATTTTCTACTGCATATCAGTTACCTAATCTATTCTATCAATCCACTATTCCATTTCTTAGCCAATACCAGATTGTTTTGATGATTATTGCTTTAGAGTACGGTTTGAGATGTAGTATGGGTTAGCCTCTGTCCTTCAGATTTTTTCCCATTAGTTCCCTTGATATTCTTGACCTTTTGTTTTTCCAGATGAATTTTATTATTTTTTCTAACTCTATGAAATAATTTTTGGATAGTTTTATTGGCATGGCATGGAATAGATAAATTAATTTAGGCAGAATAGTCATTTTTATTATATTGGCTCAATCTACCTAAGAGCAATTAATATTTTTCTAGTTGTTTAGATCTGACTCTATTTGTGACTACTACACTTTCTATACATATATATGTTGTATATATGCATATATATCTGTGTATTTATAGATTTATATATATCAATTAAAATTGTAAGTCACCTTTCTTAGTGTCTGGCTTGAAAATCTCAAAAAGGTTCTCCAGTTTTGTCCAGGACCAATCTGTCCATTTGCAGATAGGTATTTCTGCATACAGAACACACTAGATAACAATCGGATTAAGAACAGATAGCCTAATGATTTTATTCATTTAGAGAAAGAGATTGACTTGAGCAAGGGTTCAGCATCATAACATACTTTCTAAAGGAGGCTAGCAAATAAAGATATCAGTGGATTTGGTTGGAACCAGAAGGCCTAAGCTCGAATCCCCATTTTGCCACTTATTAGCTCTGTGACCTTAGTTCACTTAATCTCTTTGAGCCTCAGCTTCCTCATCTATAAAATGAGAATAGTGATATCTGCATTGCCTCTCTGAGACCCATGTAAAGTACTTTGTAAACCATTAAAGCACTATGCAAACCTTGGCTCTTATTAGTATAGAGTCACTCACCAGACTGACCTAAATGATCTTTGTGACTCTGCTATTGCTTCATTTTCCTGCAGAAGTGTCTGCCCTGCACATGGAAGTTTTGCTTCTACCTCCATCCCATTAATCACATGTTCCTACTCCCACAAAACCCCATCTTTTTTGCTAGTTAGTGCCCATCATACCCTTCAGATCTCTTCACAAAACTCAGCCCTTAGAAACCTCACTGTTGTCCATTCACTTTTTAAATCCATGTCACCTCAGATCAAATGTGTATACATATATCTGAATGTGTATACAAACTATACATAGGTTATTATAGATATGGTATAGATATAGGATATTATAGATATAGATATAGAAACTCACTCTACTGATGCAAATTAGCAACTTATGGTCTAAGATTCTTACCCACGGTTCTACAGTTACATATGTCAGAGGAAGGATGTGAACAGAGAAAGGTCTTATTTATTCATTCATTCATTCATTCATTTAGAGTTCAAATCACATCTTTTATTTTAATTTTTTTTAGCATTTGGAAAATTTTATTTGATTAGTTAATTTAGAATATTTTTCCATAGTTACAGGATTCATGTTCTTTCCCTCCCCTCTCCCACCCTACTCCCATAGCCAACATGCAATTTCACTGGGTTCTACGTGTGTCATTGATCAAGACCTATTTCCATACTATTGATGTTGGCACTAAGGTGATCATTTAGAGTCTACATCCCTAATCATATCCCCATTGACCCATGTGATCAAACAGTTGTTTTTCTTCTGTGTTTCTACTCCCACAGTTCTTTCTCTGGATGTGGATAGCTTTTTTCTCATAAGTCCCTCAGAATTGTCCTGGATCATTGCATTGCTGCTAGTAGAGAAGTCCATTACATTCGATTGTACCACAGTATATCAGTCTCTGTGAACAATGTTCTCCTGGTTCTGCTCCTTTTGCTCTGCATCAATTCCTGGAGGTCATTCCAGTTCACATGGAATCCCTCCAGTTCATCATTCCTTTGGGCACAATATTATTCTATCACCAACAGATACCACAATTTGTTCATCCATTCCCCAGTCAGAGGGCATCCCCTCCTAGAAAGATCTTTTTAACACCAAGCCCACCCTCCATCCACCATGCAATGCTGTCTTTCATATAAAAGAATGAATACATACAAAGAACAAATGCTGTACCATCTTGCACTTTTTTACGTTTTATCATTGTTCCTTGGACAGTTCATGTTTGGTTCTTGAAACTCAACTGTGAATTCCTCAAAGAGCTTCCCAGCCTGGGATCCTCAGTTTCCAGAGAAAATCAGATCAATTTCAGATCTGTTCCAAGAGAAAACTGTCTTAGGACCCAGACTTTTATCTAATATATCTGTCTCTAGACTTTGTCTATTCTGAAGTTCAGTATCGTGCCACCTTAAGATGTCTATCATATTATGGTCTTTTCTTTTCCTTTTACCCTAAGCCACATAATAAATAGTTTTGGTACTTTTTAATGGGATTTATTCACGTGAGGAAAATAATTTCTAATGTATAAGGGAAAGATAATTGGAAATAGGTAAAAAGAAATCTATTATAACCTTATGACTCCCAACCTAGTGAATCTGCAGAGTTATCTAGTTACTTGTTACTTTCCCAAACTGGACTGGGGTTAATACCCCATTCCTTTTAGGAGAAGCCACTTGCGTCACCTTCCTTCATCCCAAACTCCTGTGAAGAAAGCCCTAATTCTCAGGATTCTTAATGAACCTTTGATTCTACCTAAGCCTTTTGTCGGGACTTAAATTTTGGTGCCAGTCCCTTAGCTAATTAGCAGTCACCTATTCCACTGAGCCTTGATGTGGGCTTATGGACCTCTACCTTCTGGCCACTGTCTGCTTCTCAAATTATTGGGAAGAAAGCATCAACAGGTTTTCTTTTTCATCGACTCAAAACACTTCCCCAAAGTTCATGACCTCTCTCTTCTTTCCAGCTGGAAGTATGTCTGCTCCCTCCTTTGTGAGGCTCCTATGGCATTTCTAGTGCCTATTGTGGTAGTGGGCAGACAGTGGTTTGCACAAGTAGTGGCTTGAGAAATGCTTAAATATTAACACCTTTTGTTCACTGTGCCTCGATGTGCTATGTCTACCTACTGATGGATTGAGTCAATGAATGGCAAGCAACTGGCATCCCGACAGTATATTCTGTCTCTGGTGTCCAAACGTTGTGTCTTGAATGGAAATCCAGCCCACTGCATTCCTGAGGCCAAGCTGGTCCTGACTCAGTATCTCTAGGATCAGGCCAGTAAAGGCTTTGGAGTGGCTTTGGAGACATTTCTGAGAGCATTCACCTCAGAGATTGCCTTCCACTTACTCTATATAGACCTGATACACCCCTACATGAGTAGTATGTTGTATTAGTATGTTGATGTCAATATTTGAATTGTGATCTATTTAAATGTGAATTCTTTGAGATTAGGTGCTTTTTTTTTTTGCCTTTCTTAACCCTAGGGTTGAGCGCATAGAAAACATTTAAGAAATCTTTTTTGACTAATTTAGATTAAATGATATTGGGCAAATCATTTAATGTCTTTTGGCTTCAGTTTCCTCATCTGCAAAAATGAGGGATTTGGAGGAGATAACCACTAGGATTCCTCTTGGAATGATTTCATTATCAAAAGTATCATTGTGCACATTGTCCCTTATCTCTCCTCCCCAAGGTGGCTGAACTCCTTGAGAAAGCTGTTCCCTCTACTCTAGTGCCTCCACTGCCTTTCCTCTTAAACTCTTTGCAGTCCAGCTTCTAACCTCATTAGTCAACCAAAACTGCTTTCTCCATAGAATCTGTTCATTGCCAAATCTAATTAATGACCTTTTCTCAATCCTCCTCCTTCTAAACTTTTCTGCAGCTTTTGGCTTGATACTCTCTTCTCTTTAAGATTTCCCGGATGCCGCTCTCTCCTGGTTCTCCTCCTGCTTGACTGATTGCTCTTTCTCTGTTCCCTTTCCTGGACCTTCATCTATATCACACCCATGAATTATAGGGGTGCCCAAAGTTCTATCCTGGGCCCTCTTCTCCCTCTGTCTTATTTAACTTGGCAATCTCTTCAGTTTCCATGGTTTCAATGATCATCAGAATGACTCTGAGGTCTAGTTTGTACAAATCTATTTGCTTATTGTCCCCCCATTAGATTGTGAGCCCCTCTTAGTATCTCTAGCATTTAGCTCAGTGTTGAATACATAGTAGTTGCTTAACAAATGCTTATTGACTGACTTCTCCAGATCTCTGCTGACCCCAACTGCCTACTGGATGTGTTATAGGAAATTAGCAGGAGCAAGAGATCCTGCAAGGCAGAAGAGAAAGGTTCCAGAACTCTGGAGAAGTGGCAGGGCAGTTTCTTCTTCTGGGAGAGACAGTTGAGCAGCCAGGAGTTGAATTTCTGTCTAGTTCTTCTGAGTTGAACCTAGAGAGCTAGATATTCTCTCTCCTGTGGCTTTCCTTGTGATCAGCCTGTTCCTGTGAATCCTGTTGACGCTGAGAGTGATTTCCAATAGAGCTGGTCAAGACTCCAGAAGACAACTGTCAGTGAGACCACCTTTCCTTTGAACCCTGTTCCTGCTACCTTCAATTCCTTCCCACTTTTATATATTAACTAAGGGGGTTTAATTTAACTAGTTGTAGGAAATAGATTTATAGGTAGAAGTATTAGGAAGTGTAGGTTAACAACTTGATTTTGGTTTTCAATAGATCATCCTAATTCCCTTCCCTTATCTTAAAATCAACTATTATTTTAGTTGTTTATATTTATATATATATTATTTCAGAATAGTTATTTCAGATGTCCCAAACTTGAAGTCCTGTAAATATCTTAAATTGAATGTATCCAAAGTCAAACTCGCTATCCTCTCCCCTTTTCCAGACTTCCCTTTTACTCCTGAGAGTATCTCATGTTCCCCATCACCCAGACTTGCAATCTGGATGTCATTCTTGACTTCTTAGTCTCACTGCCAACATACAATCAATTGTCAAAGCCTACTGATTTTACCTTCACAATTTCTCTTATATATGCCCCCTTCTCTCCTCTGGTACTGCCACGACCCTGATATATCCTCTAATCTTTCACATCTGTACTATTATAATGGTTTATTGGTTGGCATTTCTGCCTCTATCTCTTCCTGTCCTGATCCCTCCTGGACTCAGCTGTTGAAATGATTTTCCTAAAGTGTAGGTCTGACCATATCATTCCACCCCATCCATATACCCACCCCACAAGTCCAATGACTCCCTATCATCACCTCCAGGATCAAATAAAAAATCATCTGTTTGACATTCAAAGCCAATGATTTCCTACCCTCTACCCATTTTACTTTTCCAGTCTCCATACACCTTACTCTCCTCCATGTACTCTGGCCTCCTTGCTATTCTTCAAACATGGTACTCCATCTCCCAATTCCTAGAGTTTTCCCTGGTTGTCCCTGTGCTCGGAATGCTTTCTCTTCTCATCTTGACTTAATGGCTTCCCAAGTTTCCTTCAAGTTCCAGCTAAGGTTTTACCTGCAAGAAGGCTTTTTCTAGTCTTCAATTTTTTTTGCAACTATTCCTAACTTATCCCAAATGTATTTGTATACAATTATTTGTGTGTTGTCTCCCCTATCGGACTGTGAGTTCCTAGGGAATGAGGATTGATTTTTTGCATTTCTTTATATTTATAGCCTTTAGCACAGGACCCTGGCACATTGTAGTTGGTTGCATAGGCTACACATTTTTTTCCACTTTCAGAATCCAAACTGCCTCTTCTGGCTTTCACTTTGGGAAGTTAGAATAACAGAGAACTGGGCTGGATGTTGCTCTTGTTTTATCTTCCATAGACTAAAAAGAATAAAGGAATGGGAAATCCTGGGTTCAAGTGTGACCTCAGACATTTTCTAGCTATGTGACCTTGTGCAAGTCACTTAACCCCCATTGCCTAGCTCTTATATTTCTTCTGCCTTAGAACTAATATGTAGCATTGATTCCAAGACAGAGAAGGTAAGGGTTCAAAAAAACCAAAACAACAGTAGGATGGGGATGGAAAAACAAAAAGCCCCCAAAGCCCCAAACCCTATGTTGGTTGACTTCAACCCTCATTTGAGACTCTAGCCCCTGCTACTCTTTCGTGGGCCAAGTGGTAGGAGTTGTTCCAGGGCTGCTTGTGACTACTGGCAGAGATACAAATGCCCCCATCCCCAATTTCATTACCATTGCCATTGGCAGAGACTTAACTGCATGGAGTGAAATCAGAAAAAAACCAAACCACCCAAGGCCAGGATCCTCAGGTGATTAAACTCATCTGTTAAATTGACCACTGAATCTGTCCTAGAATGTCCTAGAAGAATGTTCCCTTTGCTAGTGGCTCTGGGCGCATGGCCTAGTTCTTAAAAGTCTCTTAGGACCAGGGACTAAGGGGAGCTACCACGAATACCCCGAATAGGCCTGTTTTTGTTCATGAACCTTTGAGGCCACTCTGATCCCACTGAACAGTGATGGAGCCAAATAGTAAACCACAAGCCTGACCTCATTTTTGCCATCCTCTGGACCTGGAAGAACATACTAGTTCAGGACCACTGCTGGCAAATATGGCCATTTGCTTTCTCCCCTCTCGGCTTCCACCGGCCAGAGCTACATCGGTCTTGACCTAAGCTTATCACTCAGCACTCTGAGTCTTCTTCCAGCATAGCTGCTTCTGGTTCCCTACTGGAAGTGCGAATATCTCAACCAACTTCTAAGCTAGATAGAAGCAAAGTATTTAGCCGGGAGAGCAGCTGTCCCCAGGGTACCGTGAAGTTTATAGAAAGAAGCACCAGAGAGTATATGGTAAGACTGGCACCCAAGATAGGGAAAAGAATCTTCCCACTAATAGGAACTCGTCTGTAAGGGATCTGGATCCAGTTAGAGTGCTACAGTTTGATGGGGGAAATCAGAAAGTTCAGAGGAAAGGGCAAGGCTCATCTGGAAGGAAATTGAAAGGTGTTGTTTTAAAATGGGAAAAAAATGTTTTTGAGAGGATTTAACAATTGCCTGAAGACTGATGTCTTGCTCATTCATCTCCTGGCCAAGAGGGAATGACTTAAAAGGCAGAATGAGGCTTCCCTTTTTGTACATAACCAGCATGGGAATTTGTTTTGCTGATACAGATTTGTTATGAAGGTTTTCTCCCCCCTCCCCCCACTCCCAGCCCTTATTCTATTGGGGGAGGGGGAGGAAAGCAGTGGAAGAGAGAGATGATAAACACTCTGAAAGCAAACATATCTTTGAAAGACCAAGACTGCCAAGATGGCCATCATCACTAAGGACTAAGCAGCAAGGATGCTAAAATTGTCTGTCCGGTCCAACTTCCAAAGAGCTGAGTTAATCCTGGAAGAGATGACCAAAGGGGGAGGGTGGCTTTCTCTTTATGGATCTGTCATAAAAGCAGACCGTCCATCCCTGTTCCCCCTCCAGTCTGGGCTGGGGGAGTGCCGGCTTGATCAATCAGTGAACCAGGAAGCATCGATTAGGCACCTTTTATGTTCCAGACCAAATGCAAGGCCTCGAGATACAAAGACTCAGGGAAAAAACAAACCGGCTGGCGAGGTGTAAAGATGCCATTCCTCTGTGGGGGAGGGGGGGCTGGGTATAGTGCAAAGCCACTTCATATAGGAATGATAAGAAAGGAATGACGACTTGGGTACACTATGGAAAGGAGACATTGGACCGCTTCCAGGGAATTTGAGGGAAGGACTAGATCGAGCTGCTTTTGATAGGAAATACAGCCGAGTTTTGGAGGGCTGATATCCGGAGGGGCAACCCCAGAAGGGGCTGACTCGGCCATGCCACCTTGGATGCAAAGAACAGCGAGCTTTCCATGGAAAAAGGCGCAACGAGCTCTCAGAGGTTCTAGGAGGCTCTTGTCTTGGAGTAGTAGGGAAGGGTTTTCTCCCCCATTCCTTGTTCTGGTTAAGCAGCTTTATGTTTGTCCTGGAGCCCCAGGTTACACACAAACGTGCAAAGACAGACACACAAACACACACGGACACAGAGATGCACATACAACACAGACATGCACGGACACAGACAGACAGACAGACAGACAGACACCCTCCCTGCCTCCCTGGCCCTTTCTTCTTCCGTTGCCCGGATCTCCTACGAGTTCTGGGCGTCCTGTTTAACGTGTAGCTCCCAGAAGTGCGCAGTGCCGGGTTCCCTCCAGGGCTCACTATTGCTCAGCCTGCCGAGAGGATTATCTTACAGTTCTTACACGCGATTTGCCCGAAGCAGCGCTCGGTGTCATTTTTACCTCCTCGTTCCTATTCATTTTGTGGTCCACTATGTGCTAAGGCTCTTATTATCCCTTTCACTGATAACCAGTCATTGTGCCACCTCTATTCGTTTCCCTAATTGCACCATCCTGGCTGCACCGCCTCGTACCTTGTACTGGAACTGCATTCTACTTGTTCTGACCACATTTCCAACTTCAAAAGAACTATTAAAATCCTATTGTTCTCCTAGAGGCGGCCAACCCTCATCCCCCCCCCCCCCTCACCCCAGCTGGCGGGACGGACGGGGGACTGACATCTGGGGTGTACACGACAGGGAGCCCGAAATCCGGGGTCACATCCGAGAGGGCTGAGGGGCGAAGCAGTTTGTACGGAGAACAGAAACGCCAGGCTGAGCCTCGTGTAGGACTTGAGGTCCGAGGTGCAGCGCTGGGGTGTCGATGACCTCCCCGAGCCTAACGTTTGTCTCCCCGCAGGGAACACCGTGGGCGGCTATGCGGTCCAGCCACTGTCCCCTGCCCCTCCCGTCCGGCCGCGCCGAGGGCTGCGGTCACCATGGGGTGAGACCTCCTGCCCCAGAGATTTGCGCTTTGGCAGGGTCCCGCCCTAACATACCCCCACCCCCAGCCCCAGCCCCCTGCAGCTTGGCTGAGCCCAGAGGCGAGGCCAGGGCGGGGCGGGGCGGGTCCTGGCGGGCGGGGAGGGCGAGCCCAGGAGGTGCAGGGGGCACAGAGGGCAGCGGGCGGGCGGCCGGGGATCGGGGCAAGGGCTAGTGCCTGGGGCCGCCCGCCCGAGGGGGAGGAGGCTGCGGCTGCCCCTGTCGCAGGTTCGCTGGGGAGCGGGAGGGAGGCTGGGACATGGATAGGGTGCGGTCTGCGCGGGGCCCGAGCCCGGATCTCTTCCATTTCCCCTCTCACTCGGCCCCGGGCCGCGCCGCAGACGGCAGCAGCTCCCGCTCTGCCCGAGTCGCCTGACCGCCGAGCCGGGGTGCAAACCGCGGGGCCCGGCCAGCCCGCCGGTCCGACCAGCCCAGCCCAGCCCAGCCCCACCGGCCCGCAGTCCCGCCGCCCCCCGCCGCCGCCGCGTTGCCAAAACAAACGGGCCGGCCTATTTATTGGCGGCCGGCGGGCTGGGCAGCTCAGAGCCGAGGCGCCGAGGGGGACAGAGTGCCGCCACCAGCCCGGGCCTTGGGCCCCCGTCCCCCACCTCCCTGCAGAGCTCCGTCCCGCCCCCGCCGATGGCGCTCCCGCCCGGAGTCCCTCAGCGCCACCCCAACGCCTGAGCGCCCCGCAGCGCCCCCGCCCGCCCGCCCGGCGCCCTCGGCCGCTCCCCCGGGGCTCCCGGCCATGTCTCCGGCCCGGCTCCGGCCCCGACTCCGGCTCTCGCTGCTACTGCTGCTACTGCTGGCGCCGGCGGCATGGGGCTGCGGGCCGGGCCGGGTGGTGGGAAGCCGCCGCCGGCCGCCGCGAAAGCTGGTGCCCCTAGCCTACAAGCAGTTCAGCCCCAACGTGCCCGAGAAGACTCTGGGCGCCAGCGGGCGCTACGAAGGCAAAATCGCGCGGAGCTCGGAGCGCTTTAAGGAGCTCACCCCGAACTACAATCCAGACATCATCTTCAAGGACGAGGAGAACACGGGCGCCGACCGTCTCATGACCCAGGTGAGTGCGACCTGCCCGCTACTGACACCGCCAGCGCCCGGTGGCCCTGCCGACCCGACCTGGCTGGCACCTTCTTCCAGGCTGCCCGGCCCGCCCCCTTGGCACCTGCCCACACTGGTCCGCCCTGCCCCCTTTGGCCTTAGTCGGGCCAGCTCGTGGCTCCTGACCTCCCTCCCAGCCTCTCTGAGGAACCCCGGGGTTAGCCTGGTGCAGGTGCAGCCCGCCCGGAGTTCCTGGGCCAGGGGTCAAGGTGGAATAGGCTAGACGGAATAGCCCAGGGGTGGGGGTACGATGGGAAAGTGGCCAAAGGAACTTGAGCCCGGGGACACCTCGGAGATCTCACTGTCTCGGGGATCTTCGGGACTTCTCCCAGCTTAGTTCTCCCTTCTGCCCGGGGCTGAGCACTTAACTTCTGAACCCAGCTCTCTCTGGCCCCCGGAGTGACGCGGCTAGGAGCGCGGGGAGAGGGCTTTCTCTACTACGACCTAGCAGTCTTCTGCACCCGCCGCTCCTGGAGTTGAGTCCAAGCCAAATCGGAGACGTGTCTGGGGCTTGAGCGCAGGGACTTGGGGAGACCGAGCGGCAGAAGATGAGTTGCGCGAGTCCTGGATCAGGAAGGGGAGGGAACCCTGTGGGAGCTGTCCTGGGAATCCAGAGGCTGAGCGTGCTGCGGGGGCTTACACTAGATGTGGAGATTCACTGTTTCTGACACAGACTCAAAGCAGAACTGGGCGAAATCTTGGGGCTCGACTAGGGGAATTGAGCAGGAGGGACGGAGCTCTAGAAGTGAGCATGGATGGGAAAGGACAAGGATGCTTGGGGCAGTTAGAAGAGGACTGACACCAGTGACCCGAACCTCCGGAGTCCTCTGGCTGCACAGCGTAGATTCCGAGCAGGACGAGAGTGAGTCCCCGAGCGGGCTGGCGCAAACTTGCCATAAGTCAGGGTGATAAATGGAGAGAACTCCCGTTCACTTCTTCCAGGTTCAGCATTCAGCCAGGAGTTCTCAGACTGCTGTCTCTGTGACTCCTTAGAGGACCATCGTTTCTCCCAACCCCGACCACCCCCACCCCCTCCAGTCTTCCCCCAGTTCTCCCCCTGCATCTGCGCTTTAGCTAAGGATTGTGAGAGACTCACTGGGAATCGTAGAGCCGGGCAGGCCCTAGTTTGTGAGGCCGAAGGTTGGCTGCTGGAAGGCCCGGCTCTGTGGAATGCAGATAAGGATCCCGGCGGCGGGCTCGACAATCATTGACAGCGCCCAGCCGCGGCCCTGGCCCAGGGAGAGAAGGAAGGCGGCCTGTCGGGCCCGAGGAGGTAGCAGAAATAGGTTGGGGAAGAGAGGTCAGAAATGCGGAGGCTTATCCCGGGAGGGGAGAGAAAAGGGGAAATGACACTTTTAAAGGGGAGTAAGCTCCTGAGACGGGGAAGCTGAAGCTGCTCGGAGTCTGCTTGCAAACCCGCATCTAGTTTCTTGCAGAAGCGGCTGCTCTCTCTGCCTTCCTCATCCCACCTCACCCAGTTCTCTTCAGCTCCGTCCCTGCCCCCACCCCGCAAAAGTTTTGCCGCTGTTGACTCCCGAACCGAAGAGTCCAAGGGTCTGTGAGGCTCGGCTTAGCTCTGTTCATTGCCCCCGCCCCATTAAAGGGAAGAATAAGCTCAGCTCTATAACCAAAGATGTTGTGGCCCCCTTCCTGGGTCAGGGAGTCAAGGATATGTTCTCTAATCGTCTATCTTCCTCCTTCCTCCTCACGCCCCTCAGTTATCCCTTTTGCCTTCAGGTCCTGTGTAAGCATCAATATTCTTCGTTTCCATGTTCCCAAGCCCCCGGAATTCCAGATTCCAGGTAGTCAGTAGCGGCAACAACTCATCCCTACAACCACTCCCCTCCAGTCCAGCCTGCCTCCCGGGTTCCAGGGGTTTGGGGAGTGGGGCCAGCTACTGGGTCCCTTCTCTGCGATGCATGGAGGAATCCATTTCTCCTCTCCCCTCTCTATCGACCGGTAGCGCTGGTGACCCCCGCCCCTCACCAAGGTGCTGAAGGCGCGCAGATCTGGATGATGATTCCGTTTAGACTATCAAACTTAATGCTCACTGCGGTCCTGTTCTCCCTCCTTCCCCACCCCACAGCCCCAACAGCCTTAGGCCTCCAAGGCAGTCGTGCTTTTGCCTCCGGACTCAGTGTTTTCCCACTCCGCCCTCTCCAGAGCCGGGCTCAACTTCCCGGGTCCCTGTGTGGGTCCCTGCCCTCAGAACTGCAGGTGGGGATGGGAAAGGATCCAAAATGAGAGATGGTCATATCTCTGTTTGGCCTGAAGGACAGCCCCTGCTGTTCGCGCCATTCCCGGAGCCTAAGAGTTAAGGCAGGAGATCTGGGACACGATCCTGGTGCCAAGATGTTGGGCTGGGTGTATGGATCCTTTGCCCAACCAGAGTGCCCTCTCTACACCTGCCAGGGCCTCGGCAATCCCACCCCTTGCGGGACTTCCAGCCCTGAGGCTGCGGTGACACCTGCTGGGCATAGCGGTCCCTGCACCCCTCTCCTGTCCCGTTCCGCCTAATCCTAGAGACTTAAACCCCCGCTACGTTTGGGCCCCACGGGGTTGGGTGGGGGGAAGGACACGATGCTCCAGAAGCCAAGGTCCGAGGAGGTATAAGAGAGGACAAAGAGACGGAAACATAAATGCAATGCATTGGCTGGCGGGGAGCTTTGGGCACCGAAGCTGCAGCAGAGGAAAATAGGAGCTTCCACTGGAGATAGAGTTAATCCTCCTTGGTTGAGGAATTTAAGGAAGGTCCCCGGGGTTCCTGCTCCGAAGAGCGCTGGGAGACAGGGTTTGGATCTGGGAGCCAGAAGGGGTGCTGCTGATCTTAGGGTTTGTCAGAGAAAGGGTAGCAACCAAGGCCGCCCAGGAGGTCGAATTCTAAGGTTCAGGATTCAGCCTGGTGGAGCATCTGCGTCAGGGATCCAAATGGGTTCTATCATTTGATCTGCTTTCGCAAGAGGGGAGAAAGTTGGGGAGCTCGGGGCTCGTCCTGGTCCGCCGAGTCTGCCTACAGCCCGGAAACACGTGTTCCCCTTTCCCCAGTCTTCCTCCGACTGTCAGTTTAGCTCTCCACCCCCAGAGCCCTGATCTTTGCTTTTTGACGCCCTCTCCACGGCCATCTCGGGTTTACTTTTCACCGAGCCATTAATCTTCCGGCATTGAGCCGCGGGCGCCAGTGGCCAAAGCCGAGGGCTCTAGGGCTCACGTAAGGTTAGACAGGAGAGGACTCCACACTAGGGGGACAGAGCCAAATGAGTACGTTGGCCGCCTCTTCCCCGGAACGCCGGCATCTGGGTTGTCTGGGCCGAGCCTCCAGTCCGTTCTGCCCTACCCCCTACCCCACCGCGCCCCCCAATAAGCGCCAGCGCTTTTGCTGGTCCCGGACCCAAGCTTTATTCAGCTCCTGATCCTCCCGCTTTCCCTCTTCCTCCCCCCTGCAGCGCTGCAAGGACCGTCTGAATTCCTTGGCCATCTCGGTAATGAACCAATGGCCAGGCGTGAAGCTGCGGGTGACGGAAGGTTGGGACGAGGACGGCCACCACTCCGAGGAGTCGCTGCACTACGAGGGTCGCGCCGTGGACATTACCACGTCTGACCGCGACCGGAACAAGTATGGGCTCCTGGCAAGGCTGGCAGTGGAGGCCGGCTTCGACTGGGTCTACTATGAGTCCAAGGCGCATGTACACTGCTCGGTCAAGTCCGGTGAGCCTTCAGGGGACTGGGCTCGGGAGGGGCGGGGCCGAGGACAGAGCAGGGGCCGGTCGGAATGAACCGAGGTATTGAAGAGGGGGTGGGCGGAGGAGAAACGAGGCACGCTGGCCCTCGACAGGACGTCGATACCTCCCTCTTCCTCTGCTTGTGACCACTTGTCCGTCCCTTGCTTGGTAGCCTGATAGCCAGCACTGTAGAGTGCTGGCCTCAGTGCTCCTGGCCGGAGCCACCCTTCTGGATGGGCCCAACACCCCCTCAAGTCGCCGTGAGGAGAGCAAGATCAAAACGAGATGGACGGATGGAGGGAGCCAGGGGCTGGCAGAAACACTCGGGGGCTGGAGAGTGGTGGAGGTGTTGAAACGGGGGTGCAGATTGGGACAATGTTTGCCTGAGGCACCTTGTTTTGGGGAGCTGAGACTCGTGCTGTGTAGAACCGGACCCTAAATCCTTTGGAGCTTCAGAGCTGAGTGGGGATTTCTGTATGCCACCATGCAGGTCAGGGCCCCCCTCCGCCTGTGTAGCTCTCTCGACGCAAGGGGGCGCAGGCGACCCCCAGCCCTGACGCTGGGCGATTTGGGGCCAAGCAAAGAATGAGAGCCAGATGGGCAGCATGGAGTTAATAAAATGGATTTTCCGGAAATGGCTGCCTTGTCGATCAGAATTGGTTAGAATTGGGGTCTTGTAGCACCAATCCCCTACCCGGATTTTGTGACAGCGTGTCCTTTTGGAGAGTCCGCAAATTTTATCACCTACACTCCTGGTCACTTCCTTCCTTCCTTCCTTCCTTCCTTCCTTCCTTCGGACTGACCCCTCACCCGGCCCTGCACAGGAACACTCTATATACTCTGAGCCCACGAACAGGCCACTCCAGGACCCTCACACATGAGCACAGCACATGGTTCTTTGCCAATAACTCTACATTCCAAATCTTGCCAGAAGCCATTGACCTCCACAATCACCTCACACTGATTAGGGTGATGCCATACACTGAGCTTCCCAAGCCACCTCCACCTCAACCGGTATTGCGCATAGTCAGCCTTCAGTCCACTCATTCTCTCCTTCCCGTTAATGCTGCCCATCCTGATCACACAAACGATATCACCCAGTTCTGTTACCCCTGGCCTGCCACTGATTCTGCTCACTGCCCTGGACTCTTCCATGAATTCCACCTGCCACTGCCCCATCACCACTGACCCTGCATGTGGGCTGGACCCCAGTGACCTTAGCCATGGGCACTGACCCTAACATGGCTATGATGTACAAACTTGGAGTCTGGGTTCCCTCTCACACCTAAGAACTGGACCTCTACTCACTCCCCTCCACAGACACACCAAGCACACTGGGGGCAGGACAAGAGCAGGAAAAACCCCAAAGGAAGGCAGTTTTTGTCTTCTGGGGGAGAGAGCAGCATTTGAATCAGGGGTGAGAGAGAAAGAATAGAAACGATACTCTATGCATAGTGGGCATCTAGAGGATCCCAGTCTTCCTTTCCTTCTTTCCCATGAGTCACCAGGCTCCTCTTTCTCCCTCCAGCTTTGCAGAGATACTTACTCTCCATCTCTTTGTAACAGAAAGTGCCCTTGAGCTTAAGGAACACCTTCCTCTTCCATCCCGCTCCAGTTGCCAAGATGAGGATGGGCTTTTCTGGGGCTTCCCTGAATGAATGGAGATGGGATGAGGGAATGAAGGGAGACACAGGGTTGGGTGTAGGATTGGCGCTGAGGAGGAGTCAGGTCTGCATGTGGGATGGAAGAAATGGAACCAGGCTAAGGGTTGAAGTGGGGATCAAAGTGGGGGCTCTAGGAACTAGGTCCCTTCTATCTGAGGGGGTTTCAGTGGTGAGGCTAAGAATCTGAAATCTCTGACAATAACCAAGTATCCCTACCCTGTCCATTCTCCCCACAGAGCACTCAGCTGCAGCCAAGACTGGCGGCTGTTTCCCAGCAGGAGCCAGGGTTCGCCTGGAAAATGGGGCTCGAGTGGCCCTTTCTGCCTTGCAACCAGGGGACCGGGTGCTGGCCATGGGGGAGGATGGGAGTCCAACCTTCAGTGATGTGATCATCTTCCTGGATCGAGAACCAGCCATTCAGAGGGTTTTCTATGTCATAGAGACCCTGGACCCACCCCGGCGCCTGACACTCACCCCAGCACACCTGCTGTTCACTGCAAATAACCACACAGAGCCTGCCACTGGCTTTCGAGCTACCTTTGCCAGTCAGGTGCAGCCTGGCCAGTATGTGCTGGTGGCAGGAGTTCCAGGGCTGCAGCCTGCCAGGGTAGCAGCTGTTTCCACCCAAACGGCCCCAGGGGCCTATGCCCCTCTCACCAAGCACGGGACACTGGTGGTGGAGGATGTGGTGGCCTCCTGCTTCGCAACTGTGGCTGAGCAGCGCCTGGCTCAACTGGCTTTCTGGCCCCTTCGGCTCTACCATAGTCTGTCATGGGGCAGCAGGACCCCAGGAGAGGGTGTCCATTGGTACCCTCAGCTGCTGTACCGCCTGGGGCGCCTCCTGCTGGATGAAGACAGTTTCCATCCCTTGGGAATGGCAGGGATGGGCAGCTGAACCGTGCCCCTTCCCCATTCATCCCCAACCCACCATGCTGGGCATGAAGCCTCTCCCACCTCAAATCCCTCTATTCCCCGAGCCGGGAGGACTCCAATCCTGGTAGATGGGGAAGGAACATGGGGAGGAGAGGACGGGGGAGACCTGCTTGGTCACCAGGGAGCCACCTACAGCCAAATCACTCAAAGTTCTCTGCCAAGTTGGCACGAAGACAGTGGATGTGAGCCGTTAGGTGTCCGATTTCTAGCCACAGAACAAAAAGAGCCACCACGAACCCTCTAGAGACCTCGAAAGTTGGCTCATTGCTCTCATCGCTCCCAGCCAATAAGCAACGCCCCCCCCCCCCCCCCGCCCCTTCCCTGACTCTAAGAGGCCTCCTGTTTCCGGTCCCAGGTCTGAGTTCGCCCTTGGGGTAAGGTGCACCTTCCTTGATGCTGCTAGATTTCTCAAAGGCAGAGTGAAGGAGAAGTTCCTGGGGAAAGGAAAAACTCCGAAAGTCTTCCCTCGGCCACAGGGACTTGAAACTTCTCATGTACACACTCCCAGAGAGGCCCCAAAGACTTTGATTATTGGTGGATAGAGTTCTTGGGAGCGAGCGGAACCCTGTGATCTAGCCAATAGGATGGGGGCCTCCGATCCACTCCCCTTGAGGGAACGAGGGGACCCAAAGAAGAAGAGGAATTCTCGGGAGCCCCAGAGAGTGTATATGTTGGGGTGTGGATCCGTCTTTCAACCCAGCCGGGACCCTTCAGGACTGCGTGGAGGGGGAAGAAGGTTCCCCACAGTATGAGATGGGGCTGGGGAGCACTGGCTTCCGGACTAAGCACAATTCCCTCCCCATCTATATCTCCCCCCACACCCCCCTCCTCCAGTCGTGTCCCCCCCTTCTTATTTATTGGCGCGGAGGGGGAGGTCCGTGGGGGCGGTTTGGAAGCATTTTTGTCTTCTCTTTCTTTTGTAATAAACGTTATTTAAGGTGGTCACAACTGCGGGGCAGGGTCGTTGTAATGAGAGCAATAAATGATTCACCGGCAAGGTGGACAGCTCCTTTGCCCCTAAATCCGCATTCTTCTATATAGAGCGACAGAGGTTTATTTCCGGTGTTTTCCTCATAAGGGGAGGGCAACGTTACCATTCCCAGTTTACAACGCCTTCCCCAAAGCAGCGATCCTGTTATCCTTCGAGGCTCCACCTGGTGTTTAATGAAGTTAGCAATGGCAAAGGAGAAGAGCTACCAGGAGATCTGAGAGTCAGGCAATATTCTCTACTTAATTCATTCCCCCTCTACAACCCGGCCTTCTATGGAACTCTTTCTCCTTCTTAGGGGAGTCCTATTTGGGGCTCGACATTCTTGCTCTAGACTATGGATGGTACTGCAATAAAAGCCCGTTAGAGGACCCCAAATGCTTTCCTGGCAAGGGATCTCTGATCCAGGGAGTAGAAGCAGTATATTTTGTAGGAGTTGTTGAAACTAAGACTCAGAGGAGTAGACCCATGTCCTTTTCTGCACCCTGTCTTAGCGATTCCACGTATCCCAGACAGGAGATGGGCCCAGAGTCCCACCGCCACAACAGAGATACATTACTTCTTCAAGAAGACAATTTCTAGTTCAAGTTTATGGCCCTGTTCTCTCTCCCTTCTCCCCTCCCACCCAATCCTGTTGGGTACCTGCCAAATGAGGATGTTAAATTGGTTGCTCTGGTCTTTTCCAGCGGACATTCTGGAAGTCTATTTAGTCTACATCTAATTGGCTTTGATTTTTGCTTCAGAGTTCTCTGACCATTCCTCTCCCCCGCTACCACCACAAGCGACATTCAGTGGCCTCTTAACTAGTAGTTGTAGATGATCGATGGCAAATACAAAGCTATCTGGACTGCAGGCTGTAGAGAAACTCAGATGACACTCAGAAGAGAAAATCTTGGGAAACAACACTGAGGGATGAGTGACTGGCAGAAGAAAGAAGAGGGAAAGCAGCTTAAATTTAAAAAAATTTCCATGTTTACAGGATTCATTTTTTTCCTTCCCCTCTTCCAGAGCTGACAAGCAATTCCACTGGGTTGTACAAATGTTATCACTTGATACCTATTTCCACATTATTCACTTTGACCATAGAGTCAAAACCCTAAATCATATATTCATATGAACAAGTGATAAGTCACATGTTTTTCTTTTGCATTTCTACTCCCACAATTCTTTTTCTCAAGGTAGATAGCATTCTTTCTCCTAAATCCCTCAGGAATATCCTGGATTATTGTATTGCTACTAGTAGTAAAGTCCATTATACTGGATAGATCCACAATGTTTCACTTTTTGTGTATAACATTTTATTGGTTCTGCTCATTTCACTCTGCATCAGTTCTTGGAGATTCTTCCAATTCCTATAGAAATCCTCCAGTTCATTATTCCTTTGAGCACAATAGTATTCCATCACCATCAGACACCACAATTTGTTTAGCTATTCCCCAATTGAGGGACACTCCTTCATTTTCCTTTTTTTTTGCCACTATAAAGAGCACAGAAGAGCTTACATTCTAATGAAGGTAGATAACATATAAAGAAGGGGTCCAGATGGGCTAGGTAGGTGGCTCAATGGATTGAGAGCTAGGCCTAGAGATGGGATGGTCCAGGGTTCAAATTTGATCTCAGACCCTTCCTAGTCATGTGACCCTAGGCAAGTCACCTAACCCCTATTGCCTAGCCTTTACCACTCTTCTGCCTTGGAACCAATACATAGTACTGGTTCTAAGATGGAAGGTAAGTGTTTGTTTGTTTTTTAAGGGATGGGTGGAGAAGGGATTACTTTGAGAACAAATGTTCACCTTCTGGTCCTAACTAGAGAGGTATTTTAGTGGGAGAACAAAGGCTGATGTTTTAGTGCTTTCAGGTGTACAAAGTGATTTATGTATCAGGATATCATCTAGTTTAATCCTCATATTGCCTCCCCCACCCCCTATGCACTGTGGGTTCTTATCCTCTTGGGCTCTCTCTGTGAAGTGCCAGAGAAGATAGGAAGCACCCTGAGATTTGCAGCTTGACCCCTCTCCTCCCACCTGGGCCCCAAAGAGTCTATGCTGGCAATGAAAAGCAATCCAAATGAGAGTTGAGAGGTTCCAAGGAGTGATGGCAAGAGAGAGAAGCTTTTATTTTCTCTAAATCCGAGATATGGGGGCAGTTTGCCCTGACCCTTAATTAATGAAGCAGAAAGGTAAGAAGGCAGGTTGGTAGCCAGGCAGGCAGGCCAGAAGAAAGGAAGGAAGGAGGAGGGAAAGAAGAAAGAAAGGAACAAGGGCTGGAAGAAAAGAAGGAAGGAAGAAAAAAATCAATGAATAAAAAGGCATTCAACCCTTTTGACATCCTAAGCACAGAGCTAAACAGCTCTTTTGTGGCTTTGCTGGATATGCAGGCAAACAAAGGTTGGGGACATTTGCACTGGGAGTGGAAGTCCAGATAGGTCTGGAGAGTAGGGATACAATGGAGGTGGGATTTTAGGTCAAACTTGAGTCAACATTGTAGCACGAAAGTCAAAAAGTTAACTGGGTCTAGTCTTAATGAAGAGACTCGAGTTCAGAGTGAAGGAGATGAGCAGACAGTTTTTGAAGTATCAGGTTCATTTTGGGGCGCCATATTTTTATGTATATTTTAGGCAGAAGAGGACAATCAATATAGTGAGTGAACTGGACACATTGAGGATAGGTTGAAGAAACTGGAAATTAGCATATAAACAAGGAATGAAACTGGCCCTAAGGGAAGAATAATGAAATAATAGAATAATACAGCATTACAGTAGGAAGGAGTGTTAGCTTAGGAGGCAAAAGACCTAGGTAAGTTACAGCCTCTCTGGGCCTCAGTTTCTCCTTTGGAAAATGAGGGGATTGGATTAAACAGTCTCTAAGATTCCTGCCAGGTTTAATTCTATGATCAATGAGATAGAGGGTAGTTTTAGGGAGGTGTACTTCCTAATATAAGAAAAACCTTCTAACAATTGACTCTCTTCCAAAGTGGAATGGCTTCAAATCTCTCTAGATAGCAGAAAAGTGACTAAATTGTCTGCCTTTTCACCCAGCCATCCCACTGCTGGAATATATCCTCTGGGAAGTCAAAGACAGAAATAAGCGAAAACATTTACAGCATCATTCTTCATGGTTCACTGATATGGAAAGAAAATGAGTGCCCCTGGATTGGGGAACTGCTGAAAACACTGGCATATGAATGCTATGCAATATTAATTTTTGGAAATAAGTGACAAATAGGAGGTTTTCAGGGAAACATGGAAAATTGGCATGAAACTGATCTCCAATGAAATAAGAACAGACAGAAAGTGGAATAATTCCTTTTTACTGGATATTCAATCAGAGACTGTGTGACAAGTTTCATTCATGTTCAGATTCATCAAAGATTAGATGGCTTCTTAAGTCCTTTCTAGTTCTAGGGATCTGAGAAACTACACTTTCTTTCCAGTGGGAATAAATGAGGCAGAAATCTGGGACTTGGTTGCTTCCGTGGGGCCTCTGTTCCAGAGTTCTGTGCTAGGAGCAGTCTATGGACAGTGAACAGTGATTTGTTTAATTGTTTCAGTCATATCTGACTCTTTGGGACCCTATTTTAGATTTTCTTGGCAGAGGTACTGGAGTGGTTTGCCATTTCCTTCTCCAGACTGTTTTACATATAGGGAAACTGAGTCAGAAAAGAGGATTAAGTAACTTGCCCAGAGTCACATAGCTAGTAAGTGTCTGAGCCCAGTTTTGACCTCAGTTCTTTGTGATTCCAAGCCCAGCATTCTATCTTGTATTATCTAGCTACACAGAGGACAATGAATAGTCATTTAAGATGATTTCTAAGACCCAGGTTAGCTCCAAATCCTTTAAAATCTCTGACTGTAGACGACTTGAAGCATGCCTCCCCCCTCTGAAGAGCCAGACTGGAGGTGTGGAATCAGGCAGACTTTGGTCGTTGTGGCCAATGTGTTGATTTATTTTGCTCAACTCTTCTTGGTTACAAGGAGGGGGTTTTAGCTGCTGAGTCATGAGGAAACAACAGCACCATAAAAGTACCAACAAAACATTTAAAACATAATTTTATTTTATTTTAAAATTAATAAACAGTTCTCTCCTTTTCACGTTTCCAGTTGGGAAAGAAGAAAAAAACAAAAGAAAATGCATAGTCAAGCAAGACAAATTCCCACAATGGCCATAAAGCATTAAAAAATATTTAATAAAAGAGTAAAACCCAGGAGGGAACAGGACCAGGTGAAGGAGTGGAAGAGGAGGGAGGAATGAACCAAGACAAGGGGAAAGGAGGGGCAGCTAGGTAGCACAGTGTGTAGAGCCTCAGACCTGGAGTCAGAAGGTCCTGGGTTCAAATCTGTTCTTCTTAGTTAGGTGACCCTGGGCTAGTCACTTAACCCCAATTGCCTAGCCCTTACTGCTTCTGCCTTAAAACTGATACTTAGTTCTAAGTCAGAAGGGAAAGGTTTTAAAGGGGCAGGGAGCTGGTAGGTGGCAAGGGAACACAGGAACTTGTCCCTAAACACTCCCAGACATCAAGAGTACTGTAGGACGTGATGTAGTAAACAGAGAGCCGTCACGTCACCCCTGTCCCTCCACAGCAGATCCCCCTTAGAGCACAGGACCCAAAGGAGGACCCAGCTAGAGAGCAAACACCTATGAGATAGTTCAAAAGCCAGAGACCCAAGTGCAGACGCAGCAGAGTTCGAGATAAGCAGGTTATCACCCTCAGCCTTTTGCCCTCTGCCAACCCTGTGGGCATATGCCACTTTACCCCATTTCCCCCCACCCTAGCCTGGTTCTCAAAGCCTCTTTGTTCACTTTTTGCTACTACTGAGACTCTGCCAGCTCAGATCTGATAAGGCTGCAGTAGGCAGATAGGAACTCTACCAGATCTCCAGTCTCCCTCTAATCTCACACCCTGGCAGCTGGGTGTAATCATTCCCACACCTCAGCACCCAAGAAAGTGAACAGTTTCCAGGAATCACCCCCACACCTAGTACGAGAGAGGAAGTGTTGGAATTCCCTTCACCCAGAATGGTCTCACTCCAGGATTTCTCTTGGCATGAGCAGAGAGGAGCCCTCTAGTTCTCTGGGCCACCCAGGGGTCATACAACTTGTGCCCCTGAAGGGACAGGATGTCTGTCTCCTTTATTTTGACCCATGACTGAGTCTATGCCTAGGCATACAGACTTATTAGTTACGGCATCATGGGACTCAGAGCTTTGAGTGGCCTTTGAGATCATTTTATCTAATCCCCTCATTTTACCACCGAGAAAATTGAAGTCCTCAAAGGAGAAATGATTTGTCCAAGGCGATACAGTTAGCGCATAGCAGAACTGCTATTTGAACCCTATCTAATTCAAATCCAGTGTGCCTTTTCGACAAACCCATAGTTATTACCATTCTGCAGCAGCACTCTATTTTAAAGTTTGTTTTTTTTTAATCAGGTTTTCCTCACTGCAAGTCCAATGCTTAACAACTGAGCCACCACTCAGCCTCAAGAAGCTCAGTGCAACCCCTTCATTTTATCAATAAGGAAACAGAGAGGTTGTGACTCACTCAAGTTCACAAAAGGAGCTGCAATGTGAAGTCAGACTTTTGGACTCCAGATGGAGTGTGATCACCACGGTACTAGGTTTCCTTTATTTATGCAGTTTAAAGAAACAAGGCGTGCTCTTGTTACTGAACTACAGCCCTGACAATAACTCCTTACCTGGCCCTAAAGAGCCTTGCAATCCACAGACTGGCAAGCACTTTCATTTTATGCAGCTTCTTAAACTCCTCATACTTCACGTCTTTGCTGATGATATCTCCGCATCTTGCTGCAGTGTAAGCCTCTTGGCTTACCTCTTGGGAGGTTTACTGTGTTAGAAATGATGACTATGCTATAGATCTGGTCATTTCCAAAAGTGAATTCGGTATAAAAGAATTACTACATAGAAACTAGAGGAAATATCTCTAAGTGGGGCAAGCTGGTATGGTCTATTAAAGACACAGTCAGGGAGCAGTTGGGTCGCTCAGTGGATTGAGAGTCAGACCCAGAGACAGGAGGTCCTGGTTTCAAATCTGGCCTCAGACACATCCTAGCTGTGTGATCCTGGGCAAGTCACTTAACTCTCATTGCCCAGCCCTTAACACTCTTCTGCCTTAGAACCAATACCCAGTATTGATTCTAAGACGGAAGGTAAGGGTTAAAAAAAAAAGAGGCATGCAATGAAAGAACATTTAAAATAATATACTGGTTTCTCTCTCAGAAGAAATCATATCTGACTAATTTATTAGATTTCTTTCAAGAAGAATTAATTCAAATATGAAAGACCAACAGTCAATTCCAGATGGATAATTGGTCAAAGACTATAAATAGATCTGGAAAGGAAAATCACAAATTACTAACAACTATATGTCAGATTGTTCCTAATTGCTAATAATAAGAAAAATGCAAATCAAAACAACTCATTTAACCTCATCCCTAGCAAACTGGCAAAGATGATAAAAGATGGAAATAGTCATTGCTGGAAGGGTTGTAGAAACAAGAGAACACTAACACACTGTTGGTGGAGCTGGAAATCGGTCTAGCAATCATTTTATAATTATGCTAAAAATGTGGTGAAAATATCCCCCACCCTTTTATCCAGAGTTTTCACTACTAGGCATATACAACAAGGAGGTCAAAGAAAAACAATTACACCAAGATAGTCAAAGAAACATTTTTTGGGGGTAGCTGGAAAGAATGGGAAACAAACTGATATTCATCAACTGGAGAATGGTTAAGCAAGCCAAGTGGTACATGATTGTTAAAGAATATTATTGCACCTTATCCAGGAGTAAGGATGGGATCCAATCATCTCAATCCACTTAAAACAACTACCTTAACCAAGTTGAAACAATTAATTGAGGTGTGTATATATATAATATACATATTATATATATAATAGTACTATTATATATATAATATACTATATAATATATAATATATATATAATATACTATAGTATAATAATACTATAATAGTGTAGATACCAAAAAAAAAGTCATTGTAGAAAGAATGAAGAGCATTGGATGAAGTAAAGTGATCCTTCGAGGAGGTAGATTGGGATTGGTCGAGGAGAACTTGGTCACAACTAGATGGGGAGGGGATGGAAACTCTTTTATAAAGTAGCAAGCCAATTCAGAACCTGGGAATTCTGAAATCTGGCAGCTCATTAAAAATGGCAATTCCTTCCAAGCCCAGTCAGTGACTAAGCTAGGTTGGTTCTTCAGAGGATACAAAATCTCTGCTGGATAGGTTGGTCCCTTGTTGGACTGAGCCAAATAAGTGGCTCAGATGCTAGGAATAATGGCTGCTGGTATGAGCTGGGAAGGTCACTCAGCCTCTGGGACTATTCACCAGTAATAACATCACTTCTAGATCCATTGGTCCTCAGTACTCCCTGGGTTTGCTTTTGGATAGGCAGTTTCAGTCTCTATCAACTCCAGGCTCCAACTCAGCTTGGTATTACCAGACTCTTTCCAGCTAAACAGGGTTTCGGTGCTCTTTTTGGCTGGAATGCCATTGAACTCTTCCAACAAAGACAGGAACCCTTAGCCTAGGGTGGGTAGGAACCTCTTCCTTTTATTTTTTGGCCTTGTTTCCCTGGGAGAGGTAAAAGAGCTCTAGCTTCACCTATCTGAGACATTTTTACTGGTTCAGATCAGTTCACTCAGTGAGAGACCTCACCATTCCTTATGTGCATCAGTTATATTTTTCATATTCCCATTGGGGTCTTATGTGAATCAATGCCTGGGGACAAAGGTAAAGAAGTAGTCTGCTTTTCATTCATCTTTGCTAGTTTTTAAAGATACAATTGAGCTACTCAAACTTCAGCATGGGATATTCCAAGAGGATTAGCACCTATGGTATGAGGGCTTGCCCAACCCTTTTCAGGGCTGCTCATCCACCTTTAGTGTACACTTGTCATCCAACTCTCACCTGTGGCTCCAAGAAGCTGTAGCATTCAAAGCACACACACCCCAGTAAATACCCCAGTAAAACCATACCAGATGAGCTAAACTCGATCGAGGCTAACCAACAGGTCTCAAACTGTCTATCCAAGCATGTGAAGACTTCCTTTTTCAAAATGGGCAGATGAGAACTATTTTTTCCAACAGCCTTCTGAAAGCAGCCACGGAATGCTTAGAGCTTGGTCAGACATCCAAAATGCTAAGGTCCTCTACTACATCCCAAGCCATCACCAGCTGTCCTAACTTTTGTCTTACCCTTGGACTTCGATGACTGGAAAAGGGAGTGAGACTGATGAGTGTACAACTGTGCCTTACATAAATTCAATTCACTAATAATTCTAGACATTATCCTTTTTTAATTGAAAATTTTTATTTAATTAATTAATTTAGAATATTTTTCCATGGTTACATGATTCATCTTCTTTCCCTCCCCTCCCCTCCCCATCCCTGTAGCTGACACACAATTCCACTGGGTTTTACATGTATCATTGGTCAAAATCTATTTCCATATTATTGATATTTGCACTGGTAAACATTACCCTTTAATGTCTTTAGTCTTTGAAAATGAAGGACCACCACCAACTTTCCTGGTGTGAAATGATACATTGATATTTCAGTGCTTTCTTTTGATTCTTCCCATCTTTAGCTTTGCTAAAACTTAAAGGACTGCATCCTTACAAGTATACAAAAAAAAATCAAACAGTGGCTGTATGCAAAAATATATGTTTTTTTACATACCCCCTTCACCAAGAAAGGAAAAGCATGCTTCATCATTTGCCTTCTAGTCATTGCATTGATCAAAGTTGTGATATTCTGAAGTCTTTCAAAGCTATTTCTTTCACATTATTGTAGTCATGGTAAATTGTTCTCCTGGTTCTGTTTATGATGCTTTGTGTCACTTCATAGAAGTCTTCACAGGTTTCTCTGAATCCATCGTCTGTCATTTCTTATGGAACAATATCATTCACTACATTTGTTGTGAGTATTCTCTGGTGCTCTTTCCCGGGACCAGGTTGGCTACATTGCCTTAAGGTTTTTGGGTAACCTGAAGGGTTAGAGTGGGGGTCTCTTTCTCTATCACAATCAGCTTGAGCCCCTGCTATTGTGTTGTTCCTATTTTTGGAGGTCCAATGACTGGCACTCAAGTTTCATTTAACCACCACTGTAGTTTTTGCAAAGGGATATCTACCTAAAAGATACATTAAGAATAAACATGCAAGTATTTACCCCAATTCCTCTGGGATATACCACCTCAATATCTGGGAGGATTAGCTCAAAATGTAGCTCAGTTTCTATAAAACACTGGTTTCACCAAGTACATTTTCAAAGGAAGCATTGCTGTTAGATGTGGCCTCATCTCAGCTACATCTAGGCTGGGTTCACAAGGTTACTCTTTGCTCCTCTGGGCATTAATGTTGGTCTGGCTACAGTATCTGGTCTACAACCCACGTTCTAGAATGTTGAGTGCTGGAGTGCTCTCATGATGACTTTCTATCTTCATTCAGTTGTGAGAATCCAATCTTTTTCACCAAGTACAAATGAAAAGATTAGGAAAAGAGCCTTGTTTCTTGGGGACATATGACCTCAGCTCAGGAAAAAGACCTTCCTTGATCCACAAATTTTCACTGGATGCCATAAGATTCACTGGATGCCATGCTCCCCTGCAGGAGTGAAGCAGATTGAGGGATGGCTGAAGCTGACTCAAGTCATTTCGAAGATACCAACAGCTGTCAATTGAAAAGGCTCCTAATCAAGCATGTGGTTAGCTAACCAGAATCAGTGATAAGTTGTTCATGAATGCTCCCAAATCTCTTCAAGTCACTTTCCTTATATATCATTAGAATTCCCCCTGAAGCAAACTTCCCAGGTTCCCCAAATGGAGACATATCAACCAATCAAGCTAATATGGCTTGTACATGTGCTGCTAGACATCCACCAAACATTTAAATGCCATAATTTGTTCAGTCATTTCCCAACTGAACTGGTGGACGTGGTGAGTTTGTTTCTAATTCTTTGAGACAACAAAAAATACTACCATAAATATTTTTGTACATCCCCATCCTTTCCTTCTACCTTTGGCCTCGCTTGGATTATTGCCTAGTAGTGGCATTGCTGGTTCAAAGGGTATGTACTATTTAATGACTTTTGGCCCTAGTTAGGAGTCGTTATCCAGAATGGTTTGAACAATAACTCATAATCCTACTGGATGCCAGTTCTCCTACCACCCTTTCAACAATTGTCATTTTCCTTTTCTGTCACCTTTGCCAATCTAATGGGTGTGGGGTGAAATCTCAGTTGTTGTTCTGTTGTTCTTCAGTTGTCCAACTCTTTGTGATCCTATTTGGAAAAGATTTATCAGCTTTAATCAGAATATTGTGTTAGTGATTTGGAAAAATTTTCAAATAATCGCTGCCCTTTTAGATTTCTCCCCATGAGAACTGCCTGTTCAGATTCTTTGACTATTTTTCAATGGGAAGGAATCTCTATTTCATTCAGTGTAGATAAGCGTGGGGTTGAAAAGCTTTACAAGGAATTAAGAGAAAATGAATTGGAATGAAAATGTTTCAGAAGACATAGAGCTATTGAATTACATACAATGGTTAAAGATGTTCTCTTCATTAGATCCAGCCTCCAGAGTCTTAAATATGATTTTCACCCTGACACCTGGAATTTTCCTTAGTTTAAGATAAGATTGGTTTCCCCCTCTAGGTGAAATATATTTGCTCTTTTTCCCAGCCTCTCAGCCCAACACACTGAGTTTATGTCAAATGATGGTATCATTTTAAAGCTCCAGAAGGATGGGGAAGAACAAATTTCAACTTGTCAGATGTCTCCTGACACTCAAGAGTGCATTTGGGGTTGGGTTTCTTTTTCTGGTGGGTGGGGGTGGAGTGTCCCTAATGACTATTTGTTGTTGCTGTTGTTCAGTCATGTCTAACCCTATCCAACTCTATTATCCTGTTGACTTTGTCTATGGGGTTCTCTTGGCATAGATACTGCAGTGGCTTGCCATTTCTTTCTCCACTGTGTCCCTATTTTATAGATGAGAAACAGGCAAAGAGGAGTTAAGTGATTTGTCCAGGGTCACATGGCTAGTAAGTGTCTGGGGTCAAATTTAAACTCAGATCCTCCTGACTCTAACTGCTGGGCCACTTAGCTGTAATGTGTGTGTGTGTGTGTGTGTGTGTGTGTGTGTGTGTGTGTGTGTATACACACATATATCATATATATGCACATACATTTCTTTTTCCTTCCACCTCCCCCTACAACTGCAATCACAAAATATTCACAGTCAAGCAAAACAAATAATCCATTCAGGTTTTAACTCAGAGTTTAAGAGTGAAGTCAAAGGATAGTTAGATGACTCAATGAATAGAGAGCCAAGCCTAGAGATGGGATGTTCTGGGTTCAAATTTGACCTCGGACCTTTCCTTGCTGTGTGATTCTAGGCAAGTCACTTGAGTCCCATTGCCTAGCCCTTATCACTGTTTTGCCTAAGAACCAGTACTAAATATTGGTTCTACGATGGAAGGTAAGGGTTTAAAAAAAAGAGTGAAATCAAATTTCCAATTTAGGACACCAAATGAGGGTTCCTCATCCATAAAGTGAGGTAATTGGATTATCTGATCTATAAAAGCTATCTTTACTATGATCCCATGATGCCAAATTTAGAATGAATTGCACCTTTTTATGGGATTAGGGAACCTCCCATTTCCCTACAGAGTCTGCTTTCAGCCATGGAGAAAACATTGGACTTTGAGGAAGGAAAACTGGGTCGAATTCCCATCTGCTAATAACATACTGTGTTACCTGAAATTAGTCAAGGATCTCAGTTTCTTCTATTGCAAAATGATGGAACAAGAGTTATTTTAGAACTCCCTACTCTGTCACCTAAATCAACTGTTTCAAGTAAACTGAATTGGTACTTAGTAGGGCTTACTGACAATCTACTCTCTTCAACTGCTTTGAGTACATACCTGAAATGTCTCCGAACTAACTCCATATCTGGGTTATACATAGCTATTAAAGTTGATGTAGACCAGGTCATTCTCCCATCCTTCCATCCAATAGTTAATCGAATAATCTGAAAGGAGAATGATACATTGCTCAGTCCAAAAGGAAGAAGAACAAATTCATGTAACTCTTAAGGGGAGTGGTGTGTGTGTGTGTGTGTGTGTGTGTGTGTGTGTGTGTGTGAGAGAGAGAGAGAGAGAGAGAGAGAGAGAGAGAGAAAGAGAGAGAACCTTTAACCCTTAGACAAATCCAAGGCTAAAACTACTTTGCCAGCCTTCAAGATCTCTACAAGTTCCTTCATTTTAGATGACCATAGTCATTAAGGTCCCATGGAGTATTGTGATTCAGAAATCATTTATTAAGCACCTTTAGTAATAATTATATTATTTAATTATTCATTTAATTATTATAACACAATACATATAAAATAGATAGAAATATATAATATAAACTATACTATATAAAATCTTATATAATATTTGGTATTTAATTAATAATGTTAATAAGTATATTATTAAGCATCTAATATATATGTAGATATGTATATATATGCATAAATATATATATCACAGTGCTAAGGAATAGAGATACAGAGATAAAAAAGAAGTAGTCCCTGCCCCCAAGGAGTCTCTATTATATTATAATTTCCCTCATTTTTCAAGTAAAACTCAATATAGATCCATCTGGATTTCTGGGTCAGCTAGGTGGCTCAGTACAGGTCCTGGGTTCAATCTGGCTCCAGATGCTTCCTAGCTGTGTGTCCCTGGACAAGTCATTTAATCCCCATTGCCTAGCCATCTTTTACTTTGGAACTGATTCTAAGGCAGAAGGTTAGGGATTAAAAAAAAAATTAGGACCCTCTGAGAAGCCCAGTGACTCCTAGAAGGGAGCTTGGTTTAGTGGAACAAACATCGGACTAGAATTTGGGAAACCTGGGACCCAGACATAACATAACTCTCACTAATTTACTGTGCAAACCTGAGTCAGTCATTCCATTTCTGGGGTCTCTGATTTTTTGCTTTTGTTTTTGTTGTCACTGCACAATAAAGGGATCTCTCTAGTATCCCTTCCAATTCTGACACTTTTATTTCCTATACTTCTCTTTTAACATTTTTTTTTCTTTTTGCAGGACGATACCATTTACCAAAGGAAGAGGGAAGAGTTTTTAGGGTCTTGGTATCTATGTCATATCTAGATTTGAAGTCTGTGTTTCTTGGTGGCCAAATTTTTTTTCAAAGTTTTAGTTATAGTCTATTGCCCACAGTCATGGATACTATCCTTATGGTATCTAGCTTTAGCAGGAGCCAGGTCCTCTGATCAAAATATTTTGTCTAAAGAATATTGGTTTAGCATAGTCATCCCAGAATGTCAGTGTCCTCCACAAAGCTCCTCCCCTTTCCGATAGGAGAGTTTTTCACACATTGGCATGCTCAATTTTTCCCTGATCTCTGTTCAGAAAATTTCGCTCTAGAACTGACATGATCCTTTTGTTCCTTTTTCTCTTTAAATATTTTTTAAAGTTAATTAATTATTTTGTTACATTATAATAGCCAGGTAACTCTGTCCTTTCCTTCTTTTCTTTCATCAAAGGAGGCAAGAAGTTATATGTATATATATAGACTATGTCTTACTTATTTCTATTTGTCAGTTATTTATCTGGAGGTGGATATACACAAGTCATTTTCAAACAATATTTCTGGTGCTGTACATAATGTTCTCGTGGCCCTTTACCTTTCTATTTTTAAAAAATCCTTCTCTTATGTCTTAGAATCAATATTAAGTATTGGTTTCAAGGCAGAAGAATGGTAAGGGCTAGGCAATTGGGGTTAATTGGCTTGCCCAGGGCCACACAGCTAATAAGTGTCTAAGGGCAAATTTGAACCCAGGACCTCTCATCTCAAGATCTGTTTCTCTAGCATTTGAACCACCTAACTGCATGGCCCCTTAACTTTTAAGGGGCCAGTTTTAAAGTTTTTCTTAAGAAGTAGTTATGAAATAGCTTCTTGGCATTCAAATCAGACACACACACACACACACACACACACACACACACACACACACACAAGATCTTCCATCTTTCCTTGGGGCAATTACTCTTCTTTTGAAAACATATAGAGATACATTTTGAACAGCAGAAACTTCTCAACCAACACATAAAGTATATTGCCAACAAAACAATTAACCTATTGTTAACAGAAAGGAGGGATGTGTCCTTACTTTGACGTTGTAGCATTCATCCTGACCATTATATTTTGAGACAGTTTGATTGCTCCTCAGCACTGATTCTATTTATACTGTTGCAGTCAGTGTTCTTTTGACCCAGTTTTCTTCATTCTGATCACTTCTTTCAAGTCTTCCTGAATTTCTCTGAATTCCTCATACTCATTATTCCCCATGTTACAGTAATATTCTGTTCCATCCACTTTCCAAATTTGATTATCTATGCCCTAATCACTCACTGGCCACTTTTTTTTTGTTTCTCAAATAATGCTTCTATGAACATTTGGGGGGATATTTATGGATCTTTTTCTTGTTGTCAATTATCTCTTTGGAATATAGTTCCCCTAATGGACTCTCTGGATCAGAGGAGATGAACAATTTAGTGAATCTTCTTGCATAATTCCAAATTGTTTTCTGAACCAATTCCACCTACAGTGAATTAGCATGCCCGTCTTCCAGTAGCCTCTGCAACGATTAATTTTCTTTTTTTTTTTATGGTGAACTTGACAACTATTACAAATATCAACATCACCCTATATGAGGAACAGAAAAAGGAAAAAAGAAAAATAGGATTGTACATTTAATTACAAATTTCTATTATATATAACCTGATTTTTATTTTATTTTAAAATTTTATTGATATATTTTTTAAATGACATCATTGTTCCCCTAGTATCCCTCCCCCTCCTCCTCCCAGATATACATCTCATTTAACAAATAGTATTTATAAGACAAAAAGAAAATAAAGAGGAAAAGAGTGTAACTGATTAATAAATCTAAAAATTCTGAAAATATGTGTAATGTATAACACTTGTGGACCTCTTACCTCTGCAAAGGAGTTGGGTAGGAATATCTTTCTCATATCTCTTAAAAAAAATCCTTACCTTCCATCTTACAATCAATGCTAGGTATTGGTTCTAAGGCAGAAGAGTGGTAAAGGTTAAGCAATGGGGTCTTGCTTAGTGACTTGCCCAGGGTCACACAGCTAGGAAGGGTCTGAATCCAGAGTCCAGAGTCCAGTCCATCTCTGGACTTAACTCTCAAACTACTGAATCACTTAGCTGCCCCCTTATATCTCTTCATTTAAGCCACACTTGTTCTTTATAATTTAGTAACATTCATGTTTGATTTGTGTGTATGATTGTTCTTTGTGTTTATATCATTGTATTTATTATTTGGGGGGTTTGGAGGGCTCTGCCTTCTTCATTATGCATCAACTCATATTTCCATGGTTATCAGTATGTATCAATCATATTCCTCATTTCTTACAGGCAGTAACAATATCATTTCCATGTACTATAATTTATGTAGACATACGCACTATTGATGGGCATCTACTTTGTTTCCAATTCTTTGCTGTCCCAAAAAATTCTGTTCCAAATCTTTAGGCTTATATTGGGATTTTCTGTTTATCAATGACTTCCTTGGGGTTCTAAGCCTAATATTGAAGTCTTTGGGTCAAAGGATATGGTCAGTTTAGTTACTTTATTTGCATAGATCCAGATTACAACTTGATGTTTAATGGTATGTATTAAATTGAACATGATGGCACCCACATGATTCCCTTTATAACACCCCCAAACAAGGATCCCCCCACTGCTAGAAGATCTTCAATGGGTGGAAGGTCTAGAGGACTCTCCCCCATTAGATTCAAAGATCTCTAGAAACTGTTGAAATTGCAATAATGGCCACTCGGTATTGTTATTGCCTCTTCTCTGCTAGAAGTTCTTTAAGTGTGACCTCCTCTACAGCGCCAACTCTCCTGAGTTCATCATCTCAACCAACATGGTCAATTCCCTGCTAACTCCTATACCCAAAGGTCAGTCAGAAGACTAGCCTTCTGTGGTCAGTGTCTACACAGTAAGATTTTGCCATCACTGGTCTACTTTTTTGGCTTCAGGTTGCTCTGTGATACAGCCAGGACAAGAAATCCATTGAGTCTAGCCAAAATGTAAAAACTGAACTGTCTTTTCTGCATTCCCAGTGTGTTACAGAACCTTCATTAAACATGTCTAATGAGACATGACCAAATTAATGTCCAAGAGCCCTGAACAGTGGTACTTTTTCACATCAAGTCCTACTGGGTGTCTATGATTGTGGAACACTGCACATGTCAAACTTTTTCTTTTTGTGGGTTAATTCTGCTCATCTATTTCCCCCTCTTTTTCTGCCTTATTATAAGGAATATCTCTCTCTGAGAGGAGAAAGGTTATATTGGGAAATATAGCTGAAGTGAAAACAAAAGATCAATACAACTTTTTTAAAATATGCTGGTCTTTGCAAGTCTTCTTCCTTCATGGTTCAAGCTATGTTAGTAGCTATTGACCAAGTCAGGGTCCCTGCTTTTCTTTGGGGTGTTAAGGTTACTCCAGTTATTTCATTCATTCACTCACTTATTCATTCATTTGACAAACATTTATTGAGTGACTGTTCTATGCTAGGCAATGAAGGAGATGTAAAATTTAGAAAAGACTTTGTTCATAAAGTTTATAATCCAGTGGGGGGAAGGACACAGGCAAGGATAACTTTTTTTTTTAATTATATTTTATTTGATCATTTCCAAGCATTATTCATTAAAGACATAGATCATTTTCTTTTCCTCCCCCCACCCCCCATAGCCAACGCGTAAATCCACTGGGCATTACATGTTTTCTTGATTTGAACCCATTGCTATGTTGATAGTATTTGCATTAGAGTGTTCATTTAGAGTCTCTCCTCTGTCATGTCCCCATAACCTCTGTATTCAGGCAGTTGCTTTTCCTCGGTGTTTCCACTCCCATAGTTTATCCTTTGCTTATGAATAGTGTTTTTTTCTCCTAGATCCCTGCAAATTGTTCAGGGACATTACACCACCACCAATGGAGAAGTCCATTACATTCGATTATACCACAGTGTATTAGTCTCTGTGTACAATGTTCTCCTGGTTCTGCTCCTCTCGCTCTGCAGCACTTCCTGGAGGTTGTTCCAGTCTCCATGGAATTCCTCCACTTTATTATTCCTTTTAGCACAATAGTATTCCATCACCAACATATGCCACAATTTGTTCAGCCATTCCCCAATTGATGGGCATCCCCTCGTTTTCCAGTTTTTGGCCACCACAAAGAGCGCAGCTATGAATATTTTTGTACAAGTCTTTTTGTCCATTATCTCTTTGGGGTACAGACCCAGCAGTGCTATGGCTGGGTCAAAGGGTAGATATTCTTTTGTCGCCCTTTGGGCATAGTTCCAAATTGCCCTCCAGAATGGTTGGATCAGTTCACAACTCCACCAGCAATGAATTAATGTCCCCACTTTGCCACATCCCCTCCAGCATTCATTACTTTCCTTTGCTGTTATGTTAGCCAATCTGCTAGGTGTGAGGTGATACCTCATAGTTGTTTTTATTTGCATCTCTCTGATTATAAGAGATGTAGAACACTTCTTCATGTGCTTATTAATAGTTTTGATTTCTTTATCTGAGAACTGCCTATCCATGTCACAAGGATAACTTTATCAATATTCTACAGTAAGTATAAGGCAGAATGGTGTAATGGATGAAGCACTAATCTTAGAGTCAGGAAACCTGGGTTCAAATTTCCCTTTAGGCACTATCTAGCTGTGGGACTTGGGCAATTCCCTTAAATCTCTATGCTTCAGTTTCTTCATCTGTACAATGAGGGAGTTGGACTCCCTGACCTCTAAGGCCCTTTTCATTTCCAAATCTATGATTTTAGGTTTCTGTGATGTACATTAGAGAACATATTAGTACAGAAGAAAATGCTGTGTGAGACCCAAAAGGAAGGTCATTCTCCAAAGGGCAAAGAAAGTGGAATTTATGTTGGCCTTTAATAGTTAGGTTAAAATTCATCAGGTGAGGATGGGAAGGATGCACAGTCCATGCAGAGGGCTTAGCAGGGAGAAAGCTTGGGGACATTACATTAGAAAGACAGAAACAGTCTAGTCAAGCCAGAGTGTAGAGTACATGGAGGAAGGCCACAGGAGGTAAGGCTGGAAACAGGGAGATGCCAGATCATGGAGGACTTCGAATGCCAGGTGGAAATAGTTTGGGATTTACTCAGGAGAAACCCAAATCTAAAAGAACACACAGGACCAAATGAATCTATGGTTTATTCCATTGCCCTTTGGTCACCCTTCAATAGGAAGGATCTTTCTTTTCACTCCTTCTATGAGGAGGCCATCCCCCAATCTGACTCTCCTTTCAGACTTGCTGATATCTTGAAAACTGGTTTTCTAACACAATGATCCCAACCTACTGTCATTAGCAGAGACAGATCTCCTTATCTTCATTCTCTGTTCTCAAATCTGCCTTGAACATGAATATAATCTTCTCATAGTTTAAGAACTCTATGGGATTTATGGTGTTCCCCCCACCCCAAGCTATTTCTATTTTCCTTTGAAGTCAATCTACTTGAACCTAATTGTCCTTTGGGTCATTTTGTCCTGGACTTCTAGTGACACTCCCATTTTTCATGGCTTGTACTAGGCAGTCTCAAGTCCACCACTATTGCTAGTTCTGGGATTACTGAATAGTTAATATAGTCCGTCCCCAGTGGACTAAAGGTGGGGTGAGTGGATCAAACTTTAATCAGCAAAGAACAATTATAAGAGCTTACATTTCTATAGTACTTTTTCTCCTTAAAAATTTATTTTTAATAACCTGTGGTTGATCATACTTTGATTTCACAAGTTTCCCCCAACTTCTCTCCCCCTGTTCCTTCTGGAGAGCCATCTCATATAACAAATAGCATTTTTAGAGATAAGAAAAGGGGGGATCAGCAAGACTAATAAATATACAACAACAATAACAACTAGCACTTTGCAAGTATTATGTCATTTCACCCCTCACAATTCTTTTTTTTTCCCATTTTTATTGTCATGCAAAATACACTTCCATATTGGTCATTGTTGTAGGAGCACACTTATACAAAACAAAAATCCCCAAATAAAACCATAAATACACTGACATGAAAGATGACTTCAACAGTTCTTTCTCTGGAGGTAGATAAAACTCCGTCGTAAGTCCTTCAGGATTGTCCCAGATCAGTGCATTGCTGAGAGTAGCCAAGTTTTCACAGATAACCATTGTACAATATTGCTGCTATTAGGTACAATGTCAGTTCCTGCAGATGTTTCCAGCTTTTTCTGAAATCATCTTGCTTATAATTTCTTATAGCACAACAGTATTCCATTACTAATATGTACCACAATTTGCTTGGCCATTCCCCAAGTGAAGGACACCCCTCACTGTCCAATTCTTTGCCACAAAAAAAGCTGCTATAAATATTTTATAACAAATTGCTCCTTTCCCCTTTTAAATGATCTCTTTGGGATATAGACCAGTAGTGATATTATTGGATCAAAGGGTACGCACAGCTTTATAGCTCTTTCTCCCTAACAATTCATTTTTTCTTTCTTTTTCTTTTTTTTCTTTTTTTAACATTTCTCCCTAACAATTCTGAGACATAGATGCTATGATCATCTGGAAACTGAGGTAGACAGAGACTAAGCAACTTGTCCAGGTCACAGAGCTAGTATCCTAGGCAGTTTCTGCCTGACTTCTACTAGACTCCAAGATCAGTACTGTCTGTACTGTGCCATCTAGGTGATATGGAGTCAAGATGGTGGCTTAGAAGCAGCAGAAATTCATACCTCTGAAAACCCTTCCTTACCAATCACAAACTGAATGCTCCTAGGGGGTCTGCAAATCAAACCCAACAACAGGACAGAGCCAAGGAACCCTCTTGCTGGACTCAATCCAAAAGATACACCCCCAAAAGCCAGAATACGAGAACACTCGGGTTTAAGGGGAAGGCAGAAGGAATACCCCCTCCCAGAGCACTAAGCCTCCAGCTGCAGCAGGAACCTCTGGGCAGGCAAAGGCGCTGGTCTGGAGGGAGTACCTTGGGGGCAGAGCTGTGTCAGGCTCAGAGTGTTGAACACAGGTGACGGGGAAAGAGCTGGAGAGGGATCAAAGAGCAGGTAGCCTGGCCACAGTGGCTGAGACCCTCCATATTGCTCCAGCCTTCCAGGAGGTTTTGGCCTCAGGGCACATCCAGCCCAACCAAGCTGAACTTAATATCATCAAAAGTCAGAGGTCAGGGAAGCCCAAACTCCAATACCCCTCCCCCACAGACTGCAGGGAGAGATCTTCTGTCAAAGTTCTAAGAAGGGAGACTGACAGAAACCCCCAAAACAAAAATAAATGAGAGGAGCAAGAGCACAGACAAATATGGGGAGCAAAGAAGGGATAAATATGAGCAAACAACAGAAAAAGAAGAAAGAAATTACAACAGACAGCTTCTGTACAGGCAATGAGCAAAGAGCAAACTGAACAGAGGGGGAGGAATCAGCAAACGATAAATCAGAAATCCCAGAAAATTGGATTTAGGCTTTGGAAGAACTCAAAATGCAATTCAAAACACATTTAAGAGAGGCTGAAGACAATTGGGAAAATAACTTAAAAACTAAGATGTCATCTGGAAACAGAAAATGGTGTCTTGAAAGCCAAAATCAGCTTGAAAATGAGGCAGAGATGAAAGATAAGGCAAAGAAGATGAAAGATGAGGCAAAGGGGATGAGAGATGAGGCAAAGAGGATGAAAGATGACCTACAAAGAAAATCAGACCAGCAGGAGAAGGATGATCAAAAAGCCAGGGGTGAAATCCAGTCTTTAAGAACCAGAATATAACTAGATTTAAGTGACCTCACAAGACAGCAGGACACTATAAAACAAAACCAAAAGAATGAAAAAATTGAGGAAAATGTGAAACATCTCATTCACAAAACAGACAATTTAGAAAATCATTTGAGGAGAGACAATTTAAGAATCATCGATCTACCAGAAGACCATGACAAAAGAAAACACCTGGACATAATACTACAGGAAATTATCTAAGAAAACTGCCCCGATATTCTAGAACAAGAGGGAAAAGTGGAGATTGAAAGAATCCACAGATCACCTCCTGTATTTAATTCCCAACTGACAATACCCAGGAAGGTTATAGCCAAATTCAAGAACTATCAGACCAAAGAAAAAATATTACAAGCTGCCAAGAAGAAGTCATTCAGATACCACAGAACCACAGTGAGGATAACACAGGATCTGGCTGCATCTATACCGAATGACAGAAAGGCATGGAATATGATATTCCAGAAAGCAAGCGAACTAGGTCTACAACCAAGAATCAATTACCCAGCAAAACTGATTATATTCTTACAGGGGAAAGTATGACCATTCAACAAACAAAATAGAAGAATTCCAAGAATTTGTAAAGAAAAGACCAGACCTGAACAGAAAATCTGATGTCCAAGCACAGAACTCAAGAGAATCCTCAAAAGGTAATTTAAAAAGAGGGAAAAAAGAAAAACAAAACAAAACAAAAAAACAAAAAAAACCTTTTTTTAAGAGACTCAATAAGTTAAAATCATATGTATCCCTATAAGAAAGGAGGTCATTGGTAACTCTTAAAAACTGTTATCACCTGGGCAGCTAGAAGAATTACACTTAGAGGGAACAGTGACAAACTGTATAGGATGAAATAATAAGACATAAATAGGTATATAGATATATGTATGCATAAATACATACACATGTGTATATGCAAGTAGAGCTAAAAAAAAGAGGTTACTACTAAAAGAAATGGGAAAAGAAACAAAAGGGTGTAAATTTATATGTCACAAAGAAGCTCATGGCGGGAGTGGGGAAGAACATCAATACACTGGAATGGTAAAGAGGTTGGAGACAGGGAATACTCAACTCTTATGTGCATTGAAATTGATCCAAAGACGGAAGAACAACCCAATCCATTGGGGCAGAGAATATATTTATGCCCTATAGGGGAGTAGAAGGGGAACAAACGTATTGGTGGGGAGGGAAGCAGTGTACTGTGCCATCTAGCTGACATCAAAAACACATGCAATAGCGGCAGCCAGGTAGCTCAGTGATTAGAGCTTCAGACCTGGAGAGGGAAGAAACTAGGTTCAAATCTGGCCTCAGATACCTTTTTTTTCCCTCAGACACTTTCTAGTTGAGTAAACAATATACACAATGACTACAACAATGTAAATGGAAAAATCACTCACATGCAAAAAATGAAAAATGAACTTTCCAAATTATAGAGTAAACATGGCTTGAAGGATGCAATGCAGAGATGGGAGGTCCACAGGTGTGGTGCATTATATACACATACATACATATATATATATATATATATAAAACCCTTATCTACTGTCTTAGAATTGATACTAAGTATAAGAAGTACCAATTCTAAAGCAGAAGAGTGGCATGGACTAGGCAACTGGGCTTAAGTGTCTTGCCTGGGGTCACACAGCTAATAAGTGTCTGAGGCTAGAATTTATTTTCAAGGTGTTGGAAAAACCTGAACAAAATTTTATTATCATAGTATCAGAAAAATCTTATTTTCAAGGTGTCTGACAAGGGGGAGGGTATTTCTGATTGTATAAAAAGATCATAAGTGACATTACTACTTTTTTTTTAAAGCAATACAGAAAATATCAATTATTACTGACCACTATGCTTATTTTGTTATCTCTATAAATTTTTCATGAGAATAATCTACATGTTTATCAAGGGCATCTTTCTTTGATAAAGGAATGAAAAGCTTTTGAAAATGGTATTTGGAGGCAGCTGGGTGGCTCAGTGGATTGAGAGTTATGCCCGGAGATGGGAGATCTTGAGTTCAAATCTGGCCTCAGACACTTCCCAGCTGTGTGACCCTGGGCAAATCACTTGACCCCCATTGCCTAGCCCTTACCACTCTTCTACCTTAGAACCAATACACAGTACTGATTCTAAGATGGAAGGTAAGGGTTTAATAAAAAAATGGTATTCAACAAGAGACCATGTTGTACATAAGATCCATAATACACAAAATCTCCCAAAGCTTGTTGTTTTTGAGCAATAGTGGGTAGACACTAACCATGTGATTTCTCTAGAATAAGCAACTCTGATATATGGAAACTCTCCCTACCAATGTAAGCTGGCACCTTCCTCCGAAATCTAGAGTCTTAGAAAGTTGTCAAAAGCCCTGAAAGACTGGGTGATTTGCCCAGAGAGTCAGCAAGCCAGGATGTATCCCAGGTAGGCTTTGAACCCAGGGCTTCCTGAATCCAGAGGCCAGCTCTCTGTCCACTATACCATTATTAATTTTTTTAAAGAAAGAAATCTCATTATAGCAAAATTCTGGCTTTCCTTCAATGGTGTTAACCATGAACTTGTTAATAATAGCTGGCAATCATTTAGCCCCTTAAGGTCTGATTGGAGTTTTATGTATGTTATCTCATGATCCTAATATTAATCCCAAAGAAAATTTGAAGGTATTATCATTCCTCTTTTACAAACTAGGAAACTAGAGGTGAGATTTAAAGCCAGGACTCTTCTGACTCTAAATCTGACACGTTTCACTACATCACTACTGCCCTCTAGAGCAAGAACCTACAAGATTCCTTGAAAGTTACAACAGAGGTAACTTAGTTCTAGGAATCTCTGATTATAAATTTATAATCAGAGGAGACTTTACTTCCCTGGGAGCCACTTAATAGAATACCAGAAAGCAAGGGGGATGTGGCAGAGGCAACCATATCTTAACACACTAATTGAGGGCAAAGATGTGTCGATAGACCATCATCCCTTTATGAAATGTTAAAGACTTCTCCGATTGACCCAGAAGATCAAAATTACAGATCCCCAAAAGGGAAATGGAGTAACATCATTAATTTTTAAAGCATTTGTTAAGTAGCTACTATGTGCCAAATGGGGTCATGAAGAATTGGACATGAATGAAAAACAAGTGAACAACAACAAATGTGCCAGGCACTTTACAATCATTATTTCATTTGGTCCTCACATAGTGCTTGAAGCTCTTAGAAGCATTGTTTTATTTTTATCCTTATGTTTTTATATAAAGAATTTATATATGCATGTGACAAATTTGTGTTATTTTTTAAACATTTATAAAAGGTAATATATTTAATTTTTAATTATCATTATTTTTTCCTCATTTTGCAGGTGAGGAAATAGAACAGAGAGAGAATAAATGACTTGCCCAGGGTCACATAGCTAGTGTCTGAGGCTGGATCTGAACTCAGGTCTTCTTGACTCCAGGCTAGTGCTCTAACCACTATTCCATCAAGCTGTCACATGATGGGAATAAATGACTGTGACATATTAGCAAGAAATTCACACAATGATAAGCCGTTATGTATCAAGAGTGAGAGATATGAAGGAAGGAAGATCAGAAGAAGGGAGAGGATTGAGAACTCAAAAAATTTTTTAAAGAATATTAAAATTGTTTTTTTCATGTAATAGAGGGGAAAATATTTTTTAAAGCATGAGGAATAGTCAGATAGCCTGAACACTGTGTTGGTACATATATGCTATTGAGTCCTGGCAGAATCATGTTAGCATTTTGAATCTGTATCTCTGTGAATAATTTACCAGAAGACAAGAACATTCTGTCCCCTGTTTCTCTGACTTTTGATTTGATTGGGGGAGAACAATGGGAAAGAGGAAAGAGGGTGAGGCAGCTAAGTAGCACAGTGGATAAAGTACCAGCTCTGGAGTCAGGAGGATCTGGGTTCAAATTTGACCTTAGATAATTACCAACTGTGTGACCCTGGGAAAATCACTTAAACCCTAATTGCTTAACCTTCACCACTCTTCTGCCTTAGAATCAATACAGAAGGTAAGGGCTTAAAAAAAAAGAAGGAAAAAGTTAAATAAAGGATACCGCCACCATCACTTAATGATGTGATTCAAATCTATAAAATAATGAATAGGCATGAATAAGATATCATCAAGTTTGAAAATCCCAGAAACATATATGGCTGAAAGAGTATTGAAATGGGAATCAGAGGTCACTTTGTTCCTTATTAACAGAGTTCACCAGAGTTTGTTACTAGAAAGCCAGAGGGATGCAGAACCAGTCCCGGAGAACATTTCTCACATCACTGGCCCCTCTACAAGGTTCCCCATCATTGATCTAGAGTAACTTGTTTAAACCCTTTGTGTCTCAGTTTGTTTATCAGTAAAATGGAGATAATATAATGCTTTCTTCATTGGATAGTTGTGAAAATCAAATGAATTTGGGTATAGAAAATACACAAATTGTAGCTATAGAATCTTTCCAATGAAGGATCTTTTGGTCTTTCTTATTCTGTCATGATTTAGAGACCCTCTGTGAAATTTCAGCAAGGTAACTCTTAGATAAAATTTTAGACAAATTAAAAAAAAACAAATAACCTAGAGAAATGTACTTAGGAAGGCAGGTAATAAATTTGCCTCCTGATGTGGTACAGGCAGGAAATCTAACCTGCATTCAAAGAGAGCTTGGGAAAAGTTATGGGCAATAGAGACGTAACTACTAAGAAAAGCTTCTGGATTTTAAAGTTGATATAAGGGAAGATACAACTGCCCAACAGATAAGAAAGCCTAAGAGTTCACAGAGAAACAGTACCCCCACCTTAACTCTTAGCCTGCTTCCAACCTGGCTGCACCCCAGTTATTCTCCAGGGGAGCAAACTTGTAGAGAAGGGACCCACCAGCCTCCCCACAACCAACGTTGACCAATTGCCACTAGAGAGAACCTAGATGGGTCCAAGAGTCTGGGAAACATTAATGACTTGCATATGTCCAATCCTGCTGCCATCTTGGCCCTTTTAGTTATTGTCCAAGGGAGCAGCCTTGGTGATGGGACCTGGTAACTGTCTCTGCAAGTGCTGCAACTTTAATTTCTTTTGTAGTCATAGTTAAGAAAAAGAAGTTCTCCTCACTAAACACCTTCAGTAATTCAGCATCAGAAACAGATATGGTTTTATCAACAAACATGACATTAAAGAAGATACATTATCCACCTGCCTTGCTGCTGAACTCTAAGGACCATCGAATCTTTTGTTAGGCTCCACAACTGAAACCATCTATACATGCGCCCCCCCCCCCCCCCGTTAGAATGTGAGCCAGTTATATTTGAGAATAAGGATTGCCTTGTTTTTCTATTTGTATCCCTAGGATTTAGCATGGTATCTTGCACATATTAGTTGCCTAGTAAACATTTTTCATTCATTCATATCTTTGGGGAGAGAAGGAAATCAGAATGTTAAAGTGAGATAATAGGTGGAGTTTGCAATTTATTCATTGTGGCTCAGAGACAAAATACCAGAATTGATATCTGGGGACCCAAATTCTGATTTGATCTCTGCTATTTACTGCTTATAAAATCCTGGGCAAATAATTTAATCTTTCTTAACTTTAGTTTCCTTGATGTAAAATGAATGGATTGTAGTTAATCAGTTGTTCTCAAATTTTTTGGATTGGAGACCTGTTTACTCTTCAAAATTACTGAGACCATCTTTTCACTTAAAAATCCTTTACCTAAGGGGCAGCTAGGTGACTCAGAATACTGAGAGCCAGGATTAGAGACAGGAGGTCCTAGGTCCAAATCTGGCCTCAGACAGTTTCTAGCAATGTGACCCTGGGCAAGTCACTTAACCCTCATTGTCTAGACCTTATCTCTCTTTTGCCTTGGAACCAATACACAGTATTGGTTCTAAGATGGAAGGTCAGGATTTTTTAAAAATCCTTAACTTTTTTACTTGCTGTCATGTTAGCAAATCTGCTGGGTGTGAGGTGGTACCTCAGAGTTGTTTTGATTTGCATTTCTCTGATTATTAAGAGATTTAGAACACTTTTTCATGTGCTTATTAATAGTTTTGATTTCTTTGTCTGAAAATTGCCTATTAGTGTCCCTTGCCCATTTATCAATTGGGGAATGGCTTGATTTTTTGTATAATTGGTTTACCTCTTTATAAATCTGAGTAGTTAGACATTTGTCAGAGTTTTTTGTTATGAAGATTTTTTTCCCCAATTTGTTGCTTTCCTTCTAATTTTGGTTGTATTGGTTTTGTTTGTACAAAGCCTTTTTAATTTAATGTAATCAAAATTATTTATTTTGCATTTTGTAATTTTTTCTAACTCTTGCTTGGTTTTAAAATCTTTCCCTTCTCAAAGGTCTGACATGTATACTATTCTGTGTTCACCTAATTTGCTTATAGTTTCCTTCTTTATATTCAGGTCATTCACCCATTCTGAATTTATCTTGGTGTAGGGTGTGAAATGTTGATCCAAACCTAATCTCTCCCATATTGTCTTCCAATTTTCCCAGCAATTTTTGTCAAATAGTGGATTTTTGTCCCAAAAGCTATGATCTTTGAGTTTATCATAGACTGTCTTTCTGAGGTCATTTACCCCAAGTCTATTCCACTGATCCTCCTTTCTGTCTCTTAGCCAGTACCATATTGTTTTGATGACCACCACTTTACACTATAATTTGAGATCTGGTACTGCTAGGCCACCTTCCTTCACACTTTTTTTTTTCATTATTTCCCTGGATATCTTTGATCTTTTGTTCTTCCAAATGAATTTTATTATGTTTTTTTTCTAATTCAGTAAAAAAGTTTCTTGGTAGTTCAATGGGAACGGCACTAAATAAGTAAATAAGTTTGGGTAAGATTGTCATTTTTATTATGTTAGCTCATCCTACCTATGAGCAATTAATGTTTTTCCAATTGTTCAGATCTAGTTTTAATTGTGTGGAGAGTGTTTTATAGTTGTGTTCATATAGTTCCTGTGTTTGTCTCAGCAGATAGATTCCTAAGTATTTTATATTGTCTCAGGTGACTTTAAATGGAATTTCTCTTTCTAATTCTTGCTGCTGAGATGTGTTGGAAATATATAGAAATGCTGATGTCTTATGTGGCTTGATTTTGTATCCTGCAACTTTGCTAAAGTTGTTGATTATTTCCACTAGCTTTTTGGTTGATACTCTAGAATTCTTTAAGTAGACTATCATATCATCTGCAAAGAGTGATAGCTTGGTCTCCTCATTGCCTATTTGAATACTTTCAACTTCTTTTTCTTCTCTAAATGCTTCTGCTAGTGTTTCTAGTACAATGTTAAATAATAGAGATGATAATGGGCATCCTTGTTTCACTCCTGATCTTATTGGGAAGGCTTCTAATTTATCCCCATTGCAGATGATGTTTGCTGATGGTTTTAGATATATACTGTTTGTTAGTTTTAGGAAATACCCTCCTATTCCTTCTATTCCTAGAAATAGAATAATAGAATATATGAATGAGTGCTGTATTTTGTCAAAGGCTTTTTCTGCAGCTATTGAGATAACCACGTGATTTTTGGTTTGCTTGTTGATATGGTCAATTATGTGGATGATTTTCCTAATATTGAACCATCCTTGCATTCCTGGTATAAATCCCACCTGATCATAATAAATAATCCTTGTGATCACTTGCTGGAGTCTTTTTGCTAGCATTCTATTTAAGATTTTTGCATCCATGTTCATTAAGGAGATTGGTCTATAGTTTTCTTTCTCTGGTTTTTACTTGCCTGGTTTTGGAATCAGTACCATATTTATGTCATAAAAGGAATTTGGTAGAACTCCTTTTCTGCTTATGTCAAATAGTTTGTATAGTATTGGGATTAGTTGTTCTTTGAATGTTTGATAGAATTTGTTTTTTAATCCATCAGGCCCTGTGGATTTTTTCTTAGGGAGTCTTTAATGGCTTGTTCAATTTCTTTTTTTGATATGGGGTTATTTAAGTATTCTATTTCTTCTTATGTTAATTTGACAATTTATATTTTTGTAAATATTCATCCATATCACCTACATTCCCATATTTGTTGCCATATAATTGGGCAAAATAGTTTTTAGTGATTGCTTTAATTTCTTCTTCATTAGAGGTAAAGTCTCCCTTTTCATCTTTGATACTGTTAATTTGGTTTTCTTCTTTCCTTTTTTTTCTTTTTTTTTTAAATATATTTTATTTGATCATTTCCAAGCATTATTCGTTAAAGACATAGATCATTTTCTTTTCCTCCCCCCCACCCCCCATAGCCGACGCGTAAGTCCACTGGGCATTAGATGTTTTCTTGATTTGAACCCATTGCTTTGTTGATAGTATTTGCATTAGAGTGTTCATTTAAAGTCTATCCTCTGTCATGTCCCCTCAACCTCTGTATTCAGGCAGTTGCTTTTTCTCGGTGTTTCCACTCCCATAGTTTATCCTTTGCTTATGAATGGTGTTTTTTTTTCTCCTGGATCCCTGAAAGTTGTTCAGGGACATTACACCGCCCCTAATGGAGAAGTCCATTACGTTCGATTATACCACAGTGTATTAGTCTCTGTGTACAATGTTCTCCTGGTTCTGCTCCTCTCGCTCTGCATCACTTCCTGGAGGTTGTTCCAGTCTCCATGGAACTTCTCCACTTTATTATTCCTTTGAGCACAATAGTATTCCATCACCAACATATACCACAGTTTGTTCAGCCATTCCCCAATTGATGGGCATCCCCTCGTTTTCCAGTTTTGGGCCACCACAAAGAGCGCAGCTATGAATATTTTTGTACAAGTCTTTGTGTCCATTATCTCTTTGGGGTACAGACCCAGCAGTGCTATGGCTGGGTCAAAGGGTAGATATTCTTTTGTCGCCCTTTGGGCATAGTTCCAAATTGCCCTCCAGAATGGTTGGATCAGTTCACAGCTCCACCAGCAATGAATTAATGTCCCTACTTTGCCACATCCCCTCCAGCATTCATTACTTTCCTTTGCTGTTATGTTAGCCAATCTGCTAGGTGTGAGGTGATACCTCAGAGTTGTTTTGATTTGCATCTCTCTGATTATAAGAGATGTAGAACACTTCTTCATGTGCTTGTTAATAGTTTTGATTTCTTTATCTGAGAACTGCCTATCCATTTCCCTTGCCCATTTATCAATTGGAGAATGGCTTGATTTTTTGTACAATTGATTTAGCTCATTATAAATATGAGTAATTAAACCTTTGTCAGAGGTTTCTATGAAGATTTTTTCCCAATTTGTTGTTTTCCTTCTGATTTTAGTTATATTGGTTTTGTTTGTACAAAAGCTTTTTAGTTTGATGTAGTCAAAATTATTTATTTTACATTTTGTGATTCTTTCTATATCTTGCTTGGTTTTAAAGCCTTTCCCCTCCCAAAGGTCTGACATGTATACTATTCTGTGTTTACCCAATTTACTTATGGTTTCCTTCTTTATGTTTAAGTCACTCACCCATTTTGAATTTATCTTGGTGTAGGGTGTGAGGTGTTGATCTATTCCTAGTCTCTCCCACACTGTCTTCCAATTTTCCCAGCAGTTTTTATCGAATAGTGGATTTTTGTCCCAAAAGCTGGGATCTTTGGGTTTATCGTATACTGTCTTGCTGAGGTCGTTTTCCCCCAGTCTATTCCACTGATCTTCCTTTCTGTTTCTTAGCCAGTACCAAATTGTTTTGATGACTGCTGCTTTGTAATATAGTTTGAGGTCTGGGACTGCAAGGCCCCCATCATATGTGGTTTTTTTCATTATTTCCCTGGATGTCCTTGATCTTTTGTTCTTCCAAATGAACTTTGTTATGGTTTTTTCTAAATCAGTGAAGAAGTATTTTGGTAGTTCAATGGGTATGGCACTAAATAGATAAATAAGTTTGGGTAGGATGGTCATTTTTATTATATTGGCTCGTCCTATCCATGAGCAGTTAATGTTTTTCCAATTGTTCAAGTCTAGTTTTAGTTGTGTGGCGAGTGTTTTGTAGTTGTGTTCATATAGTTCCTGTGTTTGTCTTGGGAGATAGATTCCTAGGTATTTTATTTTGTCTAAGGTGATTTTGAATGGGATTTCTCTTTCTAGTTCTTGCTGCTGAGCTGTGTTGGAGATATATAGAAAAGCTGATGATTTATGTGGGTTTATTTTGTATCCTGCAACTTTGCTAAAGTTGTTGATTATTTCAATTAGCTTTTTGGTTGAATCTCTAGGATTCTTTAAGTAGACCATCATGTCATCCGCAAAGAGTGATAACTTGGTCTCCTCCTTGCCTATTCTGATGCCTTCAATTTCTTTATCTTCTCTAATTGCTACTGCTAGTGTTTCTAGTACAATGTCAAATAGTAGAGGTGATAATGGGCATCCTTGTTTCACTCCTGATCTTATTGGGAATGCATCTAGTTTATCCCCATTGCAGATGATATTAGCTGTTGGTTTTAGATATATACTGTTTATTATTTTTAGGAATGACCCTTCTATTCCTATGCTTTCTAGTGTTTTTAATAGGAATGGGTGTTGTATTTTATCAAAGGCTTTTTCTGCATCTATTGAGATAATCATGTGGTTCTTGCTAGTTTGCTTGTTGATGTGGTCAATTATGTGGATGGTTTTCCTAATGTTGAACCAGCCCTGCATCCCTGGTATGAATCCTACTTGATCATGGTGAATGATCCTTCTGATCACTTGCTGGAGTCTTTTTGCTAGTATCCTATTTAAAATTTTTGCATCTATATTCATTAGGGAGATTGGTCTATAGTTTTCTTTCTCTGTTTTTGACCTGCCTGGTTTTGGAATCAGTACCATGTTTGTGTCGTAAAAGGAGTTTGGTAGAACTCCCTCTTTGCTTATTATGTCAAATAGTTTGTATAGTATTGGGGTTAATTGTTCTCTGAATGTTTGATAGAATTCACAGGTGAATCCATCAGGCCCTGGGGATTTTTTCTTAGGAAGTTCTTTGATGGCTTGATGGATTTCAATTTCTGATATGGGATTATTTAAGAATTCTATTTCCTCTTCTGTTAGTCTAGGCAGTTTGTATTTTTGTATATATTCATCCATTTCTCCTAAATTGGTGTATTTATTGCCATATAATTGGGCAAAGTAATTTCTAATGATTGCCTTAATTTCCTCCTCATTGGAGGTGCTGTCCCCCTTTTCATCTTTAATGCTGTGAATTTGCTTTTCTTCCTTCCTTTTTTTAATTAGATTGACCAGTACTTTGTCTATTTTGTTTGTTTTTTCAAAGTACCAGCTTCTTGTCTTATTTATTAAATCAATAGTTCTATCACTTTCGATTTTATTAATTTCTCCCTTAATTTTTAGGATTTCTAATTTGGTTTTCTGCTGGGGGTTTTTAATTTGATCGCTTTCGAGTTTTTTCAATTGCATTTCCAATTGATTGATCTCTGCTCTCCCTTGTTTGTTAATATGAGCTTTCAGGGATATGAATTTGCCTCTGATTACCGCTTTGGCTGCATCCCAAAAGGTTTGAAAGGATGTTTCGCCATTGTCATTTTCCTTGATGAAATTATTAATTGTTTCTATGATTTCTTCTTTAGCTAAACGGTTTTGGAGTATCATATTGTTTAATTTCCAATTGGTTTTAGATTTGGTTTTCCATGTACCATTACTAATCATTATTTTTATTACCTTGTGATCTGAGAAGGCTGCATTCATTATTTCTACTTTTTTGCATTTGTGTGCTATGTTTCTGTGACCTAATGTATGGTCAATTTTTGTGAATGTGCCATGTGGTGCTGAGAAGAAGGTGTATTCCTTTTTATCCCTATTTATTTTTCTCCATATGTCTATTAATTCTAATTTTTCTAAGATTTCATTCACTTCTTTTACCTCTTTCTTATTTATTTTTTGATTTGATTTATCTAAATTTGATAATGGTTGGTTCAAGTCTCCCACTAATATGGTTTTACTGTCTATTTCTTCCTTCAATTCTCCTAGTTTCTCCATTAGAAATTTGGGTGCTATATTATTTGGTGCATACATGTTGATTAATGATATTTCCTCATTGTCTAGAGTCCCTTTTAACAAAATATAATTACCTTCCCTATCCCTTTTGATCAGGTCTATTTTTGCATTGGCTTTATCAGATATCATGATTACCACTCCTGCCTTCTTTCTATCAGTTGAGGCCCAGAAGGTCTTACTCCATCCTTTAATTCTGACCTTGTGGGTGTCAACCCGCCTCATGTGTGTTTCTTGAAGACAACATATGGTAGGGTTTTGGATTCTAATCCATTCAGCTATTCGTCTACGTTTTATGGGTGAGTTCATCCCATTCACGTTCAAAGTTATGATTGTCATTTGTGGACTCCCTGGCATTTTGATTGCCTTCCCTAATTCTAACCTTTTCTTCTTCGGCTCTACCTTTTAGTCCAGTGATTTACTTTGAATCAGTCCCCCTTGTCCCCTCCCTTGATGTTTCCCTTTTTATTCCCTCCCTTTTTGTTCCCTCCCCCTCCCCCCTCTCTTTCCCTCCCTTTTTGTTCTCCCTCTCCCCCTCCCCCCCTTGGTTTTCCCTTCTCCTTACCCTTGTTGGGTAAGATAGAATTCAAGATCCCAATGGATCTGGATGTTTTTCCCTCTCAGAGTTGATTTCCCTGAGATTGAGGTTTAAGTAAACCCCCCCCCTCTCTTCCTCTCCTTCTTATAGGAGTTTTCTTCCCCTCCCCTTCCCCTGTGAATCTTTGTGTGAGAACCATTATTCTATTTGGTCTTTCTTTACCCCCTATTTATACATTACATTTTCCCCACATATTAGTATACATAGGTTGATATAAATGTAGTCCTTATAGAAGAGAGTTTGAGTAAAAGAAGATAACATTTTTCCCCTTTCCTTAATATTTACCTTTTCAGGTATTCCTTGCTCTTTGATTTTCGGTATCAAACTTTCCACAGAGCTCTGGTCTTTTCTTTGCAAAAAGTTGGAAGTCTTCTATTTTGTTGAATGCCCATACTTTCCCTTGGAAGTATATAGTCAGTTTTGCTGGGTAGCTGATTCTTGGTTGGAGACCCAGCTCTCTTGCCTTTCTGAAGATCATGTTCCATGCCTTACGATCATTCAGCGTAGAACTTGCAAGGTCTTGTGTGACCCTGATTGGCATTCCTTTATATCTAAATTGTCTTTTTCTTGCTTCCTGTAGGATTTTTTCTTTTGTTTGATAGCTTTGGAATTTGGCAATTACATTCCTGGGAGTTGTCTTTTGGGGGTTTAGTGTAGAAGGTGTTCTGTGAGCTCTGTCAGTGGATGTATTGCCCCCTTGTTCTAGAATCTCTGGGCAATTTTCTTTGATTATATCTTGTATCACCATGTCCAGTTTGGTGTTTATTTCTGGCTTTTCTGGGAGTCCAATTATTCTTAAATTTTCTCTTCTCCCCCTGTTTTCCAGATCTATCACCTTGTCGGTGAGATATTTTATGTTCTCTTCTAATTTCTTGGTGTTTTGGCTTTGCTTTATTAGTTCTTGCTTTAAAGCCTGGTTTTCTTTTACCGTTTGGTCAAACTGGTTTTGTAGATGCGTGAATTTCTTTTGCATCATTTCCCACTTTTCCTCCCAGAGGGCTTCCATCTTTTTGGTCCTTTCTGATTCAAATTCTTCATGGGTTTGTGGAGAGTTTCTATTTCCTTTGGAAGATTTTGGAGAATTTTCTTGTATATCTTCTTCTATCTGCTCTGTATTTTGTATTTTGGCTCCATAGAATGTGTCCAGAGTCGCCCCTTTCTTCTTATTTTTCTTGGTATTTTGGGGCTTCTGTGCTTCTGTGGAGTTTGTCATCTCTGAACGTGGAGGATTGGCTTTTCTTGTCTTTGTCTGGTGATCAGAGGCTTTAGTCCTGGGCAGATGTTGGTTCTATGAGCGTTCCCTGGGTTAAACTGAATATGCCTCACTGGAACTGGAATGGAAGGGTCGGACCACGAGGCCACACTCTCCCCCTGGCTCGATTTCCGGAAGTTGCCTTCAGAATCCCTGGCCGTGAGGCTGTTTCGTCGGCCTGCGGGGGGATGGGCTGCCGCTTCCCCAAGCTCCGAGAGCACAGACTTTCACTGAGACTTGGATAGCAGGATCCAGCCCGTGAGGCTGTCTTGCCCGCCCTGAGGGTTGCTGTTGTTTTGACCAGCTCTCTGCAGCGGAGGCCCCAGGCAGTAACTTTCACCCGGACTGGGACTTGGGTAGAAGACCCTGAGGGTTGTTGTTCCTCAGACCCTGCTCTCTGAGCCCGGCGCGGCTGCCGCTTCCGGGAGCCTTGGACTCTGCGCTCCTACCCCTGAGGTCCGAGGGATCTCGGGTTCTGGCTTTTAAGGGGAGCCGTACCTTTTGAACCGGGTCCAGGTCCAGGAGGAGGGTTCCCAGGGTCTGTGCTGTTGATCGTTTTGAATTTCGGCGCCTTAGGAGCTTCTAGTTTGAGATCGGTCGGGAAGGGTTTTCCGGAGATCTGAACTTCAGCTTTCTCTAAGCCGCCATCTTAACCGGAAGTCCTCTTCTTTCCTTTTTTAAATTAGATTGACCAGTACTTTGTCTATTTTATTTGTTTTTTCAAAATATCAGATTCTAGTCTTATTTATTAATTCAATAGTTTTTTCACTTTTGATTTTTATTAATTTCTCCTTTAATTTTTAGGATCTCTAATTTAGTTTTCATCTGTGGATTTTTAATTTGTTCACTTTAAAGTTTTTTGATGTGCATGTCCAATTCATTGACCTCTGCCTTCCCTAATTTGTTAATATATGAACTCAAGGTTCATATAAGTTTCATATAAGTTCAAATAAGTTTCCCCTTGAGTACTACTTTGGCTGCATCCCATAGATGTTGAAAAGATGTCTCATCATTGTCATTTTATTCAATGAAATTATTAATTGTTTCTATGATTTGTTCTTTAACTGATTTTGGAGAATCATATTATTTAATTTCCAATTAAATTTTGATTTGGCTCTCCATGTACCCTTACTAATTATTATTTTTATTGCATTATGATCTGAATTTGGTTACATTTATCATTTCTGCTCTTTTGCACTTGTTTGCCATGTTTGCCATGCCCAAGTACATGGTCAATCTTTGTAAATGTACCATGTGCTGCTGAAAATGTGTATTTTGTCCCTATTTATTTTTTCTCCATATATCTATTAACTCTAATTTTTCTAAGATTTTATTCACATTTCTTACCTCTTTTGTATTCATTTTTTGTTTTGATTTATCTAAATTTGATAGAGGAAAGTTCAAGTCTCCCAATAGTATAGTTTTACTTTCTATTTCCTCCTTCCACTCCACTAGTTTCTCCTTTAGAAATTTGGATACTATACCATTTGGTGCATGCATGTTGAGGACTAATATTGTCTATACTGCCTTTTATCAGCTCGTAATTGCCTTCCCTATCTTTTTTAATTAGATCTATTTTTACTTTGGCTTTGTCAGATATCATGATTGCAACTCCTGCCTTCTTTTTCTCAGTTGAAGCCCAATAGATTTTGCTCCAACCTTTAAATCTAACCCTGTGAGTGTCTACTTTCCTCATGTGTGTTTCTTGTAGACAACATATGGTAGGATTTTGGTTTCTAATTCACTTTGCTATTTGCTTCCATTTCATGGGTGAGTTCATCCCATTCTTGTTCAAAGTTATGATTGCCACTTGTGTATTCCCCAACATTTTGATATCTTCTCCTAGTTCTGCCCTTTCTTTTTTTACTATATCCTTTTAAACCAGTGGTTTACTTTTAAACTTCTTTTACTATATCCTTTTAAACCAGTGGTTTACTTTTAATCAATCCCTCTAATCTCCACCCTTATTATGCTTCCCTTTCTGCTCCCTCCATTTTTGTTCCCTTATTATTATTTTTTAGAGTCTATTAAGTTCCCTCCCCTCCTCTCTTTCCCTCCATTTTTTTACTCCCTGCCTCACTCCTCCCTTGGTTTTCCCTTCTCAATTTCCCTGTAGGGTAAGATAGAATTCAATACCCCAATGGATCTAGATGCTCTTCCCTCTCAGAACTCATTTCATTGAGAGTAAGGTTTCAATATTACCTATTAGCACTCTCTTCCTCTCCTTCTTATAATAGTATTCCTCCCCTCCCCTTCCCCTGTGCCTCTTTGTGTGATATAGATTATCCTATTTATCTTATTCCTTCAAGTTTCTTTTGGTGTCATCTTCTATTCCCCCCTCCATTTTTCTTTTCTTTTCTTTTCTTTTCTTTTCTTTTCTTTTTTGGCATATCATCTTAAACCACTTATTACTCCAACATACCTGTGAATGATTCTTCTAATTACTATAATAGTGAATATAATTTTTGAAAGTTACAAATAACATTTTTCCATATATTAATATAAACAATTTGATCTTATTGAAGCCCTTAAAGAAGAAAATTTAAATAAAAACATTTTTTCTCTTTCCCCTTTCTTTCTTATTTACCTTTTCATGTTTCTCTTGATTTTCCTGTTTGGATATCAAACTTTCCACTTAGTTCTGGTCTTTTCTTTACAAATACTTGGAAATCTTCTATTTTGTTGAATGCCCATACTTTCCCCTGGATGTATATAGTCAGTTTTGATGGGTAGGTGATCCTTGGTTGAAGACCCAATTCTCTTGCCTTTCTGAATATCATATTCTAAGACTTGCAGCCCTTTAGTGTGGAAGCTGTCAGATCTTGTGTAATCCTGATTGGTGATCCTTGATATCTGAATTGTCTTTTTTTGGCTTCTCGTAAAAATTTTCTCCTTAACTTGGAACCTCTTGAATTTGGCAACTACATTCCTGGGGGGGGGTGTTTTTTTGAGCATTTAGTGTAAAGGGTGCTCTATGAACTCTTTCAATGTCTATTTTGCCCCCTTGTTCAAGAACATGAGGGCAGTTTTGTTGAATAATTTCTTGTATTATGATATCAAGATTTCTGCTAATTTCTGGGTTTTCAGGTAGACCAGTGATTCTCAAATTGTCTCTTCAAGACTGGTTTTCCTGATCTATCATCTTGTCAGTGAGATATTTTGTGTTTTCTTCTATTTGTCAGTCTTTTGACTTTACTTTATTAATTCTTGCTGTTTTGCAAGATCATTGGCTTCCAACTGCCTAATTCTGGTCTTTGGGGACTGGTTTTCTGATATAATCTTTTGATTTTCCTTTTCGGTTTGGTCTCTCCTGCTGTTCATGGCTTCCAGCTGTTTCTCCAATTGGGAGTTCCTGTCTAAACTGTTATTTTCTTTTTGAACTATTTCCCACTTTTCTTGCCAAAATCCTTCTATCTTTTTGATAAACTCTGATTTAAATTCTTCAAGAGCTTGTGGCCAATTTCATTTTTTTTGAAGGTTTAGGTGCATTTATTTGTATGTCCTCTTCTGCTATTTCCTCTGTAGTCTGGTTTTTTTCCTCCATAAAAATTATCTAAGGTCAATGCCTTCTTGTTTTTCTTGGTGTTGGGAAGTTGTTTTTCCTTGGCGTTATTTGCCATCACTATGATGGTTTTTCCTTCCCTTTCCAGTCAGAAGTCTGAGTGAGGAGGGCAGGCTCTTTGTATATGGAGTTAAGGAGTGTGGTTTTTTCCTGAGGGCACCTATCAAGTCTCTGCAGTTTCTACTGTTTACTGCCCTTCTCTGAACTATCTCTGGGTTGGGTGCCCAAGGTCGGCATTGTTCAGCCTGCTGGGGTTTCAGGTCTAGCTGCTCTCAGGGGTAGGTCTTTGGTGATCTTAGTCAGCTGCCAAGGACTTAGAGGTGCTCCTCACTTGCTCTAGTGGTGCCCCTCACTCACTCACTGATTCTAGTGCACTGGCTCTGACTCTGTAGGTGGGGTGGGGGAGGGTTGATCAGCTCACATTTTAGTGGAAGCTATTTCACCACCTTATAGTGTGGAAATGCCCAAATCCCACATACCTTAAATTTTGTGCCCTACTGTAGAGTCCCTTCTTTCATATTAATTTTGATTTTTGGCCTTTTGGGGGTAGTCTATATATGGGTAAGCAGTGAGGAGAGGAAAAGTCCTAGGTCTACACTGCCACTACGTTTACCTGGAAGTTCTTTGAAAGCCATACGATTCTTAATAGTTCTCAATTCTTCTTTTGGGAATTATGTTCATATTTTTTCATTATTTTTCTATTAGGGAATGACTAAATAAATTATAGTAAAAGAATGGAATGGAAAGGACTTGTAAGAAATTGTGAATATGATGAATGCAGAGAAGCTTCAAAAAGATATGTGAAACAAGAAGAAGCAGAATATTAGTCTGCACACACACACACACAC